>NC_139950.1:7684939-7997939 GCF_963454915.1 Gymnoscopelus microlampas | reverse complement strand
AGTACAAGGCTAATCATGGGAGAGGGGCTTTTGATATGGAGGTTTTTACTCCCCAAATACACAATTACAGTATTACAAACATGTTCCAAGTTATTTAACTCTAGCTTTTCCATGATTATGCTTGTTGTTGCATTAATATTGGTCCGCTGATTCAAAGTTACATGACTTTGTTTGGAAGCTTAATCTTTAGTAAATTGCATGATGGGTGTTGCTTGCTGCCGAGTGCAAATTAAGCTTTAATGAATGTGCCATGTGTGTATTGCTCATTGTTCCTCACCTTGCACCCTGGTCACGGCGTTATTTTTGTCTTGGAATCCCCAAAGGCATATCTTAGATCGCGTCGGGAGTTTTCCCGGAGCCGTTGAACTCGTCCTAGAGAAATGGAACATTTAAAACAGAAATATGAGTGAGTCAGGACTTCTGCAAATGTTGTTAAGCTGTATAACTCAAAGACTTAAAAACCTGCTCGCCAATAGCCAAACTACCAGCGGAACAGAGATACGAGTTATTTAAATTTTAATTAAAACGTTGAAAAAGCAATACCAATAAATTGATGAAACATCAATATCTACAGTCAGTCATAAACACAGTTTGAGTGGCAGATGCACCCACGCATCCACCCAGGGACACATTAGAACTCTAAACCTTTCATGTACTCACCAGCACCACACTACATCATGACATCATACACACCTCATACTAAGGACCGCCATGGAAACAAGCAGTAAGGTTTTTTTGCGTTCGCCTTTTGATTATGGTGGGTCAGATGTATGTGATGTAAGGCAGTAGCCTATTTATGTCAGCAGGTGTCACTGTTGCTAAGCACTTTCACCTGTGGTGTCAGCAAACATATCCTTTCAATGCTATGAAAAGTTGTTTTCATTTGAGGACTTTCTATGGTGTCCTATAAACTGAACTTCTATTTGAATTGGAAAAAAAAATGTGAGAGACTTTTATAAGGAACGACTATGAATATTGTTGATCTACCTCAGTCATATTCCTGGAGTTAGACACAGAGCTGTGTACTGATTAATTGAAATAGTTTTGGTTAATGTGAGTTTTATGTACGGATTGATACTTGTGTCACCCATTGTTTTTTGTTTTCATTGCACTGTACTACACTGGAAATAACCCTTCTACACGGCTACATACACAGACATATCATCCATTTCACTGCCCAAGCCCTTGATCCCAGTTAAACTAACTGAAGATGTTGAGTGACTACACCGATTCCCCTTCAAAGCTGGAGGACACCACACGATCGGGCTTTCGCATTCCGGGCGCCCACGCTTTGGAATGCCCTGCCGTAGAGCTGAGGCAAGCAAAATCTGTGTCTTCTTTTAAATCACTTCTAAAAACCTACCTTATGTTAAGGCCTTTTCTTTGCCTAGTGCTTTCAGGTTTCATATTCTATATTATTTCAATTGGCTATTGGTCCAAAATGTTCAAAAAGATTATATTTGGAAAACAGTCTTAAGCAATGTAAAATATACATGATTAGGACATGATTGAACATTTGACAATTAAGGTCTAATATGTCTGCAATTGCTAAATTGCTACAAAACCTGTATATCCAATCGTTTTGGGCATAAACAAGAAGTTGAAGGATAAATTTAAGTCTGATTATGATGTACCGTGCATGTTCAAATATGTACACTTTTGTGGGTTGCGTTTCTTTGGGGGGTTGTTTCAACCCATTCAATCCGGGAATGCATCTATGTCATTTTAGATTTATTTGGCTATTCAAAAATAGCAGATACATGTATACAAGCTCATGAGCGATCTGCTATTTTTGAAAAATTGTGAATATCTGTGCAAATCTTTGAATATATATATATATATATATATATATATATATATATACATTTTTAACTCAAATCTTTGATTCTGGGGGTCCCTGGAACCAAATATTTTTAGATGGGACCGGGTCCATGAACAAATGCATATGATTTTGGGTGGTCATTGACATGAAAATGTTTGAGAAACACTGATATTATTAGCAACATAAGTTTTGTTCAAAATAAACTGTAAGGATTTAGAAGACATTTGTAAAATCCCCACCAGCAGAGCAAAGATTTTAGTTAAAAATATATATATTCAAAGATTTGCACACATTTTGACGATTAAAACAAATCTACAAGCTCGTATGAGCTTGTAGATAGCCCAAAGTATAAAATAATTGTTATAGCTAAAAATCTAAAATGAAACAGCTATGCGTTCCTGGATTGAATGGGTAACGGGTAGTTGCTTATTTTGGGCTTGCTTCCTCATGGTGATTAAACCAGCGGTTCTAAAATATTGTATTTATATAATTTTATAAGTATGTAATTATCCAAGGACCCTCATCTGAAACTAGTTTGTGTTGAGTTTTGTGAGGATAAGTAGATCAGAAGCTGGTGTACACCATAGACTGTAAAGTGTACACACTGTAAATCCTTGACAGTGACTGACTGTAATAAGAGTGTGCCACTTCAAAATCTATACTGCCATCTAGTGGCGCGCTGAAGCCAAACCCCAAAGAAAGAGAGAAATATGACGGGTACTTTTACTTCTACTCCCCTACATCTTAGAGACAAATACGGTACTTTTACTCCACTACAATTATTTGAAAACTTCAGTAACTATTCACGTTGACCACCTCCAGCCAGTCAGGTCTATTCAATATTCATTACCCACCTTTGTTCTTGTCACAGACCGTCCCATTATCGTCACATTACAACTGTAATTTTAGCAGTCCAGTCGGTAGCTATTCCTCATTCGTTGGCATATAAATCTATAGCTGTCACTCTTAAGTTAAGAGTGAGAGTAAGTTAAGAGTCTTAACACACAGACTCAGCAGAACTAGTGCTGCTGACCTGCTGACTTATACTTTACTTTGTTTACTTTGTGGCTTTGTTTTAGCCCGGACAATAGAGACAGCCCGTCCGAGAGTCCGTCTCTCTCTATCGTCCGGCTGGAACACACACTCACTGCGGTGGTTCCCGCAGATCATGTTAACCCATATTCAATTCTGCTGGTTTTTAGCTCTTAACAAAACAAAAATAAACTCCCATTGAATTAAAGTGTTAGCTACATAAGAAAGAAAGAAAGAAAGAAAGACAGAAAGACAGAAAGAAAGAAAGAAAGAAAGAAAGAAAGAAAGAAAGAAAGAAAGAAAGAAAGAAAGAAATGTATTCGTGTATTTATTTATTCCTAAAACGTGTGCATGTGCTCCCTTGTGTAGTAGTAGTCGTAGGTGCCAGTGTGGTATTGCGATTTTTACTTAAGTAAAAATATCTGAGTAGCAGTAGCCTACATTCTTGCACCATTGGAATTGGGTCTGAAGTAGTTGGCTAGCAGCTATCATAACAACGTGTCGGGCGACGCATCAACATATTGCTCATAGTTTCATTTGAAATATTCCAATTTGGGCAAAAACGAAACATTACGGTTGAAAATATTCCAAATGATCCTTCAACTGTCTAGTGTCTTCCACACCAGTGGTTCTCAAACGTTTTAAGGATAATTCCTTAAGGATAATAATTCCTTTTAACAGGTCGTTCATGAAAGTCCTTGCGGTCTTGTTTCCAATGAGAACCTCAAGTCAAGGACCCCCAACATTATATATGTATTTGGCCGCGGACCCCCATCTCAAAATATTTTGTTCCAGGGACCCCCAGAAGCAAAGATTTGAGTTACAAATGTTCGCTTAAAATATACATAGGCCTATATTCAAAAGGTTTGCACACATTTTCACGATTTTTCAAAAATAGCAGATCTACAAGCTCCACATGACTACTTCCCCACCATCCATGTGCCCGTTCCGTTGTCCTCCATATAGACCCCTTAACAGACGACGTCACACTGATAAGAACCAGTATGCGCGCAACCAGTATGCGCGCAATGAAACCCATTCTGTCAGGTCTCGCTAGGACAAATAATTGGTCTATTGGCTACATGGACCCAGGCCAGCTGATATTCCAATTCTTATCTGTTAAAAATACCTCAACCCCAATACAAATGCTCCATATAAACACCCACAGGTCTTACCAATTAAACTAATTAAGGTTAATTGTTCCATATTCTCGTCAAACAGAGTCAGGGTGCTGATATTGTGCATGTTGGCTATTAAATGGAGTCCAGGTTCATGAGGGCAGCTGGTGGGAAAAGTTCTTACTCAAGTAAAAGTATCAATACTGCACTGCAGAATGTTAGTCCGCTAATAAAAATATACTTGCGAAACAGTACAAAAGTATTGGCATCAGAATATACTTAAAGTAACCAAAGTAAAAGTACTCATTATGCAGAATGTCCCGTTTCACAAGGTATCATTATGTATAAAATGTATTAAAATCTTTTGAAAATAGCAGAGCACTGTGAGCTTGTAGAATAGATCGGCTATTTTCAAATGGGGCAGGCTGAAGTGGTTAATGTATGTTTTGTAATAATAATCAAAATCTACAAAGTTAACTAAAGTTTTCAAACAATTGTAGTGGAGTAAAAGTACAATACTTGCCTCTGAGATGTAGTAGAGCAGAAGTATAAACGTACTGAAATTTGGAAATACTCCAGTAAAGTAAAAAATACCTCAGAATTGTACTTATAAGTACAGTACTTGAGTAAATGTACTTAGTTACTTACAGTAGCCTACACCAATGAGGGCACCACGGTCCCATCCCCCCAAAGCTCCTTTCCCGAAGCTGTATTAGAGTGTCTATCTAATCATACACAGCTCTGGTGCATAGCGTTAGAAGAAGAACTCCTTCTAACGCTATGGACCAGAGCTAGACACACAGCAACATGCTGCCATAACATAACTTGTGAGTATCCTATATTTACAAAAGTGCAGTGTGGCCGTGCCCTTACAAGTACAAGTCAGGAATTAAAAATGTACTTGAGTAAATGTGAAAGTATTGGTATGAAAATGTACTTAAAGTACCAAAAGTAGAATATTATGCAGGATGTCCCATTTCACACTTTTTCAAAATAACACATCTACAAGCTATCAGCAATAGCCAAAGTTTAAATAGGGCTGAAGTGGTTAATGTATGTTTTGTAATAATACTACAAATCTACAAAGTATAACTAGTAACTAATGTTTTCAATATTTGCCTTTGATGTAGTGGAGTAGAAGTAAAAGTCCTGAAAATTGGAAATACTTGGAAAAAGTAAAATTACCTCAAAATTGGGAATGTGCCGCTCTCTCGCTCTCTCTCTCTCTCTCTCTCTCTCTCTCTCACACACACACACGCACGCACGCACGCACGCACGCACACACGCAAACACACACACACACACACACACACACACACACACACACACACACACACACACACACACACACACACACACACACACACACACACACACACACTCACACACTGCTCCCCTCCCCCCTCCTTCCGTTCCTGATCATCTTTTGGTACTTAAAGTACCAAAAGTAGAATATTATGCAGGATGTCCCATTTCACACGTTTTCAAACGTATTCAAATCCTTCGAAAATAACACATCTACAAGCTATCAGCAATAGCCAAAGTTTAAATAGGGCTGAAGTGGTTAATGTATGTTTTGTAATAATACTACAAATCTACAAAGTATAACTAGTAACTCAAGTTTTCAATATTTGCCTTTGATGTAGTGGAGTAGAAGTCAAAGTGCTGAAAATTGGAAATACTTGGAAAAAGTAAAATTACCTCAAAATTGGGAATGTGCATTTCTCTCTCTCTCTCTCTCTCTCTCTCTCTCTCTCTCTCTCTCTCTCTCTCTCTCTCTCTCTCTCTCTCTCTCTCTCTCTCTCTCTCACACACACACACACACACACACACACACAGCTCCCCTCCCCCTACTTCCAGTCCTGATCATCTTGTACAGGTCAGAGCCGTATAAGACAGTGACTGACTGACTCCCGTAAGTAAGAATGGAGTGCGGCAATGGGATAGTTCCAATGTTTGGAACTATAGCCCATAGCAGCCTGCTTTGCGGCGATATCAACGCTTACTCTCTTCTAACACTCTGGTCCAGGTTTTACTTTTTACATGGTTTCATGCCTCCTGCAGCGCCGTGGTTTTCTTGAGGAATATGTTGTGTCGTTGTGATTCTAGGATCTGACTAAAACTTAGTGACTATGCTGCTGCTGCGGGCATGGCGGAGTCGGCCCAAGAAGAAACTGGGAAACCCTGATCCAATTGCTGGCTGCAGTTGTTTAAAGGTGAGACATCTTTGAATAATTCACCGTATTAACCCATGCCTGAGTGCTATCATGTTTTTAAAAAATAAAATAATTAACGATACAGCTTCGAGCTGTATCGTAGTATAATGGCATTACTGATCAGTTAATCTCTGTTTGCTAAACTCGCTGTGCCTGGAGGAGTGGGGGGTGTGGACGAGGCCCTGATCAGCTGAGTCTGTTTGTTTTGGATGGTGAAGAAAGAGTAGCCGAGTGAGCTTGTAGATAGGCTATTTTCAAATAGCCTAGGTAATAAAGGGCTAAAGTGGTAATGATTGTAGTGGAGTAAAAGTGCAGTATTTGCCTCTGAGATGTAGTGGAGTAGAAGTAAAAGTATTGAAAATTGGAAATACTCCAGTAAAGTAAAAGTAGGCTACCTCAAAATTGTTCTTAAGTAGGCTACAGTACTTGTGTAAATGTATTTAGTTACTTTACACCACTGGATAAAGAAAAGAACAACATGCGTGTTGTTGAAGCATAATAATAATTGCTTAATAATTGCGGAATGACGATTCATGTAGCCATTTGCTTACTTGGCTCATTAGCCTACTTTTTGCTCACTCGCTACACTGTAGCCCAACCAAGCAACACAGCATTCTGCCGCGGTGGAAGAAGTAGCTACTCAGATATTTTCACTTAAGTAAAAGTAGCAACATCACAATATGAAAATACTCTGTTACAAGTAAAGGGGCTGCGTTCAAAACGTTACTTGAGTAAAAGCACAAACGTATTGGCATCAAAATATACTTAAAGTACCAAAAGTAAAAGTACTCGCATGTTTTAAAATAGCAGATCTACAAGCTCAGTTGTAGTGTAGATCGGCTATTTTCAAATAGCCTATGCATAATGGATGTTTTATAATTTAATAATGTATATCTGCAATGTAACTAAAGTTTTCAAATAATTGCAAGTAAGTGCTAAGTACCTAAAAACTGTACTTATAAGTAGCCTACAGTACTTGAGTAAATGTATCTTACAGGCTTATACCATTAGTATTTTGGCTAGAGTAGCCGCGGCTGCCACAAACAAATCAGAAAACATGAACAAATGCATTGCGTGTGTGAATTCAATGCTGAGGCTGATGTTTATCAGTCATTGCACATTGATTTAAGGGTTTGAGGGGCTGAATATTTGGTCACCATCCATAATCGTGCATCAAAATCTATTTGTGCAAGATGGCAGAAATTGGCTTAAAGTAAAAAAGAAAAAAAATACAATGCTGTGACTGTTGGCCTACTATTTTTAGATTTTGTTGGCTTTTCAAAAATAGCAGATATACAAGCTCATAGTGTGGCACCGAGTGCCGCCCTATGAGCTTGTAGATCTGCTATTTTAGAAAAAAATCCGAAAATGTTTGCTTTGAATACATATATATTTATTTATTTATAAACACTTTTCTTTTACTCAAATCTTGGCTTCTGGGGGTCCCTGGAAAACATCTTTTGAGCTGGGGGTCCGCGGCCAAATAGCCTACATAACATTTTGTGGTCCAACAACAAGTTTTTTCTGAGGGTTTTTGTTAGGATTTAGAAGACAATTGTATAGAATCCCCCTGCAGAAGCAAAGATTTGAGTTAAAAATGTTTGCTTTAAAAATGTATATATTCAAAGATTTGCAAAAAATTCCCATGATTTAAAAAAATAATAGCAGATCTACAAGCTCATAGTGCGCACTCGGTGCTGCTATGAGCTTGTATATCTGCTATTTTTAGCCATTTTAAAGAAATATCTGGGTAAACTGTAATATTTCCGGACATAATGTATGGTGTGAAGTTGTTACTATACCATAACTGTAACCAACAGTGGATTAATATAAGAAATAATATAAGTCTGCACACACTAACTTTACAAGAAACTCCCAGTCAAGGCTTTATTTGAAGATTAACGTTTCGACACAAGGTCTTCTTCAGAACAGTGGTGGGAAAAGTACTCACATTTTCTACTTAAGTAAAAGTATCAATACTGCAATGGAGAAATGCTCTGTTACAAGTAAAAGGCCTGCGTTCAAAATTTTACTGGAGTAAAAGTACAAAAGTATTGGCATCAAAATATACTGACAGTACTAAAATCTTTGAAAATGGCAAATCTACAATTGTGAGCGTGTAGATCGGCTATTTCCAAATAGCCTACATATAAAACGGGGCCAACGTGGTTAAAGTATGTTTTATAATATAATAATTTAGTAGTAACTAGCAATTAAAGTTTTCAAATAATTGTAGTGCAGTAGAAGTAAAAGTTTTGAACATTGGAAGTACTCCATTAAAGTAAAAGTAGACCTACCTCAAAATTGTACTTAAGTACAGTACTTGAGTACATGTACTTATTTACTTTACACCACTGCTTCAGAATGAGACAAAGGACAGATATACAAGCTGTAGACAGATATACAAGCTCATCTGCCGTGCTATAAGCTTGTAAATCTACTATATACTATTTTTTTAAATAGTGAAAATTCGTGGACATCTTTGAATATATACTTTTTAACTCGCATCTTATTGCTTCTGGGGATTCTACAAATGTCTACAAATGTCTGCTAAATCCTAACAGCTTTTCGAAAAATAATATCAGTTGTGCTCAAACTTTTTCATGTCAAGGTCCTCCCAAAATGATGTATTTGGCCAGGGACCCCCATCTGAAAATATTTTGTTCCAGGGACCCCCAGAATCAAAGATTTGAGTTTAAAATGTATATAATTTATATATTCAGATATATTCACCTGTTCCTTGGGTGTGCGTTTTCCACTTCCTGTCGGATTTCATTGGATATCATTAGTCATCTGACTGGTTTCATTGGATTTCATTGGATCAAAAGACAGGAAGTGGAACACAGTGAAAAGCCTAGGAAACAGGTGGATAAAGACGATTTGCACACATTTTCAAAATCTTGGCCATCAAATGAGTTAATGAAGAAATGCAATGTTTGGCTTCCGCAAAATTAAGAGCCACTGGGTTCTTAAAATCTTTGGTTCTGATATAACTCCTGTATGCTCTGAAATTCTTGTTTTTAAAACTCTCAACGGTTTCCCCACATAGGCCACACATACACTTAATCGGATACATTATATCTCTGCTGTCCGGCCAGAACCAGCTAACTCCAAAATGGTAATTGTTCAGGAAATGAAAAACAAAATATATTTTTTTTAGAAAATGAAGAAAACCTTATATTTTTAAAACAAAGCAATACTGCCTCATCAAACTTGGTATTGTGACTTTATATATTATCAGATACTTGCATGTGTCATTATATTATCACCACTTTACCCAAATCCAGCTCAAGTGGAGTTAGGAGGTTTTGTCCATCATTGAGTCAGTGGCGTCAGTTCAGCAAAAGCTAGGGTATGGCAGCATGCACGCGACCTCATGCCCCGAAATTTTTGTGCGGTTCTGGGCGGGTTGAGTTCGTTTTTTTCCAGTTTTTGGTTACTTTATTTCGGTTTTAGGGTTAGGATTCGGGTTAGGCTAGGGTTATGTTATTTAATTCTTATTTTTGCCTGATTTTCCCGATTTATTGTCAAAAAAAGTACTCTTTTTTTTTTTTTCTCCCCTGGAGCCAGGGTATGGCAGCTGCAATAGCCTGCCATACCCAATTGACGCCCCTGCATTGAGTGGAGTTAGGAGGTTTTGTCCATCATTGATAAGAACAGCTGCCAATGAATCTCAAAGCTCACAACACATCACAACGCATTGTGAGCTTGGAGATCAGCTATTTATGGTGTGCGCCATCCTCATATACTAAGTATAGATCAAGCTGAATGCTGTACTTAAACAACTTTTATTTTAACATGCATTGGAAACATCCATGGATCTAACTGTTACCACTGTTGTTCTTCTACAGTTGAGTACAACAAACAATTATGCCTCAATACTCAATACTAAATGTATTTAACAAAAGCAATCATGGCACACCAACAATAAATAAATGGCATATCAATAAAAAAATACATTCATGAATAATAGAATCTGTAGCCTATCAAATCTGTAGCCTACTGTACTAACAATAACAACCACAGTTGCATTTACCTATCCATCAACATTTTATTATTACACTGTTGTGTGTTGTGTGTTGCCTAAACCTGCCAGTCACTGGGTTGGTGAAAACACCCCGCAAAACGGTGACCAGAGCCGAGAGCAAATGACTGTTCACTTAAAGTCTCTGCTAAAGGTGGAGGGTAAAGCATGAATGCAGTCTGACATGAGTGATATTCAGTCACATCCTGCATATTGGTTTAACGCTGAAATTACACAGTGAAAACTGTCCAAATTTATATCTGACAATTGGTCAAAAAAAAAGTCTGAATTACGTTTTTTTTTAAATCTGTAGTATTTATATTTGACAATTGGCAAAAACCCTGTATAGTATGCAGCAGTGGAGAGCATGAGAGGAGGGGGGAGTTGTTTGTTTTTGACGGACAGTTTGAGGATCCAATGGAGTTGGGAGTTTTCGTCAGAGGTGCTTTTTAATACTTTTCATAGGTTATTATAAAAAAAAAACTTTACACGGATGTAAAGGGGGTTCAATAGCATTGATTTATGCAAAAACTGAAAATGGAGTTAGCTGGTCCCGGCTGGACACCGACGATATTCTAAAAGTACAACTAATAACACCATTATTTTCTTTTAAAACGTTTACCAGTAACGGGGTGATCAAAATATTTGCATTTGTATGTGAAACTGCTTTGGGCACATTTATAGTTACCATCTGGGATTTTTGGCTCTCTGTTATGACCAGAATGGAACAGCCTTCATTAGTATCATTGGTAACACCTGTGAATGTCTTAATAATATGACTGCTGTGAATAGAGCCTATTAGGGGGCATCTTACTCCCCATGGCAGTGCCACTTTTCTGCAGATAGAAACATTTTCAAAAAGGAAAACGTTTTTTATGTGAGAAACCAGTTCAGTAAGGTGTTGCAAACATGCAGTGCTCGGTGATTGCTCTGTTCTCTGATTGAGAAAGAAATCTATAGCCTCAAGGCCACCCTGATGTGGAGTGTGTGTACAAACTCTCCACATCAAATGTGACCAAGATGGAGTCCCTGTCGACTGCTTCCAGAGCATGTACAACTTGGATGAAGTCACTGGAATCCCTAACAAAAGAGGGGAGTGAAATGACATGTGGTCTCACAAAGGAATCTACAAATCCTGAATTTTTTTCTGTGAGGCTGCCAATGTCTGAAATGATAGGTCTACCAGGGGGATAGTATATCTCTTGTGGATTTATTTGTGTATAAATAACAGGTGTCACTGGATATTCAACCTTCATATATTCAGATTTAGCACTATCTCCATTATCAATAATGTAAAAATACCGAGTGAATGTGTTCTTTAAATTCCAATTGTACCTGTTTGTCTGTATATATTGAAAAAAAGAAGCATATATACTGTACATCTCCCTGTCTAAGAACCCATCTCTCTATGCTGAATAAAAAACACAAAAAAGTGAAAAGGTCATGGTTACATTACAAGGTCAAAGTTTAGCCCCATGCTCATACTGTACGTAGCATGTAATACAGATGTAGTGTCTGGTTTATATTAACATTTTGCAATAATGCTTTATGATGGTTCATCAGGAACATTCATTTTTTTCAAGACTTGTTAGTTTTTACATTATAATTAAAAATGTTTAACCCCCAAAATGTTTTTTTCCCTATCAATTAGTTACCCCATGGAGTCTTGAATTCATGGATATTTTTTTTTTTTTGTCGCATTCCTAAGCCAGTAATTTGATGACCGGCAGCGGTTCCGGTAGGATACCCAAAGCGCCGGCTTCGAATGCTATCAATGCATTGAATGGGAGATAATTACGTTTTATCAGGCCATTGAATGGGCGAAGTAGGCGACCTACTACCTACCCCGCGATTTGTCAGACCATTCATTGGGCGTAATCAGGAGCTACTGACCTACTTTGGAGGCGGAGCAGTCCCCACAACAATATTTACGATTCTGTGCCTATCGGTACATAACTCGAACGGTGCTGAGTAGGCACAGGCGAGCGTCGCACCGCTCCGGACGGCAACTCAGTCGCCTTAGCTCCTTCGGTGGTCCGTCGCGGGGCTCCAGCTCGCCTGAGACTGCGCGCCTCCGTCATGGTCCGAAACCAAAACCAAAACTGAATTATTTAAGTCATCTCCGTCGGTAGGTCAGTATGTCTTGATAACACCCAATGAATGGTCTGATAAATCGCGGGGTAGGTAGTAGGTCGCCTACTTCGCCCATTCAATGGTCTGATAAAACGTGATAATCTCCCATTCAATGCATTGATAGCATCCGAATCAGGTGCCCAAAGAGTCTCCTTTGTGTGTCCTACCGGAATCGCTGCCTACCGGTCCGCTAGTCATCAAATTATTGGCTCCAATAATTCAAGTCTCCATGGGGTGACTAATCAATAGAAAAAAGGTATTTTTTTGGGTGAACTATCCCTTTAACAGACGCTAAATCCAGATATTGTGCAAGTTCAGAGCAAAATGTCATGAACACTAGAAAACTAATGTCACGGTAAATGGACATAAAAACAGAGCGCAGAGAAAACAATGTAGTGCTTCAAGGATAGTAGGTAAACGTCAAACCTAGCATCTGTCTAAACAACATGCTATCTACAACATTCTTAGGATTTGTGGTCAATCTTGTGGAATAGCAGACCTACAAGCTCACAACGCGTCGCATCGCCACGCGTTGTGAGCTTGTAATGTAGATCGGCCATTTTCAAATAGCCTATGTATAAAATAGGGATAACGTGGTTAATGTATGTTTCTTAATGTCATAATTTATATCTGAAAAGTATCTGAAAAGTAACTTAGTAACGAAAGTTTTCAAATCATTGTAGTGGAGTAAAAGTACAATATTTGCCTCTGAGATCAGATGTAATGGAGTAGAAGTAAAAGTATTGGAAATTAGAAATACTCAAGTAAAGTACAAAGACCACAAAATTGTACTCAAGTGCAGTACTTAAGTAAATGTACTTAGTTACTTTCCACCACATAACATGAAGCTGTTTTGATCTTGTAGGAATTGGGTGCAACAAGAAGATGGAGCTGAGAAGTACCTCTCTATGTAAGTAAAGTATATTCTCTGTTCTGAGGCATGTATCTTGGTTCCGTCTGTTGTGTTGGAGCGGTGGGATAGTCTCATTTCCCGGTGTTTCTCCCGCAGGTGGACAGGGTTTTGAGGTTAGGTTTAGGCATCATTTCTGTGAGGTTAAAGGGATAGTTCACCCCCAAAATGACAGTTTTTTTCCCATCGATTATAGTCACCCCCATGGAGACCTGAATTCATGGATTTGTTTTAGTGTTTGTCACATTCCTAAGCCATTTGGAAAAGTCGTGCTGTGATTGGCCAGTAGTCAACGCGCTGTGATTGGCCAGTGCACGTGCCCCCCGGAAATATGGCGGCCACCATACGAAACGGGTCGCTCCAACGAACTGCAGAGGCCAATGAGGTGTCTAGGTTTCTATATCTATGGCGCGGCTGCCTCTTAAAGGGCTGGGTTACGAAAAGACCCGCCCCCACCTGCCTCTGATTGGCCTACCTAAGTGCACACAAATCATGATGACATATAAGAGACAGACAAATATACACTACTATACAGAACGTCATACAATCAGCTTACAGGTTGCTGGTATGAAAAATACAAAAATATGTACATGGGGAAAAAAGAGGAAGAGTTCAGGGAGGAGGGGCGGGTTAGGTTTAGATTTTAGCTATATGAGATAGCACATTAGTTCTCAAAGTGTACATTGGCTATTCTAAAATGGCAGATCTACAAGCTCATAGCGTGGCACAGAGTGCCGCGCTATGAGCTTGTAGATCTGCTATTTTTGAAAATTTGTGTAAATCTTTGAACATACATTTTTAAAGCAAACATTTGTAACTCAAATCTTTGCTTCTGGTGGTTCCTGGAACTAAATATTTTGAGATGAGGGGGGGGGGGGGCGGGGGTCTACTAAAAAAACTTTTATCTAGGTCACTTACTGTAAGACAGTAGGTACTCTTAATTTCTCCCAGCGTGTCAGGGGGGATATCCTTTGGGCTATTCAAAAATAGCAGGTATACAAGCTCAGATCTACTATTTTTGCATATCTTTGAATACATAAGTTTTTTTAAAGCGAACTTTTTAAACTCAAATCTTTGCTTCTGGGGATTCTACAAATGTCTTCTAAATCCTAACGGTCGAAACAAACAAAGTTATGTTGCTGTAATATCAGTGGTGTCTCAAACTTATGTCAAGGACCATCCAAAATGATATGCATTTGTCCGAGGACCCCCCCCATCTCAAAATATTTTGTTCCAGAGACCCCCCAGAAGCAAAGATTTGAGTTAAAATGTATATTTATACTAGAGGGTCGGGGCGCTGCGTGCCCCTCCCCCCTAGCCGCTGCGCGGTGCTTTGTGTTTGTTGGTCTCTATAATATATAAAGCCATAATAGGAGATGTTCCCAATGGAGCTATGCCCAAATATGGAGTGTGTTGTCTGACCTCACTTGGGTCTCGTTGGGCGGTTATATAGAGCCATAATAGGAGATGTTCCCAATGGAGCTATGCCCAAATATGGAGTGTGTTGTCTGACCTCACTTGGGTCTCGTTGGGCGGTGGTCGGCGATGACGCTAAGGAACAACATGGCCGACTGTAATGTTGTGAGTTTGTGTTGGCCGCAATTAATTATGCTGCGAGGGGGCAGATGTGTGCTGAGCAGTATGAAGTGGCCTACAGACTGCGCGTAGTAATTCTGCACGTTGTGGCGTGTCTTGTTAGTGACATTGATATGTTGTTTTTGTGTTTAGTCCCACACAGTGGCAGGTTTTTTTGGGGGGTTTTGGGAATTATGCTGCGAGGGGGCAGATGTGTGCTGAGCAGTATGAAGTGGCCTGCAGACTGCGCGTAGTAATTCTGCACGTTGTGGCGTGTCTTGTTAGTGACATTGATATGTTGTTTTTGTGTTTAGTCCCACACAGTGGCAGGTTTTTTTGGGGGTTTTGGGTTTAGAAATGTATATATAGATATATATATATATTCAAAGATTTTCACATTTTCACAATTTCTTAAAACAAAATAGATCTACAAGCTATAGTGCGGCACTTACTGTAAGACAGTACTCTTATTTCTCCCCGGCACGTCAGCGAGGATATCCTTCAAGCAGAGCAATCTTCCACATTGCGTCATGCGGTATAATGTTGCACTGATAAATGTGACAATAAGTATTTGGTCCCAAATCCGTTCTTAATAGGTTTTGATGTTTAGCTTTTCAATAGCGGTATGAAGTGTGTGTGTGTGACCTCATTTTACCTTTTTTAAAGCACACAGTAGCGTGGTGACCTTTTGTGCTTCCTGAACTTTTTTACACTTGTTTCCTACCCCCCAAAAAACAGCAAAAATTTAGAAAATCATAAATATATATATACATTTTTTTTCTTTCTTCCTCTCCCTCTTTATTTCATTTCACATAGTCCATATGTCAGTCAGCGTGTCTGTCTGTCCGCCTACCCCACTGGATCGCAACATGTAGGTCGGAACCCCCGGGGCGGTCCCCAGAGGACAGTGAAGTGAGAATAACCCAGAATGTGAGAATAACCCACAAAAGCCTGAGTGGACGATAAAATTACTCGCATTTCTTTTTAAAGGAGTAATTGACCCAAGAAATGGCTTATTTTCTATCAATTGCACTCCCCATGAAGCCTTGAATCCATGGATTTGTTTTTGTCGCATTAAGCCAATAATTTGATTCCCATCTCCTACCGGCTAATGTATCCGGTAGGAGACACAAAGTAGATTATTTGTGTCTCCTACCGGATACACACCCGGTCCTCAAATTATTGTCTTAGGAATGCCACAAAAATAAATCCATGAATTCAAGGCTTCATGGGGAGTGCAATTGATAGAAAATATGTATTTCTTTGGGTGAACTCCTTTAAAGTGAAATATCCTTTTAAGTACTGTAAGAATATTTGCATGCCAATACATTTTGTACTTTTACTCATATTTTGAATACAGGCCTTTTACTTGTGACAGATATTGTTCATATAGTATTGCTAGTTTTACCTAAAGGTAGGGTAAGTGATATTTTTTGGTTAAAACAAAAAGTTTTTTGTTAAAAGGTTAATAGTATTGCTAGTTTTGTTTTACTTAAATAAAAAAGGAAAATCAATTCTTCCACTACTGGCAACAAATATGGAATATGTGAGCTATGAAATGCTCATGGTAGCATGTGATTTTGGTGACAATCCTTTGACATGTTGGCTAGCTATTAGTATCTCATTAGTACACCAGATTTAATCAGAGGTATGTGCTTCAACCAAAGTATGAGAGAAAGGCCTACAGTCCCAACAGGCAGTGATTGAAGAAGTACTCCCATGTTTTTCTTCAATACTGCAATGTAGAAAAACGCTGTTAAGTCTGGTAATCAAATCAAATCGAGTAAAAGTACAAAAGTATCGTCATCAAAATATACTTAAAGTACCAAAAGTAAAAGTACTCATTGTGCACAATGTCCCATTTCACAAGTTCAAAATGTACAAAAACTATTTTGAAAATAGCCGATCTACAAGCTCACAATGCGTAGCATCACAACGCATTGTGAGCTTGTAGATCTGCTATTTTCAAATGGCCGAAATATATATACGGCTGAAGTGGTTAATGTATGTTTTGTAATAATAATCAAAATATACAAAGTACAATATTTTTTCTCTGAGATGTAGTGGTGTAGAAGTAAAATTGTAAATACTGAAGAATACCTAAACCAGAATACCTATACCTAAAATTTTTACTTGAGTACATGTACTTCGTTACTTTACACCACTGCAGGCACCCTGCAGTGGTGGTAAAATTAAGTTTCATTTTGGCGTGCCATGACAGCCCACTGGCTCTTTCTCAGAAACATTGACCATAATTTGTACATAAAGCCATTCTAACATGCTCTGTGGGACTTTGATTAAGGCTTGATTAACAACCACTAAGCCGTTAAGACCGGGAACACATCTATGTCATTTTAAGTTTTCTTTGGCTATAAAAAAAATAGTAGATATACAAAATACACCTACCTATACGCCGAGTGACGGCTCACTCGGCGGTGTCTAGTGGCTCAAGTCCGCTTCAGCCGGTGCTTCAACCGTTTTTTTGCCCTCTTAACTTTATATTAGGGGCTCTGTAGTCTGTTCTAACCAAGCTTTCATGCTAATACAGTATGGAGGTCTCTGTTTCTGTCTGTCTACCTGTGTTCCTTTTATGCCCATATATTGAGATCTCTTTATCTGTCAGTCCGTGTCCCTTTTATGCCCATATATGGAGATCCCTGATGTTGTCAATATATGCCCATATACTGTATATTGGTATGCCCATATATGGGCGCTTGGATCGCTTGGATCTGCGGTTCTGGACAACCGCATATCCGAACAACTTGGCGAGGGGCACTGCGAGTCTTTGCCGATGCGAGCGTTGAGTTTGAAGTAGGTCGGTCCCATATATGCACATGACCATAACATGGGCATAGCGGTCGGAGCTGTGGCTCTGGACTACCGGATCTCCATATATGCCTCTATGGTATGGTATATAGGCCATGCCCATTTGCGTCTAACTGCATTTTCTGTTTTTTTTTTGTTTTAACATATTTTTTTCTCCTACAGATTTTGTCCAAATATCACAATTTGTTTGCCCGTGATTTCTGAACCCATCGGATAAAAACACACAATCAATCCCAAATTTCCTTTTAGGGTTGTGAACTGAATGCAGTACCAAAAGTAATTCCACAATTTGACACATAGGGGGCGCCATGAATGTGAAAAAAGATAATAATAATTTTTGTTCCAATCCCTTGGCTTGCAAATTTTGTGGGAGGAAAGAATGAAACGAATAAAAGAAAAATACTCCATAATAAATTGATTGATTGAATACTTTATTTAGAAGTGTGCAGAAAAAAAGCATATGAAAGTACAGTACAAATACAATTACGAACATCCAATCAACACCAAATTTGAATCACATGTTGCATGACCTCAGCGCTATTTCTCCCAGTGGCTTCCTCGAGTCACGACGATCTTTCTAGTTTTTAATTATTTATTATTTGACATTTTTCATTCTATTTTGTTTTTTGTTATGTTGTTTTTTTTCTCTTTTTTTCTTCATTGCTGCCAGATCACACTCGATGATGTGTGGGAGTGCCGACAGGTCCAAGTTGTTTTGAATAGCTGCTAGCCTGCATAATGTTTCCAGACTTGGACTTAAGTGTAAGATCTGTGGAGTGAGTGTTTCTCCAAAGACGACGACATGATCTCCCACCATGCAACAGTGCTTTTTACCCAAACAATAAGCATCTTTCCCTTTGGGCTCAACCTGCTTCCAGGAGAAATCTGTGGAATTTAATTTCCACAGATCTGTGAAGTGCCGTCCCAGAATAATGCTGTTTCCGCCAAATATGTACAGCTCTCCGTTTCCGCCAAATATGTACAGCTCTCCATTGTAGACAAAGGTTCCATGGTGCTGACGACGTACTGGAAGAAGCTCTGCAGAAGGTGTGCTCAGCCAACAGTTGGTCTGTGTTTCAAACACTCTGATGTTGTTGTCCTGGTGCCCTATGCCCCCAAATACAAACATCTTTGTCCCGATGATGGTGGCAGAGTGACGTGATGAAACAGGTGCTGGAGTGCCTCTGGCATTAATTAAAGACCAGACCATTGTTGTGGTGTCCAACTTGTAGATGTCATTAGTGTAGCCAGTCTCAGTGAGTCCTCCATGGATATACATGACTTTGCCCAAGACACAGGCTGAGTGCTCACTTCTTGCCTTTGGAACAGTTCCAGAAACCTTGGGCTTGAACCATCTGTGGTCGCGAACATTAAATGCATGAAGAACGTTGTCCTCGTCTCCGCTGATAAGATAACCGTATCCTTCATTTGTTATTTTGCAATTCACTTTCCCACCCCAGATGTAGATGATATCTTCCATCAGCACAGCTGTGTGGTCGTAGCGCATGGAGGGAACATGCCTCTTCTTTTTTCCCCTTATAGTTTTCACTTGGGTTAACTTCATCCAGCACAAAGATGCTGTATTGAAGACGCGCACATCAATTGGACCTGTTTTGTCTTCGTCCGCGGTTTGTTGATACCCTCCAAAAAAGTAGACCTGGTCCTCCACGGGCCCGGCAGCACAACCAAGAAAGTGGTGTGCCTTTCGAGCCCCTTTTTTATTCAGGGGTACAGCCCAGCGCAGCATTTCTATCCCAGTTTCTGTATCTGTATCTCTTTGTCTTTCTCTGTATCTCACTCTGTTCCTGCTGTCTCTGTCTCTGTGAGTCTCTGGAGATGTCGCCTTGAAGAGCTCGAGTCCTGTAGATTCTGGAGTTTGTGGTTTTAATCCAACGTGCTATGAGAATGCAGCCCTTTTTATACCGTTCTGCTGAGGTCTTCGAGTCATCTTGGTGATGTCACACTGAGTCAGCTATGACCATATATGGAGTCCCAAGATGGGTCACGTCCAAATAAGGAGTCCATGATGTCAGACATAGATGTGTTGGTCGCCTGTGATGTCTACCTGTGTCCCTTTAATGCCCATATATGGAGATATCTGCATCTGTCAGTCCTTGTCCCTTTTATGCCCATATATGAAGATCTCTGCATCTGTCAGTCCTTGTCCCTTTTATGCCCATATATGGAGATCTCTGCATCTGTCAGTCCTTGTCCCTTTTATGCCCATATATGGAGATCTCTGCATCTGTCAGTCCTTGTCCCTTTATGCCCATATATGGAGATCCCTGATGTCATCAGTAGCCTAAATGCCCATGGGCATGATATATGCCCCTATATGGAGATCTCTGTATCTGTCAGTCCTTGTAAGAGCACTGTAATTTGTTTATATTTTGTGTACATATGTACAGTAGAGTGTATTGCATTGATGCTGATTGTACGATTCATGTGAGGTGCTTTTATTTTGTTATTGGGTCTGTGTGTCAGTGGTATTGCTTTTATTTTGAAAGGGATTTTTTGGTTTTATTAATTGTAAGAAAATGGTAAGAAAATATTTCACCGGAAGGAAAACATGTCAATAGAAAAGTTCCATTGACTGGATCTGTAGCAGTGGGGTAACACTATATATTTTTTTACATCTGGTGAAATATTTTCTTTTCTGTCCAAAAAGTGTATTTTAGACGTGAGATGGGGGCTCAGAGTGTTCCCACTAAGGAAAGTAGCCTTTCAACATCTTAAAACCGTCTTCGTAGTGAAAGTTGTTTTATTTAGAGCAGTGGTTTTCAACCCTTTTCATATCAAGGTCCATTATTTGTTTGCCATTTCAGCCACGGGTGATGAGATTTAGACTCTCAGACCCAAGACCAGTGGTGGAAAAAGTAGCGTACTCATATTTTTTACCTAAGTAAAAGTATCAATACTGCAGTGTAGAAATACTCTTACTGAAATTGACTTGAGTAAAAGTACAAAAGTATTGGCAATTTGATGACCAGCGGAGTCTATCTGGTAGGAGACTCAAAGTCTCCATGAATTCAAGGCTTCATGGCGTGTGTAATAGATGGAAAATAAGTCATTTTGTGGGTGAACTACTCCTTAAAGCATTTTTTTTTGTGGAGTGCAGTTAGAAGTTATAATGGGTTTGTACAGGAAGGGGGCGTGTCTGATAAAATGAATATCAAATGTCTAAATACTGAATCAAGCAACTTAAAAACTGTGTGGGGGGCTCACAAAAGCCTGAGTAGATGATAAAATGACCCACTTTTTTTTAGTACTGTAAAGTGTATTTGGATGCCAATACTTTTTTGTACTTTATTTTTCATATTTTGAATACAGGCCTTTTACTTGTGACAGATATTGTTCATATAGTATTGCTGTTTTACTTTATTTAAAAAAGGAAACTAAATCTGAGAACTTCGCAAGAAGGAGCCTCTGCTTGCCACCATGTTCATTGAATATGTGAGCTTACTGAGCTATGAAATGCTCATGGTAGCATGTGATTTTTGTGACAATCCTTTGACATGTTGGCTAGCTATTAGTACACCAGATTTAATCAGAGGTATGTGCTTCAACCAAAGTATGAGAGAAGGCTTACAGTTCCAACAGGCACCCAGTGATGGAAGAAATACTCACATGTTTTACTTAAGTAGAAGTATCAATACTGCAATGTAGAAAAAACACTGTTAGGGCGCGCTCCCACCGCACTTTTATTTTACCTCTGGGGCAGAATCTGCCAATGCTTTGTCAATGCAAATGCATGGATTCCTGGTCTTGCGGATTTTTTCCAAGAATCCATGCATTTGCATTGACAAAGCATTGGCAGATTCTGCCCCAGAGGTAAAATAAAAGTTCGGTGGGAGCGCACCCTTACAAGTAAAAGTCTGGTAATCAAAATTTACATGAGTAAAAGTACTCATTTTGCACAATGTCCCATTTCACAAGTTAAAAATGTACAAAAACTATTTTGAAAATAGCCGATCTACAAGCTCACAATGCGTAGCATCACGACGCATTGTGAGACTGTAGATCTGCTATTTTCAAATGGCCGAAATATATATACGGCTGAAGTGGTTAATGTATGTTTTGTAATAATTATCAAAATATACAAAGTACAATATCTTTCTCTGAGATGTAGTGGTGTAGAAGTAAAAGTATTGTAAATTGTAAATACTGAAGAAAGTAAATAAATAATTTTAACTTGAGTACATGTACTTAGTTACTTTACACCACTGCAGGCACCCTTATAAAGCTCTAGGGCGATTTTGGCACAATTGAAAATGAAAAATAATTTTCATTTTGGCGTGCCATGACAGCCCACTGGCTCTTTCTCAGAAACCCCGATCATAATTTGTACATAAAGCCATTCTAACATGGGAAGTAAAATGCCCCCAAATTATGCCAACCTCTATGTTGGGCTACTTGAAGCCAATCTCATTTTGAATGCGAATTGCAATCCGTTCCTGTCACACATACAGTTATGGAAGCGCTACATTGATGATGTTTTTCTGATTTGGACTGGGTCCCCTACTGAGCTGACAGCCTTTCATATTTTCCTTAACCACAGTAGTCAGTTTTTGAAATTTACCATATCCTCTGATCAGAATAGTTAGAATTTCCTTGACATCCTGGTCATCAAAGAAAACAATACTTTAAATATGAATTTGTACAGAAAGCCCACTGATCGTAATGCCCTACTACATGGTGACAGTTATCATCCCACACCCTTAAAAAAAGGTAAGGTATCCCCATGGGCCAATTCAAAAGAATCCGCAGGATTTGTAGTCAAGATGACTCTTTCCAGGTACATTCTAAAGACCTAGAGTGTCGTTTTAAACAGCGTGGCTATACAGTACAATGGATCCAACCTGCTGCAGATCAATTCAACAGTTGTACTCAACTGGAATGTTTAAAACCCAAAGAGAGAACAGACAGAACTGAAAAACACATCAAGTGTTTTGTTCAATATTCTCCTCTGGGTCACCATTTTGAAAAACTGATCAGGAGGCATTGGTACATTTTAAACTCTGACCCAATTCTTGGCAAGTCTTCCCCGTATTGTGTACAAAAGACCACCAAATTTGAGGAACCTACTGGTTAGGTCACACTTACGTCAGGCAACTCCCACACATTTTCTTATTAACATTCCAGATGGCAATTACAAATGCGGCAGATGCGCTCAATGCAGTTTTACTTATAAATGTCACACTTTTAATCACCCTGTTACAGGCAAATGTTTTAAGATCAGAGGCGTCATCAGTTGCACCACACCCAATATCATCTACATGATCAAATGTGTGTGGGCTTGCTTATATTGGCAAAACATTAAGACCCCTGAAAACGAGGATCTCAGAACACAGGAGTGACATTAGAACTAAGGATTTTAGGAATCCTGTGGCAGCACATTTTCATCAAGCCCAACACTGCATTTCTTCACTGAAATATATAGGCATTGAGCGTGTCACATTGCCACCCAGAGGGGGAGACATTGATTGTTTGCTCCTCAAAAGGGAAGCTTTTTGGATTTCCACTCTGGACACAGTAAAAAGAGGTTTAAATGAATCTTTTGATATCAGGCCATTTCTGTAAACCCCCTTATTAGGCCTATTTATATATTTTAGGTTCCCCTCTTCTGATTATACTTGGGTTTTTACCCCTTATTACTTTTTAATATTCTTAATGTTGAATTCTTTGCCATTGCCTAATAGGCCTTTATAATATTTGTATGTGTATGTGGTGCAGTGACTTACTTTCTCCTTTCTCTTTTTGTGATCTTCCATAGGGAGCTGGTGACAGGATATCCTTCCTCCTGGTGCAGCAGTATAGGACATGTGTTTTTTATGGATAATTACAGGGACCTTTCAGGTTTATCTTAAGCCTTGGCCTTCATTAGCAGTTCTCTTGTTCCGTTATACAATCGTTTAGCCTTTTACTTCTCCTTCTGGTCGATCGACACGGTCACGACTTTTTTCTGTTCTGGCCCCACAGTGGTGGAATGAACTTCCCACTGATGTCAGGACAGCAGAGTCACTGCCCATCTTTCGCCGCAGGCTGAAAACCCACCTCTTCAGGAAACACTACGCTTCCTCTTTGCCTGGCCTACTTGTTGTTAACTAGTTGTAGGAACTCTTGTTTTAGTTTTGTATTGGTTTATTGGATCTTGTTTAGTCGATACACTTATTTGTCTGAGCTCGTGCTCATTTGATTTTGCTATTTTGTCTCATCTGTAAAAGAAAGTAGGTAGCTGATATATTGCACTTTTACCTTAGCGCTAGGTATACTCTTGGTTGCTTGTTTTTTGCAGGAAATGCACTTAAGACTTCTGGTGATTAGTAGTTTTCGTTCCCTACCTATGTTGAATACACTTATTGTAAGTCGCTTTGGATAAAAGCGTCTGCTAAATGACTGTAATGTAATGTAATGTAATGTACTTGTCTTCTGTCTATTAGTGTTTTCACACACCTTCAGAACACCTGTAATAGAGTACGCTCTTAGAGCTGACGTTGTTTTGTTTATCTCCCTGAGATTATTATGATACTTTGTTGAGGGATTTAGTGGCGATCCCCCCTATTATTTAGACCCTGTTTAAACAACTATTATCTCATGTCCTATGCTGCAGCATGTCACTGTGTGTCCCCCTTTGTTTTTTTGAGTACCTATTCTATATATTTACAACCAAATGTATCAATCTTGGGAAACTTTAAATGTATTTTTGTTTATTGCTATTCTTGGATCTTGGGGTGGGTACACAATGTTTATCTCCAGATATTCTTGACTTTATGCATTAGCCAACCTCCTGATTGAGTTGACTGCATGTGACCTCACTTGCCCTATTGGGGTGAGCCTATCATTGCATAGTAGTACCTATATAAACCTCTGAGTATGCCCTTTTCCACTATATATGTCCTGATGAAGGCCTGAACAGGCCGAAACGTTGACCAGCAATAAATTCTGGAGCTTTTTGCAACCGCCAGTGTGCAGACTTTATTCTTTTTCATTATACTTTGTTTGTCTAAGCACCTGGACCTAACGGATGTGCGTGCACTACCTTCTTCATACGAGCTTTTGTTATAAACCTGCTCCCACACTGGGCACAGTGATATGTTTTTTTCTCCATTATCAATCCTCTGGTGTGTTCTAAGGTTGTAGATTGTAGATACGTTTATTTGGCTTTTTAATGCATGGTTAAATATGACAACAATGACAGACAGACTTCATTTATATCCATATAGGGATAGGTGACTTATGTAACTAAAAGCACTAGGGATCTAAAATGAAACAAAGCATCTGAATTCAGGTAAAATTAAAACAAACACAAGGTGCTGGTTTGAGAATGAGGGGGAAAATAAATAATTAAAAGATAAATAAAGTAGTGAAAACAAGTAGTTATTGAGCCTGAAGCCTTAAGTGGTCGGACACACTTTTTTGATAATATGGGTGGCCCTTAAAAGGACCTTTGTGTTTATAGCAAACTATGCAGTTTACTTGGCGCTGGTGTACTTGGTGACAGCCTTGGTGCTCAGACACGGCGGCGTTCTTGGCCAGCTCACCGGGGAGCAGCAGGCGGACGGCGGTCTGGATCTCCCAGGATGAGATGGTGCGGCGATGAGCTCAAAGATGTCGTTGACAAAGGAGTTCATGATGTCCATGGCTTTCGAAGAGATACCGGTGTCAGGGTGGACCTGCTTCATGAACTTGTAGATGTAGATGGCATATAGCTCTCCTTCCTGGACCTTCTTTCTGCGTTTCTTGCCGCCCTTAGCAGCGGTCTTGGTGACGGTTTTCTTGGAGCCCTTCTTGGGCGCTGGTTTCGCAACTTCAGGCATCATTCCTTCTCACATGATAGAATATAAGAAGTGGTATCATAGCGGCGTCGCACCAGTATTTATACCATGCGAATGCAAATGAGGTGTGTGACTCCCAGCATATGATTGGTGCTACTGCTTATGTGACCCACAGAGGGTCGTTTGTAGTCTACATAACTAAAGGCGGTTTTACCGCCTGCATCTATTTGTCCCGCTAGAATGTAGACTAGGCATAAAGTATAATAAACATTTCGGCTAAATCTATATTTAATTGAAATTAAAAGTTCAATTCACGCTCCAATTTCAATCCAGTTGTAACACACTTTCTATGATGCATAGTTTATAAAGTATAATCTAGTCCGTCCACTAACTGCAGACTATTGCTACTAATCCGAGATGACACTTCTATGATCCATGTCCCTGACCAGTTGTAGGCTACCACACAAAGCAATCAAACATTTCATTTGATCCTGTTCATTATAGCTGGGATGAGTGGGGTCTCTGACTTCAAACACAAACTGGAGCCGTGTGTACATTTGTGACATGAATTACGTGCGTTACGTTATACTGTCCCTTATGGTCTAGCGCCTGGGTTTGACGCCCGTTATGGGAACTCCATTTATTCATGACTTGTATCAGAGATTATGACATGGTGCTGGCAAGTGGGTGTGAATTTAATCTGCATTTAACTGTTATAGTCCAAAGAATAATAACTGTTAATAGTAGGACGGTCAAATAAAGTCACTCTCTAGACTAGACAATATAGAAAATGCGGGACCAATGGACATTGGTTTCCCTAACTCCTTATTTTATCTTAACTTTATAAAGCGCCTTTTACCAATTAAATTCATGTTATATTACTTATCCGCCTGAACTGTATTGTTTAGCTTGATGGAAGATTTTCAAGTCCAATGTGCAAAGTGAGTTGTAGGCCTACACCCTCAACTTGTACCGTCTTGATATATCATATGGCATCATGGCCACAACAGACTACCTTTCCCTGATCCAACTCTGCTCTCCACTGGCGGCTCTGTGAATAGCATACATATGATGAAAACGGACAGAATTATCTTGGCTGTTTACGACGAGTATAGAAGACATGCCATTATTTTTGACTGATCAGACCTGAGATCAGACCGGAGATACTACGCTATGGATAGGGGGTTAGTGAGGGCTAATTGCAAGGCGCGATTGTGACTTATCTGTCAACATGGAGGATAAAGAGAACTCTTATAAAGAAATCTTGGGTGGCTCTTAAAAGAGCCTTTGTGGGGTTTGTTTGGTCGAAAGGAGGAGATTTATTTCTTGGCGGCTTTCTTCGTTTTTTTTGTGGTCAGTGGACGGCCAAAGAGTGTGCTCGCCTCTGGGTCAGGCGATTTAGTCACCCCCTTCATTGCTGCTCTGGCCATCGCCTGGGTAGCAGCGACCTTCTTCTCAGCCTTAACCCTCCGAGGCCGAGAGGTCACTTCGCGGCGTTTGGTACGCATCTTCCTCTCAGCCCTGTGTTTGGCGATGGTCCTCAGCTCAGCCGAGCCCTGCTTAGGATGAGCCTTTCGTGGACCAGCGCTAGGCGCTGGTTGGGAGGTGCTGCTCCTGCCGCCGCCGCTGCTGCCGCTTTTCTTTGTCGCCGCCTTCATGACTGCTGTTCGGGAAAGTTCATCTCTCTTAGTTGGTTGCTGCGCCATAATTCGATATTATGATACCTTAGACGGCGTTTGACCTCTATTTATACCTGGAGAGGGGGCGGGGGGACGGCAGATGATATGAGAACCATGTAGACTCAATCCCCAAATGTGTCATAAGACTTGTGTTTTCTCTACAACTAAAGTCAAATAAAATACACACTTAGCGAATATATTGAAGTAAAAAAAAAAATGGAGCAGATAGTAGACACGTTTCACTTCATAATAAACATAATGTGGAGGGGTTAGGATTCCTGCGTTTTGTTTGAAGACTCAAAAGATTCACATATTCACTGTTAGCAGACACCGTTTAAGAGGAAATGACAGGGTGATGATGGATAATTAACACAATGCTCTCTGACAGGCATTGATTGATTGATTGAATACATTATAGTTTGTACATAGTGACATTAAATAACAGACAGACATACACTATGCAGAACATCATATGCAGTTTATAAATTAAACATTTGAAAAATAAGAAATATGTGCTAATCTCTTTTGTACATAGTGAGTGAACACCTGTAATAGAGTACGCTCTTAGAGCTGACGTTGTTTTGTTTATCTCCCTGAGATTATTATGATACTTTGTTGAGGGATTTAGTGGCGATCCCCCCTATTATTTAGACCCTGTTTAAACAACTATTATCTCATGTCCTATGCTGCAGCATGTCACTGTGTGTCCCCCTTTGTTTTTTTGAGTACCTATTCTATATATTTACAACCAAATGTATCAATCTTGGGAAACTTTCAATGTATTTTTGTTTATTGCTATTCTTGGATCTTGGGGTGGGTACACAATGTTTATCTCCAGATATTCTTGACTTTATGCATTAGCCAACCTCCTGATTGAGTTGACTGCATGTGACCTCACTTGCCCTATTGGGGTGAGCCTATCATTGCATAGTAGTACCTATATAAACCTCTGAGTATGCCCTTTTCCACTATATATGTCCTGATGAAGGCCTGTACAGGCCGAAACGTTGACCAGCAATAAATTCTGGAGCTTTTTGCAACCGCCAGTGTGCAGACTTTATTCTTTTTCATTATACTTTGTTTGTCTAAGCACCTGGACCTAACGGATGTGCGTGCACTACCTTCTTCATACGAGCTTTTGTTATAAACCTGCTCCCACACTGGGCACAGTGATATGTTTTTTTCTCCATTATCAATCCTCTGGTGTGTTCTAAGGTTGTAGATTGTAGATACGTTTATTTGGCTTTTTAATGCATGGTTAAATATGACAACAATGACAGACAGACTTCATTTATATCCATATAGGGATAGGTGACTTATGTAACTAAAAGCACTAGGGATCTAAAATGAAACAAAGCATCTGAATTCAGGTAAAATTAAAACAAACACAAGGTGCTGGTTTGAGAATGAGGGGGAAAATAAATAATTAAAAGATAAATAAAGTAGTGAAAACAAGTAGTTATTGAGCCTGAAGCCTTAAGTGGTCGGACACACTTTTTTGATAATATGGGTGGCCCTTAAAAGGACCTTTGTGTTTATAGCAAACTATGCAGTTTACTTGGCGCTGGTGTACTTGGTGACAGCCTTGGTGCTCAGACACGGCGGCGTTCTTGGCCAGCTCACCGGGGAGCAGCAGGCGGACGGCGGTCTGGATCTCCCAGGATGAGATGGTGCGGCGATGAGCTCAAAGATGTCGTTGACAAAGGAGTTCATGATGTCCATGGCTTTCGAAGAGATACCGGTGTCAGGGTGGACCTGCTTCATGAACTTGTAGATGTAGATGGCATATAGCTCTCCTTCCTGGACTTTCTTTCTGCGTTTCTTGCCGCCCTTAGCAGCGGTCTTGGTGACGGTTTTCTTGGAGCCCTTCTTGGGCGCTGGTTTCGCAACTTCAGGCATCATTCCTTCTCACATGATAGAATATAAGAAGTGGTATCATAGCGGCGTCGCACCAGTATTTATACCATGCGAATGCAAATGAGGTGTGTGACTCCCAGCATATGATTGGTGCTACTGCTTATGTGACCCACAGAGGGTCGTTTGTAGTCTACATAACTAAAGGCGGTTTTACCGCCTGCATCTATTTGTCCCGCTAGAATGTAGACTAGGCATAAAGTATAATAAACATTTCGGCTAAATCTATATTTAATTGAAATTAAAAGTTCAATTCACGCTCCAATTTCAATCCAGTTGTAACACACTTTCTATGATGCATAGTTTATAAAGTATAATCTAGTCCGTCCACTAACTGCAGACTATTGCTACTAATCCGAGATGACACTTCTATGATCCATGTCCCTGACCAGTTGTAGGCTACCACACAAAGCAATCAAACATTTCATTTGATCCTGTTCATTATAGCTGGGATGAGTGGGGTCTCTGACTTCAAACACAAACTGGAGCCGTGTGTACATTTGTGACATGAATTACGTGCGTTACGTTATACTGTCCCTTATGGTCTAGCGCCTGGGTTTGACGCCCGTTATGGGAACTCCATTTATTCATGACTTGTATCAGAGATTATGACATGGTGCTGGCAAGTGGGTGTGAATTTAATCTGCATTTAACTGTTATAGTCCAAAGAATAATAACTGTTAATAGTAGGACGGTCAAATAAAGTCACTCTCTAGACTAGACAATATAGAAAATGCGGGACCAATGGACATTGGTTTCCCTAACTCCTTATTTTATCTTAACTTTATAAAGCGCCTTTTACCAATTAAATTCATGTTATATTACTTATCCGCCTGAACTGTATTGTTTAGCTTGATGGAAGATTTTCAAGTCCAATGTGCAAAGTGAGTTGTAGGCCTACACCCTCAACTTGTACCGTCTTGATATATCATATGGCATCATGGCCACAACAGACTACCTTTCCCTGATCCAACTCTGCTCTCCACTGGCGGCTCTGTGAATAGCATACATATGATGAAAACGGACAGAATTATCTTGGCTGTTTACGACGAGTATAGAAGACATGCCATTATTTTTGACTGATCAGACCTGAGATCAGACCGGAGATACTACGCTATGGATAGGGGGTTAGTGAGGGCTAATTGCAAGGCGCGATTGTGACTTATCTGTCAACATGGAGGATAAAGAGAACTCTTATAAAGAAATCTTGGGTGGCTCTTAAAAGAGCCTTTGTGGGGTTTGTTTGGTCGAAAGGAGGAGATTTATTTCTTGGCGGCTTTCTTCGTTTTTTTTGTGGTCAGTGGACGGCCAAAGAGTGTGCTCGCCTCTGGGTCAGGCGATTTAGTCACCCCCTTCATTGCTGCTCTGGCCATCGCCTGGGTAGCAGCGACCTTCTTCTCAGCCTTAACCCTCCGAGGCCGAGAGGTCACTTCGCGGCGTTTGGTACGCATCTTCCTCTCAGCCCTGTGTTTGGCGATGGTCCTCAGCTCAGCCGAGCCCTGCTTAGGATGAGCCTTTCGTGGACCAGCGCTAGGCGCTGGTTGGGAGGTGCTGCTCCTGCCGCCGCCGCTGCTGCCGCTTTTCTTTGTCGCCGCCTTCATGACTGCTGTTCGGGAAAGTTCATCTCTCTTAGTTGGTTGCTGCGCCATAATTCGATATTATGATACCTTAGACGGCGTTTGACCTCTATTTATACCTGGAGAGGGGGCGGGGGGACGGCAGATGATATGAGAACCATGTAGACTCAATCCCCAAATGTGTCATAAGACTTGTGTTTTCTCTACAACTAAAGTCAAATAAAATACACACTTAGCGAATATATTGAAGTAAAAAAAAAAATGGAGCAGATAGTAGACACGTTTCACTTCATAATAAACATAATGTGGAGGGGTTAGGATTCCTGCGTTTTGTTTGAAGACTCAAAAGATTCACATATTCACTGTTAGCAGACACCGTTTAAGAGGAAATGACAGGGTGATGATGGATAATTAACACAATGCTCTCTGACAGGCATTGATTGATTGATTGAATACATTATAGTTTGTACATAGTGACATTAAATAACAGACAGACATACACTATGCAGAACATCATATGCAGTTTATAAATTAAACATTTGAAAAATAAGAAATATGTGCTAATCTCTTTTGTACATAGTGAGTGAACACCTGTAATAGAGTACGCTCTTAGAGCTGACGTTGTTTTGTTTATCTCCCTGAGATTATTATGATACTTTGTTGAGGGATTTAGTGGCGATCCCCCCTATTATTTAGACCCTGTTTAAACAACTATTATCTCATGTCCTATGCTGCAGCATGTCACTGTGTGTCCCCCTTTGTTTTTTTGAGTACCTATTCTATATATTTACAACCAAATGTATCAATCTTGGGAAACTTTCAATGTATTTTTGTTTATTGCTATTCTTGGATCTTGGGGTGGGTACACAATGTTTATCTCCAGATATTCTTGACTTTATGCATTAGCCAACCTCCTGATTGAGTTGACTGCATGTGACCTCACTTGCCCTATTGGGGTGAGCCTATCATTGCATAGTAGTACCTATATAAACCTCTGAGTATGCCCTTTTCCACTATATATGTCCTGATGAAGGCCTGTACAGGCCGAAACGTTGACCAGCAATAAATTCTGGAGCTTTTTGCAACCGCCAGTGTGCAGACTTTATTCTTTTTCATTATACTTTGTTTGTCTAAGCACCTGGACCTAACGGATGTGCGTGCACTACCTTCTTCATACGAGCTTTTGTTATAAACCTGCTCCCACACTGGGCACAGTGATATGTTTTTTTCTCCATTATCAATCCTCTGGTGTGTTCTAAGGTTGTAGATTGTAGATACGTTTATTTGGCTTTTTAATGCATGGTTAAATATGACAACAATGACAGACAGACTTCATTTATATCCATATAGGGATAGGTGACTTATGTAACTAAAAGCACTAGTGATCTAAAATGAAACAAAGCATCTGAATTCAGGTAAAATTAAAACAAACACAAGGTGCTGGTTTGAGAATGAGGGGGAAAATAAATAATTAAAAGATAAATAAAGTAGTGAAAACAAGTAGTTATTGAGCCTGAAGCCTTAAGTGGTCGGACACACTTTTTTGATAATATGGGTGGCCCTTAAAAGGACCTTTGTGTTTATAGCAAACTATGCAGTTTACTTGGCGCTGGTGTACTTGGTGACAGCCTTGGTGCTCAGACACGGCGGCGTTCTTGGCCAGCTCACCGGGGAGCAGCAGGCGGACGGCGGTCTGGATCTCCCAGGATGAGATGGTGCGGCGATGAGCTCAAAGATGTCGTTGACAAAGGAGTTCATGATGTCCATGGCTTTCGAAGAGATACCGGTGTCAGGGTGGACCTGCTTCATGACCTTGTAGATGTAGATGGCATATAGCTCTCCTTCCTGGACTTTCTTTCTGCGTTTCTTGCCGCCCTTAGCAGCGGTCTTGGTGACGGTTTTCTTGGAGCCCTTCTTGGGCGCTGGTTTCGCAACTTCAGGCATCATTCCTTCTCACATGATAGAATATAAGAAGTGGTATCATAGCGGCGTCGCACCAGTATTTATACCATGCGAATGCAAATGAGGTGTGTGACTCCCAGCATATGATTGGTGCTACTGCTTATGTGACCCACAGAGGGTCGTTTGTAGCCTACATAACTAAAGGCGGTTTTACCGCCTGCATCTATTTGTCCCGCTAGAATGTAGACTAGGCATAAAGTATAATAAACATTTAGGCTAAATCTATATTTAATTGAAATTAAAAGTTCAATTCACGCTCCAATTTCAATCCAGTTGTAACACACTTTCTATGATGCATAGTTTATAAAGTATAATCTAGTCCGTCCAAAAATAGTTTTTTTTTGTTTTTAGTTTTCACAATGTCAATAAGTGCCATGGCTTCAGTTTTCAGTTTTCATCGAAAACACCATACATAACAGCATTATACGTGACATTAATATTAAAGCCAATGTGTGCCATTTTCCCCCAAACATATCGTGACCTCTGGCAATCTAAAAGAAGGTGTTCAACCAGATTCATCATCATTACAATTTTCAATAGGGTATTTTACAGTTTTTACAAAGCAGCTCCATTTTACCACTGCTCTTACTGCTAGTCTCCTCACTGAGATCAGCCACATGACATCCCTCTTTTTTTCAGTGATGTTTTTATTCCAAATATTTTTAATACACATCTGTTTTTGAGACTCGTTTAATCCTTTGTATGGGAAAATGCCACCATAGAGGTCATCACTTATTTTAACAAAAATATTCTTACCGACCAGACATTTAGAATTGACCTGAATATTCAAAACTGAGTGCCTTAAAAAGACTTATTTTCTATCAATTGCACACCCTATGAAGCCTTGAATCCATGGATTCTTTTTTGTTTTTGATTCCCGTCTCCTACCGGCTAATGTATCCGGTAGGAGACACAAAGTAGATTATTTGTGTCTCCTACCGGAAATACACACGGTCATCAAATTATTGTCTTAGGAATGCCACAAAAACAAAAATAAATCCATGAAATCAAGACTTCATGGGGTGTGTAATTGATAGAAAATAAGTACTTTTTTGGGTGAACTCCTCCTTTAAACGTGTTCTACTTCTGAGGACGTATAGGAAGTCAGGCAGCCTGCTTTGTACTGGGCGTTGCCTAAAAAGCTGCGAAACACAGCAATGAGAACCATGTAGAGTCAATGCACACAGAGCCCATCATCTCTAGGTGGCTTAATGTGCTACTTGTGTTTTTAAGAGGTTTTAAACATCTCCAAACAAAACGCAGGAGTCCTCAAAACTCCACATGATTTGATTATGAAGTGAAAGCTGTCTGCTGTCTGCTCCATGTTTTATTTGACTTAAATATATTTCTCTGTCTGTAATTTAGTTGATTTTATTTGTGGAGAAAACACAACTGTCCCAATATTCTTCAGAACACGTCACTGCTTTCTGATTGGTGGGGAACATTAGTAGGAGTGTCTCCCTGGGGCCCATTTCACATAAATAGCCTCATCGGGCGCCAGGATGAACATTGTTAACCTGGACAACATCAACGATGCACCGACTTCAAGTAGGAAGGATCCCGGTCCCGGCAAGACCTCCCGCCCAGCAGGGTCAAGGCAGCCGCTAAGAAGAACCATGGCGGCGAGACCATCCACACTGTTGCGTTCAAGGCTAAAGCCAAGATCAAGCGTTGCGCGGCCAGAAAAATAAAGAAGAAGCAGCACCAGGCCATCACACATTATAAGCGCAGAACTGTAGCCACTAAGAGAGTCGCTGCCGCGGACGCAAAGAACAGAGACGCACTAAAACGCGGCCGCTAAGAAGAACCATGGCGGCGAGACCATCCACACTGCTGCGTTCAAGGCTAAAGCCAAGATCAAGCGTCGCGCGGCCAGAAAAATAAAGAAGAAGCAGCACCAGGCCGTCACACATTATAAGCGCAGAACTGTAGCCACTAAGAGAGTCGCTGCCGCGGACGCAAAGAACAGAGACGCCCTAAAAGGCTTGCCTCCAGCTCCTAAAGTGGAAGCGCCACAGACCCTGTTCGGCCGACCGCTTCAACCCAAGACTACCAGAAAAAAAACAAAGAAATAAATCGACATGCAGAACCCCACAAAGGCTTCACGCCGTGGCGGCGTGAAGCGTAGCTCCGGTCTAAGGAGACCCGTGGTGACACATATATATATATATATCTATCTATATATACATTTCTAAACCCAAAACCCCCCAAAAAAACCTGCCACTGTGTGGGACTAAACACAAAAACAACATATCAATGTCACTAACAAGACACGCCACAACGTGCAGAATTACTACGCGCAGTCTGTAGGCCACTTCATACTGCTCAGCACACATCTGCCCCCTCGCAGCATAATTAATTGCGGCCAACACAAACTCACAACATTACAGTCGGCCATGTTGTTCCTTAGCGTCATCGCCGACCACCGCCCAACGAGACCCAAGTGAGGTCAGACAACACACTCCATATTTGGGCATAGCTCCATTGGGAACATCTCCTATTATGGCTTTATATAACCGCCCAACGAGACCCAAGTGAGGTCAGACAACACACTCCATATTTGGGCATAGCTCCATTGGGAACATCTCCTATTATGGCTTTATATATTATAGAGACCAACAAACACAAAGCACCGCGCAGCGGCTAGGGGGGAGGGGCGCGCAGCGCCCCGACCCTCTAGTATCTATACATTTCTAAACCCAAAACCCCCCAAAAAAACTGCCACTGTGTGGGACTAAACACAAAAACAACATATCAATGTCACTAACAAGACACGCCACAACGTGCAGAATTACTACGCGCAGTCTGTAGGCCACTTCATACTGCTCAGCACACATCTGCCCCCTCGCAGCATAATTAATTGCGGCCAACACAAACTCACAACATCAGACAACACACTCCATATTTGGGCATAGCTCCATTGGGAACATCTCCTATTATGGCTTTATATATTATAGAGACCAACAAACACAAAGCACCGCGCAGCGGATAGGGGGGAGGGGCGCGCAGCGCCCCGACCCTCTAGTATATATATATATATATATATATATATATATATATATATATATATATATATATATATATAGATATATATATATATATATATATATATATATATATATAGATATAGATATATATATATATATATATCTATATATATATATCTATATCTTCAGCACATTATGCACACACACACAAATGTTGCTGCTTTAAAGGAACATACCTTCGCAACAGAGTAGCCTACAGGTTGTGTGTCGAATTACATTAGTGAAAATTACCCTCATATCATGATTTGGTCATGTCAATAGACCCCTTAACAGACGACGTAAAACTGATAAGAACCAGTATGTGCGCGCAGGCCGGCACCAAATGAAACGGGTCTCGCTAGGACGCGCCTCACTAGCCAACACACAAGAGGAGGTTGAATGTACTGAAACCAGCGCACCCCAAAACAATATGTTTGGAATTGATTGATGAAACAATCACCTGTGCGTCCAGTCTCAATGTTGCTTAACAAATAATTGGTCTATTGTTCACCCATATCAAAATGATGTAAGTGGTTTAACAGCTGATCCCAATCAACAGTTCTAATACTAATACCATTTGAACAGCAAAACAAACACAAAAAGAACAGTACCCGATTTAACCAGTAGAGGGGGACAGTGACCGACATTTAAAACACCGTGCCCCTGTTGAATGATGGGAGGACAGTTTGATATTTATCATCAACCTATAGTGTACAGTAATATACAGAAGACTCTGCATAGCATATAGATCTTTTTTTTTTCTTGCTACTTTTGAAAAATAAATCAGCTTAAAATGTTGAATATTTTTTAAACATATCACCTAAAATAGTGACCCCAGGGTTGTGGTTAATACAAATATTATATAATATACTAGAAATAGGCTACGGCTGTATGCCTCCACTAACCAGTTGCAGTTTACATCAATGTCTGTCCAGACATGACATTTTTATTGCTTGTAACTGACTTCTGCATTTATTTTCAAGGGGCGTCTTCGATGGTGGCATTCCATAAAAGTGAAGGCCTTCCTTTTTCACATAGTAAATATTTTGTCACATTTTGTGGACTCATTATCTCAAATCCACCGTCCTGCCAATCATCTTGATCAAATATGGCCCTATGGAACATGTGCGGAATGGGAAATCCATATTTGGACGTCAGTATCACGTCAGATTGACGTCGCAAACTGCCACCACGCAATTGCAGTGATGTCACTCATGAGATCATCGAGCTAGAATATTCTAGCGTTATCATATTCATATATGTGCTGGTTAGCAGTGTTTATCTTCTTGGACTTTGCGGAATTAGCCAAAACCTTGAAAACAGCACACCGGGAAAGAGCTATGGAAGAAGGCAGACGACATCTCCATAATCTCCAGGGGGTCCTACAGATGTCATTAGAGGCAGGATCTGCTGCAGATGACGCCTCTGCCCCTGTTGAGCCCATGCCAGAGGACAGAGAAGAGTGGTTGAGAGGAGCTCTCGCAGAGGTGTGTAGAGGGCAGATGGACGAGGTGGAGCAGATGAAGCAGTGCTTAATTGTCCTACGCACAGATGACATGAGCGCTAAGGAGAGAGAGGGAGGAGAGGAGGAGAGAAAGCCAGGAGAGGGGGAGAGAGAGCAGCATGATGAGGATGAGCGAGAAATGGCTCTGGACCTTCTATCAGACTTGTGCGAGAATCTGGACAATGCCAGAGACCTGATGACTCTGGGTGGACTGGAGTTGTGCGTCACCCAGTGCCTGCGTCACGCTCGAAGCGGGGTGAGGTGGCGCGCCGCCCAGCTCGTCGCCTCCAGCGCCCAGAACATGCCGGAGGTGCAGCGCTACCTGCTCAACATGGGCGCACTGCCCGAGCTACTGCAGCTGACCGACTCTGACCCCCATCCTACGGTCAGAGTGAAAACCCTGTACGCCGTGTCATGTCTGCTCGGGGAGGAGCGGTCGGGGTTCGAGGCGTTCCTGTCTCACGACGGCTTCTCGATGCTGATGCGAGGGATGCAGTCTGCCGACGAGAAGCTGAGGACCAAGTGGGCCTTTCTGCTGCTCAAAGTCCTCACGGCGCACCCGGAGCAGAAAGACGCGGTTCTGTCCATGGGCGCGGTGCAACAGCTGGTGTCTATTCTTCACTCGCCGCACTCGGCCGCTCACGAACACGTCCTTGGCGCGCTGTGCTGCTTGGTGGAGGAATGCCCCCAGGGGGTTCGGGTCTGCCGGAGGCCTTCTCTGAGCCTCGAGGAGCTGCTCCGACTGCGAGCCAATGACCTGCAGGGGAAAGAGGAGTGTGAGGAGGAGTTAGACTTCTGCCAGCGTCTGAGGTCCGTGTGCTTCAGTAGACGGCGTATGGGGCAGGTGGATCTCAACACGATGGATCTCTGAGCTCCCTCGGGGTCAGGGTCAATTTAAGTTTTTAATTTTAATTCATTTTTATTTTTATTTCATATTGAGATTATCTTACAATAAATGCGCAAAATTCCATTGTAGAACGGATCGCTCAGCACTGGCTCTTCGCGTATGATAAGACTAAAACACAACACATGTTGACAATCAAAAGGTCAGCAGTCAGACATTTCGTTTATGTACCTGATTCCAATATAAAACAGATTTACCAGCTGTCACAAGCTGAGGTGTCATTCTTAATAAGAAGGTTTATGAGGTTGTCCTCCTGTACAGTACAAGGCTAATCATGGGAGAGGGGCTTTTGATATGGAGGTTTTTACTCCCCAAATACACAATTACAGTATTACAAACATGTTCCAAGTTATTTAACTCTAGCTTTTCCATGATTATGCTTGTTGTTGCATTAATATTGGTCCGCTGATTCAAAGTTACATGACTTTGTTTGGAAGCTTAATCTTTAGTAAATTGCATGATGGGTGTTGCTTGCTGCCGAGTGCAAATTAAGCTTTAATGAATGTGCCATGTGTATTGCTCATTGTTCCTCACCTTGCACCCTGGGTCACGGCGTTATTTTTTGTCTTGGAATCCCCAAAGGCATATCTTAGATAGCGTCGGGAGTTTTCCCGGAGCCGTTGAACTCGTCCTAGAGAAATGGAACATTTAAAACAGAAATATGAGTGAGTCAGGACTTCTGCAAAAGTTGTTAAGCTGTATAACTCAAAGACTTAAAAACCTGCTCGCCTGTTAGTGTGCTGACCAAGGATATGTGCTGGACCATCTCCCAGCTGCCCAGCCCAATAGCCAAACTACCAGCGGAACAGAGATACGAGTTATTTAAATTTTAATTAAAACGTTGAAAAAGCAATACCAATAAATTGATGAAACATCAATATCTACAGTCAGTCATAAACACAGTTTGAGGGGCAGATGCACCCACGCATCCACCCAGGGACACATTAGAACTCTAAACCTTTCATGTACTCACCAGCACCACACTACATCATGACATCATACACACCTCATACTAAGGACCGCCATGGAAACAAGCAGTAAGGTTTTTTTGCGTCCGCCTTTTGATTATGGTGGGTCAGATGTATGTGATGTAAGGCAGTAGCCTATTTATGTCAGCAGGTGTCACTGTTGCTAAGCACTTTCACCTGTGGTGTCAGCAAACATATCCTTTCAATGCTATGAAAAGTTGTTTTCATTCGAGGACTTTCTATGGTGTCCTATAAACTGAACTTCTATTTGAATTGAAAAAAAAATGTGAGAGACTTTTATAAGGAACGACTATGAATATTGTTGATCTACCTCAGTCATATTCCTGGAGTTAGACACAGAGCTGTGTACTGATTAATTGAAATACTTTTGGTTAATGTGAGTTTTATGTACGGATTGATACTTGTGCACCCATTGTTTTTTGTTTTCATTGCACTGTACTACACTGGAAATAACCCTTCTACACGGCTACATACACAGACATATCATCCATTTCACTGCTCAAGCCCTTGATCCCAGTTAAACTAACTGAAGATGTTGAGTGACTACACCAATTCCCCTTCAAAGCTGGAGGACACCACTGCTCGGCCACCAGCCCACCAACTCACCCTAGGCCCTCCAACCAGCCATAACTATGACTCTCCCCACAAGACACAACCCTCCCCTGGGCATGCAACAAGCCATAACTACAACTCTCCCCATACAACACAATTCCATATTTTGAGTGAAGGAGCAACGGCTGATGCCAGTACAGTGATACAGCAGCAGTGATCATTTTTAAAGCCCGGCAGGGACTGGCCCCCAGCTACATCAAAGACTTGCTGCCCCCCTATGAACCTGGGCGCCGCCTTAGATCCACGGGTAAGGCTCTCCTTACAGTCCCTACGTCTAATTTCGTCGTCACCCGGGGCGATCGGGCTTTCGCATTCCGGGCGCCCACGCTTTGGAATGCCCTGCCGTAGAGCTGAGGCAAGTAAAATCTGTGTCTTCTTTTAAATCACTTCTAAAAACCTACCTTTATGTTAAGGCCTTTTCTTTGCCTAGTGCTTTCAGGTTTCATATTCTATATTATTTCAATTGGCTATTGGTCCAAAATGTTCAAAAAGATTATATTTGGAAAACAGTCTTAAGCAATGTAAAATATACATGATTAGGACATGATTGAACATTTGACAATTAAGGTCTAATATGTCTGCAATTGCTAAATTGCTTCAAAACCTGTATATCCAATCGTTTTGGGCATAAACAAGAAGTTGAAGGATACATTTAAGTCTGATTATGATGTACCGTGCATGTTCAAATATGTACACTTTTGTGGGTTGCGTTTCTTTGGGGGGTTGTTTCAACCCATTCAATCCGGGAATGCATCTATGTCATTTTAGATTTATTTGGCTATTCAAAAATAGCAGATATACAAGCTCATGAGCGATCTGCTATTTTTGAAAAATCATGAATATCTGTGCAAATCTTTGAATATATATATATATATACATTTTTAACTCAAATCTTTGATTCTGGGGGTCCCTGGAACCAAATATTTTTAGATGGGACCGGGTCCGTGAACATATGCATATGATTTTGGGTGGTCATTGACATGAAAATGTTTGAGAAACACTGATATTATTAGCAACATAAGTTTTGTTCAAAATAAACTGTAAGGATTTAGAAGACATTGTAAAATCCCCACCAGCAGAGCAAAAATGTTAGTTAAAAATATATATATTTAAACACATTAAAGACATTTTGACGATTAAAACAAATCTACAAGCTCGTATGAGCTTATAGATAGCCCAAAGTATAAAATAATTGTTATAGCTAAAAATCTAAAATGACACAGCAATGCGTTCCTGGATTGAATGGGTAAAGGGTAGTTGCTTATTTTGGGCTTGCTTCCTCATGGTGATTAAACCAGCGGTTCTAAAATATTGTATTTATATAATTGTATAAGTATGTAATTATCCAAGGACCCTCATCTGAAACTAGTTTGTGTTGAGTTTTGTGAGGATAAGTAGATCAGAAGCTGGTGTACACCATAGACTGTAAAGTGTACACACTGTAAATCCTTGACAGTGACTGACTGTAATAAGAGTGTGCCACTTCAAAATCTATACTGGCATCTAGTGGCGCGCTGAAGCCAAACCCCAAAGAAAGAGAGAAATATGATGGGTACTTTTACTTCTACTCCACTACATCTTAGAGATAAATACGGTACTTTTACTCCACTACAATTATTTGAAAACTTTAGTAACTACTCACGTTGACCACCCCCAGCCAGTCAGGTCTATTCAATATTCATTACTCACCTTTGTTCTTGTCACAGACCGTCCCATCATCGTCACATAACAACTGTAATTTTAGCAGTCCAGTCGGTAGCTATTCCTCATTCGTTGGCATGTAAATCTATAGCTGTCACTCTTAAGTTAAGAGTGAGAGTAAGTTAAGAGTCTTAACACACAGACTCAGCAGAACTAGTGCTGCTGACCTGCTGACTAATACTTTACTTTGTTTACTTTGTGGCTTTGTTTTAGCCCGGACAATAGAGACAGCCCGTCCGAGAGTCCGTCTCTCTCTATCGTCCGGCTGGAACACACACTCACTGCGGTGGTTCCCGCAGATCATGTTAACCCATATTCATTTCTGCTGGTTTTTAGCTCTTAACAAAACAAAAATAAACTCCCATTGAATTAAAGTGTTAGCTACATAAGAAAGAAAGAAAGAAAGAAAGAAAGAAAGAAAGACAGACAGACAGACAGACAGACAGGCAGACAGACAGACAGACAGACAGACAGACAGACAGACAGAAAGAAAGAAAGAAATGTATTCGTGTATTTATTTATTCCTAAAACGTGTGCATGTGCTCCCTTGTGTAGTAGTCGTAGGTGCCAGTGTGGTATTGCGATTTTTACTTAAGTAAAAATATCTGAGTAGCCTACATTCTTGCACTATTGGAAATGGGTCTGAAGTTGGCTAGCAGCTATCATAACAACGTGTCGGGCGACGCATCAACATATTGCTCATAGTTTCATTTGAAATATTCCAATTTGGGCAAAAACTAAACATTACAGTTGAAAATATTCCAAATGATCCTTCAACTGTCTAGTGTCTTCCACACCACTGACGTTTTAAGGATAATTCCTTAAGGATAATTCCTTTTAACAGGTCGTTCATGAAAGTCCTTGCGGTCTTGTTTCCAATGAGAACCTCATGTCAAGGACCCCCAACATTATATATGTATTTGGCCGCGGACCCCCATCTCAAAATATTTTTGTTCCAGGGACCCCCAGAAGCAAAGATTTGAGTTACAAATGTTCGCTTAAAATATACATATATTCAAAAGGTTTGCACACATTTTCACGATTTTTCAAAAATAGCAGATCTACAAGCTCCACATGACTACTTCCCCACCATCCATGGGCCCGTTCGGTTGTCCTCCATATAGACCCCTTAACAGACGACGTCACACTGATAAGAACCAGTATGCGCGCAACCAGTATGCGCGCAATGAAACCCATTCTGTCAGGTCTCGCTAGGACAAATAATTGGTCTATTGGCTACATGGACCCAGGCCAGCTGATATTCCAATTCTTATCTGTTAAAAATACTCAACCCCAATACAAATGCTCCATATAAACACCCACAGGTCTTACCAATTAAACTAATTAAGGTTAATTGTTCCATATTCTCGTCAAACAGAGTCAGGGTGCTGATATTGTGCATGTTGGCTATTAAATGGAGTCCAGGTTCATGAGGGCAGCTGGTGGGAAAAGTTCTTACTCAAGTAAAAGTATCAATACTGCACTGCAGAATGTTAGTCCGCTAATAAAAATATACTTGCGAAACAGTACAAAAGTATTGGCATCAGAATATACTTAAAGTAACCAAAGTAAAAGTACTCATTACGCAGAATGTCCCGTTTCACAAGGTATCATTATATATAATGTATTAAAATCTTTTGAAAATAGCAGAGCACTGTGAGCTTGTAGAATAGATCGGCTATTTTCAAATGGGGCAGGCTGAAGTGGTTAATGTATGTTTTGTAATAATAATCAAAATCTACAAAGTTAACTAAAGTTTTCAAACAATTGTAGTGGAGTAAAAGTACAATACTTGCCTCTGAGATGTAGTAGAGCAGAAGTATAAACGTACTGAAATTTGGAAATACTCCAGTAAAGTAAAAAATACCTCAGAATTGTACTTATAAGTACAGTACTTGAGTAAATGTACTTAGTTACTTACAGTAGCCTACACCAATGAGGGCACCACGGTCCCATCCCCCCAAAGCTCCTTTCCCGAAGCTGTATTAGAGTGTCTATCTAATCATACACAGCTCTGGTGCATAGCGTTAGAAGAAGAACTCCTTCTAACGCTATGGACCAGAACTAGACACACAGCAACATGCTGCCATAACATAACTTGTGAGTATCCTATATTTACAAAAGTGCAGTGTGGCCGTGCCCTTACAAGTACAAGTCAGGAATTAAAAATGTACTTGAGTAAATGTGAAAGTATTGGTATGAAAATGTACTTAAAGTACCAAAAGTAGAATATTATGCAGGATGTCCCATTTCACACTTTTTCAAAATAACACATCTACAAGCTATCAGCAATAGCCAAAGTTTAAATAGGGCTGAAGTGGTTAATGTATGTTTTGTAATAATACTACAAATCTACAAAGTATAACTAGTAACTAATGTTTTCAATATTTGCCTTTGATGTAGTGGAGTAGAAGTAAAAGTGCTGAAAATTGGAAATACTTGGAAAAAGTAAAATTACCTCAAAATTGGGAATGTGCCGCTCTCTCTCTCTCTCTCTCTCTCTCAAACACGCAAACACACACACACACACACACACACACACACACACACACACACACACACACACACACACACACACACACACACACACACACACACACACACACACACCAACACTGCACACACACACACACACACACACACACACACACACACACACACACACACACACACACACACACACACACACACACACACACACACACACACACACACACACACACACACACACACACACACACACACACACACACACACACACACTCTGCTCCCCTCCCCCCCTCCTTCCATTCCTGATCATCTTTTGGTACTTAAAGTACCAAAAGTAGAATATTATGCAGGATGTCCCATTTCACACGTTTTCAAACGTATACAAATCCTTCGAAAATAACACATCTACAAGCTATGAGCAATAGCCAAAGTTTAAATAGGGCTGAAGTGGTTAATGTATGTTTTGTAATAATACTACAAATCTACAAAGTATAACTAGTAACTAAAGTTTTCAATATTTGCCTTTGATGTAGTGGAGTAGAAGTAAAAGTGCTGAAAATTGGAAATACTTGGAAAAAGTAAAATTACCTCAAAATTGGGAATGTGCGTCTCTCTCTCTCTCTCTCTCTCTCTCTCTCTCTCTCTCTCTCTCTCTCTCTCTCTCTCTCTCTCTCTCTCTCTCTCTCTCTCTCTCTCTCTCTCTCTCACACACACACACACACACACACACACACACACACACACACACACACACACACACACACTCTGCTCCCCTCCCCCTCCTTCCAGTCCTGATCATCTTGTCCAGGTCAGAGCCGTATAAGACAGTGACTGACTCACGTAAGTAAGAATGGAGTGCGGCAATGGGATAGTTCCAATGTTTGGAACTATAGCGAGATCAACGCTTACTCTCTTCTAACACTCTGGTCCAGGTTTTACTTTTTACATGGTTTCATGCCTCCTGCAGCGCCGTGGTTTTCTTGAGGAATATGTTGTGTCGTTGTGATTCTAGGATCTGACTAAAACTTAGTGACTATGCTGCTGCTGCGGGCATGGCGGAGTCGGCCCAAGAAGAAACTGGGAAGGGAAACCCTGATCCAATTGCTGGCTGCAGTTGTTTAAAGGTGAGACATCTTTGAATAATTCACCGTGTTAACCCATGCCTGAGTGCTATCATGTTAAAAAAAAATTTTTTTTAAAGAACTGCTGCTGCTAAACTCGCTGTGCCTGGAGGAGTGGGGGTGTGGACGAGGCCCTGATCAGCTGTCTGTGTTTGTTTTGGATGGTGAAGAAAGAGTAGCCGAGTGAGCTTGTAGATAGGCTATTTTCAAATAGCCTAGGTAATAAAGGGCTAAAGTGGTAATTGTAGTGGAGTAAAGTGCAGTATTTGCCTCTGAGATGTAGTGGAGTAGAAGTAAAAGTATTGAAAATTGGAAATACTCCAGTAAAGTAAAAGTAGGCTACCTCAAAATTGTTCTTAAGTAGGCTACAGTACTTGTGTAAATGTATTTAGTTACTTTACACCACTGGATAAAGAAAAGAACAACATGCGTGTTGTTGAAGCATAATAATAATTGCTTAATAATTGCGGAATGACGATTCATGTAGCCATTTGCTTACTTGGCTCATTAGCCTACTTTTTGCTCACTCGCTACACTGTAGCCCAACTAAGCAACACAGCATTCTGCCGCGGTGGAAGAAGTAGCTACTCAGATATTTTCACTTAAGTAAAAGTAGCAACATCACAATATGAAAATACTCTGTTACAAGTAAAGGGGCTGCGTTCAAAACGTTACTTGAGTAAAAGCACAAACGTATTGGCATCAAAATATACTTAAAGTACCAAAAGTAAAAGTACTCGCATGTTTTAAAATAGCAGATCTACAAGCTCAGTTGTAGTGTAGATCGGCTATTTTCAAATAGCCTATGCATAATGGATGTTTTATAATTTAATAATGTATATCTGCAATGTAACTAAAGTTTTCAAATAATTGCAAGTAAGTGCTAAGTACCTAAAAACTGTACTTATAAGTAGCCTACAGTACTTGAGTAAATGTATCTTACAGGCTTATACCATTAGTATTTTGGCTAGAGTAGCCGCGGCTGCCACAAACAAATCAGAAAACATGAACAAATGCATTGCGTGTGTGAATTCAATGCTGAGGCTGATGTTTATCAGTCATTGCACATTGATTTAAGGGTTTGAGGGGCTGAATATTTGGTCACCATCCACAATCGTGCATCAAAATCTATTTGTGCAAGATGGCAGAAATTGGCTTAAAGTAAAAAAAAAAAATACAATGCTGTGACTGTTGGCCTACTATTTTTAGATTGCGTTGGCTTTTCAAAAATAGCAGATATACAAGCTCATAGTGGCACCGAGTGCCGCCCTATGAGCTTGTAGATCTGCTATTTTAGAAAAAAATCTGAAAATGTTTGCTTTGAATACATATATATTTATTTATTTATAAACACTTTTCTTTTACTCAAATCTTGGCTTCTGGGGGTCCCTGGAAAACATCTTTTGAGCTGGGGGTCCGCGGCCAAATAGCCTACATATCATTTTGTGGTCCAACAACAAGTTTTTTCTGAGGGTTTTTGTTAGGATTTAGAAGACAATTGTATAGAATCCCCCTGCAGAAGCAAAGATTTGAGTTAAAAATGTTTGCTTTAAAAATGTATATATTCAAAGATTTGCAAAAAATTCCCATGATTTAAAAAAATAATAGCAGATCTACAAGCTCATAGTGCGCACTCGGTGCTGCTATGAGCTTGTATATCTGCTATTTTTAGCCATTTTAAAGAAATATCTGGGTAAACTGTAATATTTCCGGACATAATGTATGGTGTGAAGTTGTTACTATAACATAACTGTAACCAACAGTGGATTAATATAAGAAATAATATAAGTCTGCACACACTAACTTTACAAGAAACTCCCAGTCAAGGCTTTATTTGAAGATTAACGTTTCGACACAAGGTCTTCTTCAGAACAGTGGTGGGAAAAGTACTCACATTTTCTACTTAAGTAAAAGTATCAATACTGCAATGGAGAAATGCTCTGTTACAAGTAAAAGGCCTGCGTTCAAAATGTTACTGGAGTAAAAGTACAAAAGTATTGGCATCAAAATATACTGACAGTACTAAAATCTTTGAAAATGGCAAATCTACAATTGTGAGCTTGTAGATCGGCTATTTCCAAATAGCCTACATATAAAACGGGGCCAACGTGGTTAAAGTATGTTTTATAATATAATAATTTAGTAGTAACTAGCAATTAAAGTTTTCAAATAATTGTAGTGCAGTAGAAGTAAAAGTTTTGAACATTGGAAGTACTCCATTAAAGTAAAAGTAGGCCTACCTCAAAATTGTACTTAAGTACAGTACTTCTACAAATGTCTGCTAAATCCTAACAGCTTTTCGAAAAATAATATCAGTTGTGCTCAAACTTTTTCATGTCAAGGACCTCCCAAAATGATGTATTTGGCCAGGGACCCCCATCTGAAAATATTTTGTTCCAGGGACCCCCAGAATCAAAGATTTGAGTTTAAAATGTATATAATTTATATATTCAGATATATTCACCTGTTCCTTGGGTGTGCGTTTTCCACTTCCTGTCGGATTTCATTGGATATCATTAGTCATCTGACTGGTTTCATTGGATTTCATTGGATCAAAAGACAGGAAGTGGAACACAGTGAAAAGCCTAGGAAACAGGTGGATAAAGACGATTTGCACACATTTTCAAAATCTTGGCCATCAAATGAGTTAATGAAGAAATGCAATGTTTGGCTTCCGCAAAATTAAGAGCCACTGGGTTCTTAAAATCTTTGGTTCTGATATAACTCCTGTATGCTCTGAAATTCTTGTTTTTAAAACTCTCAACGGTTTCCCCACATAGGCCACACATACACTTAATCGGATACATTATATCTCTGCTGTCCGGCCAGAACCAGCTAACTCCAAAATGGTAATTGTTCAGGAAATTAAAAACAAAATATATTTTTTTTAGAAAATGAAGAAAACCTTATATTTTTAAAACAAAGCAATACTGCCTCATCAAACTTGGTATTGTGACTTTATATATTATCAGATACTTGCATGTGTCATTATATTATCACCACTTTACCCAAATCCAGCTCAAGTGGAGTTAGGAGGTTTTGTCCATCATTGAGTCAGTGGCGTCAGTTCAGCAAAAGCTAGGGTATGGCAGCATGCACGCGACCTCATGCCCCGAAATTTTTGTGCGGTTCTGGGCGGGTTGAGTTCGTTTTTTTCCAGTTTTTGGTTACTTTATTTCGGTTTTAGGGTTAGGATTCGGGTTAGGCTAGGGTTATGTTATTTAATTATTATTTTTGCCTGATTTTCCCGATTTATTGTAAAAAAAAAAAAGTACTCTTTTTTTTTTTTCTCCCCTGGAGCCAGGGTATGGCAGCTGCAATAGCCTGCCATACCCAATTGACGCCCCTGCATTGAGTGGAGTTAGGAGGTTTTGTCCATCATTGATAAGAACAGCTGCCAATGAATCTCAAAGCTCACAACACATCACAACGCATTGTGAGCTTGGAGATCAGCTATTTATGGTGTGCGCCATCCTCATATACTAAGTATAGATCAAGCTGAATGCTGTACTTAAACAACTTTTATTTTAACATGCATTGGAAACATCCATGGATCTAACTGTTACCACTGTTGTTCTTCTACAGTTGAGTACAACAAACAATTATGCCTCAATACTCAATACTAAATGTATTTAACAAAAGCAATCATGGCACACCAACAATAAATAAATGGCATATCAATAAAAAAATACATTCATGAATAATAGAATCTGTAGCCTATCAAATCTGTAGCCTACTGTACTAACAATAACAACCACAGTTGCATTTACCTATCCATCAACATTTTATTATTACACTGTTGTGTGTTGTGTGTTGCCTAAACCTGCCAGTCACTGGGTTGGTGAAAACACCCCGCAAAACGGTGACCAGAGCCGAGAGCAAATGACTGTTCACTTAAAGTCTCTGCTAAAGGTGGAGGGTAAAGCATGAATGCAGTCTGACATGAGTGATATTCAGTCACATCCTGCATATTGGTTTAACGCTGAAATTACACAGTGAAAACTGTCCAAATTTATATTTGACAATTGGTCAAAAAAAAAGTCTGAATTACGTTTTTTTTTAAATCTGTAGTATTTATATTTGACAATTGGCAAAAACCCTGTATAGTATGCAGCAGTGGAGAGCATGAGAGGAGGGGGGAGTTGTTTGTTTTTGACGGACAGTTTGAGGATCCAATGGAGTTGGGAGTTTTTGTCAGAGGTGCTTTTTAATACTTTTCATAGGTTATTATAAAAAAAAACTTTACACGGATGTAAAGGGGGTTCAATAGCATTGATTTATGCAAAAAAATAAAATAAAAAAATGAAAATGGAGTTAGCTGGTCCCGGCTGGACACCGACGATATTCTAAAAGTACAACTAATAACACCATTATTTTCTTTTAAAACGTTTACCAGTAACGGGGTGATCAAAATATTTGCATTTGTATGTGAAACTGCTTTGGGCACATTTATAGTTACCATCTGGGATTTTTGGCTCTCTGTTATGACCAGAATGGAACAGCCTTCATTAGTATCATTGGTAACACCTGTGAATGTCTTAATAATATGACTGCTGTGAATAGAGCCTATTAGGGGGCATCTTACTCCCCATGGCAGTGCCACTTTTCTGCAGATAGAAACATTTTCAAAAAGGAAAACGTTTTTTATGTGAGAAACCAGTTCAGTAAGGTGTTGCAAACATGCAGTGCTCGGTGATTGCTCTGTTCTCTGATTGAGAAAGAAATCTATAGCCTCAAGGCCACCCTGATGTGGAGTGTGTGTACAAACTCTCCACATCAAATGTGACCAAGATGGAGTCCCTGTCGACTGCTTCCAGAGCATGTACAACTTGGATGAAGTCACTGGAATCCCTAACAAAAGAGGGGAGTGAAATGACATGTGGTCTCACAAAGGAATCTACAAATCCTGAATTTTTTTCTGTGAGGCTGCCAATGTCTGAAATGATAGGTCTACCAGGGGGATAGTATATCTCTTGTGGATTTATTTGTGTATAAATAACAGGTGTCACTGGATATTCAACCTTCATATATTCAGATTTAGCACTATCTCCATTATCAATAATGTAAAAATACCGAGTGAATGTGTTCTTTAAATTCCAATTGTACCCGTTTGTCTGTATATATTGAAAAAAAGAAGCATATATACTGTACATCTCCCTGTCTAAGAACCCATCTCTCTATGCTGAATAAAAAACACAAAAAAGTGAAAAGGTCATGGTTACATTACAAGGTCAAAGTTTAGCCCCATGCTCATACTGTACGTAGCATGTAATACAGATGTAGTGTCTGGTTTATATTAACATTTTGCAATAATGCTTTATGATGGTTCATCAGGAACATTCATTTTTTTCAAGACTTGTTAGTTTTTACATTATAATTAAAAATGTTTAACCCCCAAAATGTTTTTTTCCCTATCAATTAGTTACCCCATGGAGTCTTGAATTCATGGATATTTTTTTTTTTTTGTCGCATTCCTAAGCCAGTAATTTGATGACCGGCAGCGGTTCCGGTAGGATACCCAAAGCGCCGGCTTCGAATGCTATCAATGCATTGAATGGGAGATAATTACGTTTTATCAGGCCATTGAATGGGCGAAGTAGGCGACCTACTACCTACCCCGCGATTTGTCAGACCATTCATTGGGCGTAATCAGGAGCTACTGACCTACTTTGGAGGCGGAGCAGTCCCCACAACAATATTTACGATTCTGTGCCTATCGGTACATAACTCGAACGGTGCTGAGTAGGCACAGGCGAGCGTCGCACCGCTCCGGACGGCAACTCAGTCGCCTTAGCTCCTTCAGTGGTCCGTCGCGGGGCTCCAGCTCGCCTGAGACTGCGCGCCTCCGTCATGGTCCGAAACCAAAACCAAAACTGAATTATTTAAGTCATCTCCGTCGGTAGGTCAGTATGTCTTGATAACACCCAATGAATGGTCTGATAAATCGCGGGGTAGGTAGTAGGTCGCCTACTTCGCCCATTCAATGGTCTGATAAAACGTGATAATCTCCCATTCAATGCATTGATAGCATCCGAATCAGGTGCCCAAAGAGTCTCCTTTGTGTGTCCTACCGGAATCGCTGCTTACCGGTCCGCTAGTCATCAAATTATTGGCTCCAATAATTCAAGTCTCCATGGGGTGACTAATCAATAGAAAAAAGGTATTTTTTTGGGTGAACTATCCCTTTAACAGACGCTAAATCCAGATATTGTGCAAGTTCAGAGCAAAATGTCATGAACACTAGAAAACTAATGTCACGGTAAATGGACATAAAAACAGAGCGCAGAGAAAACAATGTAGTGCTTCAAGGATAGTAGGTAAACGTCAAACCTAGCATCTGTCTAAACAACATGCTATCTACAACATTCTTAGGATTTGTGGTCAATCTTGTGGAATAGCAGACCTACAATCTCACAACGCGTCGCATCGCCACGCGTTGTGAGCTTGTAATGTAGATCGGCCATTTTCAAATAGCCTATGTATAAAATAGGGATAACGTGGTTAATGTATGTTTCTTAATGTCATAATTTATATCTGAAAAGTATCTGAAAAGTAACTTAGTAACGAAAGTTTTCAAATCATTGTAGTGGAGTAAAAGTACAATATTTGCCTCTGAGATCAGATGTAATGGAGTAGAAGTAAAAGTATTGGAAATTAGAAATACTCAAGTAAAGTACAAAGACCACAAAATTGTACTCAAGTGCAGTACTTAAGTAAATGTACTTAGTTACTTTCCACCACATAACATGAAGCTGTTTTGATCTTGTAGGAATTGGGTGCAACAAGAAGATGGAGCTGAGAAGTACCTCTCTATGTAAGTAAAGTATATTCTCTGTTCTGAGGCATGTATCTTGGTTCCGTCTGTTGTGTTGGAGCGGTGGGAGAGTCTCATTTCCCGGTGTTTCTCCCGCAGGTGGACAGGGTTTTGAGGTTAGGTTTAGGCATCATTTCTGTGAGGTTAAAGGGATAGTTCACCCCCAAAATGACAGTTTTTTTCCCATCGATTATAGTCACCCCCATGGAGACCTGAATTCATGGATTTGTTTTAGTGTTTGTCACATTCCTAAGCCATTTGGAAAAGTCGTGCTGTGATTGGCCAGTAGTCAACGCGCTGTGATTGGCCAGTGCCCGTGCCCCCCGGAAATATGGCGGCCACCATACGAAACGGGTCGCTCCAACGAACTGCAGAGGCCAATGAGGTGTCTAGGTTTCTATATCTATGGCGCGGCTGCCTCTTAAAGGGCTGGGTTACGAAAAGACCCGCCCCCACCTGCCTCTGATTGGCCTACCTAAGTGCACACAAATCATGATGACATATAAGAGACAGACAAATATACACTACTATACAGAACGTCATACAATCAGCTTACAGGTTGCTGGTATGAAAAATACAAAAATATGTACATGGGGAAAAAAGAGGAAGAGTTCAGGGAGGAGGGGCGGGTTAGGTTTAGATTTTAGCTATATGAGATAGCACATTAGTTCTCAAAGTGTACATTGGCTATTCTAAAATGGCAGATCTACAAGCTCATAGCGTGGCACAGAGTGCCGCGCTATGAGCTTGTAGATCTGCTATTTTTGAAAATTTGTGTAAATCTTTGAACATACATTTTTAAAGCAAACATTTGTAACTCAAATCTTTGCTTCTGGTGGTTCCTGGAACTAAATATTTTGAGATGAGGGGGGGGGGGGCGGGGGTCTACTAAAAAAACTTTTATCTAGGTCACTTACTGTAAGACAGTAGGTACTCTTAATTTCTCCCAGCGTGTCAGGGGGGATATCCTTTGGGCTATTCAAAAATAGCAGGTATACAAGCTCAGATCTACTATTTTTGCATATCTTTGAATACATAAGTTTTTTTAAAGCGAACTTTTTAAACTCAAATCTTTGCTTCTGGGGATTCTACAAATGTCTTCTAAATCCTAACGGTCGAAACAAACAAAGTTATGTTGCTGTAATATCAGTGGTGTCTCAAACTTATGTCAAGGACCATCCAAAATGATATGCATTTGTCCGAGGACCCCCCCCATCTCAAAATATTTTGTTCCAGAGACCCCCCAGAAGCAAAGATTTGAGTTAAAATGTATATATATACTAGAGGGTCGGGGCGCTGCGTGCCCCTCCCCCCTAGCCGCTGCGCGGTGCTTTGTGTTTGTTGGTCTCTATAATATATAAAGCCATAATAGGAGATGTTCCCAATGGAGCTATGCCCAAATATGGAGTGTGTTGTCTGACCTCACTTGGGTCTCGTTGGGCGGTTATATAAAGCCATAATAGGAGATGTTCCCAATGGAGCTATGCCCAAATATGGAGTGTGTTGTCTGACCTCACTTGGGTCTCGTTGGGCGGTGGTCGGCGATGACGCTAAGGAACAACATGGCCGACTGTAATGTTGTGAGTTTGTGTTGGCCGCAATTAATTATGCTGCGAGGGGGCAGATGTGTGCTGAGCAGTATGAAGTGGCCTACAGACTGCGCGTAGTAATTCTGCACGTTGTGGCGTGTCTTGTTAGTGACATTGATATGTTGTTTTTGTGTTTAGTCCCACACAGTGGCAGGTTTTTTTGGGGGGTTTTGGGAATTATGCTGCGAGGGGGCAGATGTGTGCTGAGCAGTATGAAGTGGCCTGCAGACTGCGCGTAGTAATTCTGCACGTTGTGGCGTGTCTTGTTAGTGACATTGATATGTTGTTTTTGTGTTTAGTCCCACACAGTGGCAGGTTTTTTTGGGGGTTTTGGGTTTAGAAATGTATATATAGATATATATATATATTCAAAGATGTTCACATTTTCACAATTTCTTAAAACAAAATAGATCTACAAGCTATAGTGCGGCACTTACTGTAAGACAGTACTCTTATTTCTCCCCGGCACGTCAGCGAGGATATCCTTCAAGCAGAGCAATCTTCCACATTGCGTCATGCGGTATAATGTTGCACTGATAAATGTGACAATAAGTATTTGGTCCCAAATCCGTTCTTAATAGGTTTTGATGTTTAGCTTTTCAATAGCGGTATGAAGTGTGTGTGTGTGTGACCTCATTTTACCTTTTTTAAAGCACACAGTAGCGTGGTGACCTTTTGTGCTTCCTGAACTTTTTTACACTTGTTTCCTACCCCCCAAAAAACAGCAAAAATTTAGAAAATCATAAATATATATATACATTTTTTTTTCTTTCTTCCTCTCCCTCTTTATTTCATTTCACATAGTCCATATGTCAGTCAGCGTGTCTGTCTGTCCGCCTACCCCACTGGATCGCAACATGTAGGTCGGAACCCCCGGGGCGGTCCCCAGAGGACAGTGAAGTGAGAATAACCCAGAATGTGAGAATAACCCACAAAAGCCTGAGTGGACGATAAAATGACTCGCATTTCTTTTTAAAGGAGTAATTGACCCAAAAAATGGCTTATTTTCTATCAATTGCACTCCCCATGAAGCCTTGAATCCATGGATTTATTTTTGTTTTTGTCGCATTATGCCAATAATTTGATTCCCATCTCCTACCGGCTAATGTATCCGGTAGGAGACACAAAGTAGATTATTTGTGTCTCCTACCGGATACACACCCGGTCATCAAATTATTGTCTTAGGAATGCCACAAAAATAAATCCATGAATTCAAGGCTTCATGGGGAGTGCAATTGATAGAAAATATGTATTTCTTTGGGTGAACTCCTTTAAAGTGAAATATCCTTTTAAGTACTGTAAGAATATTTGCATGCCAATACATTTTGTACTTTTACTCATATTTTGAATACAGGCCTTTTACTTGTGACAGATATTGTTTATATAGTATTGCTAGTTTTGTTTTACTTACATAAAAAAGGAAAATCAATTCTTCCACTACTGGCAACAAATATGGAATATGTGAGCTATGAAATGCTCATGGTAGCATGTGATTTTGGTGACAATCCTTTGACATGTTGGCTAGCTATTAGTATCTCATTAGTACACCAGATTTAATCAGAGGTATGTGCTTCAACCAAAGTATGAGAGAAAGGCCTACAGTCCCAACAGGCAGTGATTGAAGAAGTACTCCCAATGTTTTTCTTCAATACTGCAATGTAGAAAAACGCTGTTAAGTCTGGTAATCAAATCAAATCGAGTAAAAGTACAAAAGTATCGTCATCAAAATATACTTAAAGTACCAAAAGTAAAAGTACTCATTGTGCACAATGTCCCATTTCACAAGTTCAAAATGTACAAAAACTATTTTGAAAATAGCCGATCTACAAGCTCACAATGCGTAGCATCACAACGCATTGTGAGCTTGTAGATCTGCTATTTTCAAATGGCCGAAATATATATACGGCTGAAGTGGTTAATGTATGTTTTGTAATAATAATCAAAATATACAAAGTACAATATTTTTTCTCTGAGATGTAGTGGTGTAGAAGTAAAATTGTAAATACTGAAGAATACCTAAACCAGAATACCTATACCTAAAATTTTTACTTGAGTACATGTACTTTGTTACTTTACACCACTGCAGGCACCCTGCAGTGGTGGTAAAATTAAGTTTCATTTTGGCGTGCCATGACAGCCCACTGGCTCTTTCTCAGAAACATTGACCATAATTTGTACATAAAGCCATTCTAACATGCTCTGTGGGACTTTGATTAAGGCTTGATTAACAACCACTAACACATTCACGGCCATGGCTTTCTAATGCTGGCATGTAGCTTCTGCCAGCATGTTTAAGCATTCTGACACATTTTTCAAGAACCACACAATATTTATCTCCAGTATGATCGATCCCCCTGATGGAAATCACTGTGCTTCTGTGAGGAAAAAAAAGTCATTGTGACCTCCCGTTCTCTTGTTATACCCAGTTGAAAATGGCATGTTTCGCCAAAAATGCATAGTAAAAATAAAAAGTACACAGGAGCCGAGATACAGGATTTTAAATTAATACGTTAACCAGGAAGTGAATGGAGCAGTAAATCTTCGGATCATGTTATCTCTGGTTCTGGAGTTTTTTTTTTAAATCACAGATATATCCGTGATTGGCAGATAACGGTTGGATTTGAATTCACGGATATAACAGCAGGTAATGTGTTAAGCCGTTAAGACCGGGAACACATCTATGTCATTTTAAGTTTTCTTTGGCTATAAAAAAAATAGTAGATATATAAAATACACCTACCTATACGCCGAGTGGCGGCTCACTCGGCGGTGTCTAGTGGCTCAAGTCCGCTTCAGCCGGCGCTTCAACCGTTTTTTTGCCCTCTTAACTTTATATTAGGGGCTCTGTAGTCTGTTCTAACCAAGCTTTCATGCTAATACAGTATGGAGGTCTCTGTTTCTGTCTGTCTACCTGTGTTCCTTTTATGCCCATATATTGAGATCTCTTTATCGGTCAGTCTTTGTCCCTTTTACGCCCATATATGGAGATCCCTGATGTCGTCAATATATGCCCATATACTGTATATTGGCATGCCCATATATGGGGCAATGGTTTCCAACACTTTTATTTCAGACTGTAACTGCTTTAATTAATCTTCTTATGTATCTGTTTTAGTTCTGGTAAATATTTTGAGTATTTTTGAGTATTCTTTGTCTTCTGTTATTTAATTTAATATATTTGACATGGAATTGTATATTTGTGTCTCTGTGGATAAAATTGTTGTATCTCGGCTACATTGAAAATGAGGGTCTGCCCCTCAACTGTATTCCGACTTGAAATAAAGGTTATGATCAGGGGTGCACATAACTGGTGCGCAGGTGCGCATGCGCACCCAAAATAAAAAATGCGCACCACATCAGGCAACGCGAGGCGCTTTTGCGCACCAATAGCTGGGACAGGAATTTCCAAGCTTTTATTTTTTAGCAAAACTTAAAAATAAAAGCCTGGAGATCGAGGCTAGGAATTTACTTCCTGAAGCCACACTCACACAATCACTCTAAAGCACCCGTCGGCCCCATGTACAGCCATTAGGCGGAGGGGTAGAGATATGACTCGCGTCGCCTCGCATCGCCTCGCGTGCACGCAGCCAGCAGCGGCTGTTAGAGGCACTCGTCACCGATGATGAACGCACCGTAATGGTGCAAAATATGCCGTGAACGTCCCAATCTGGCGGATAAAATCAGCGCAGCAGCACAGGGCACCAACCTTGTGGGCTTTATCTAACAGCGTGAGAAAAAAAACGGCGAAAATCGGCGGAGTTTAGAAGCAGATCGTCCTTTTTTTCTCGCCCCCCCCCCCCCGTTGACAAAACTGTCCGGTGGGCACCGTGCTGAATCCCCCCCGTTGACAAAACTGTCCGGGCTGAACCCCCCCCCCCCCCCCCGTTGACAAAACGGGACGGGCTGAACCCCCCCCCCCCCCCGTTGACAAAACGGGACGGGCGCCATACGCACCAAGTCACATGTCCAGGTGCTCTTCTGCGTACCAGACCTAAAAAGTTATGTGCACCCCTGGTTATGATGATGATGATGGGCATATCGCTTGGATCCGCGGTTCTGGACAACCGCATATATCCGAACAATTTGGCGAGGGGCACTGCATTCCTTCGAGTCCTTGCCGATGCGCGCGTTGAGTTTGGAGTAGGTCGGTCCCATATATGCACATGACCATAACATGGGCATAGCGGTCGGAGCTGTGGCTCTGGACTACCGGATCTCCATATATGCCTCTATGGTATGGTATATAGGCCATGCCCATTTGCGTCTAACTGCATTTTCTGTTTTTTTTTGTTTTAACATCCTACAGATTTTGTCCAAATATCACAATTTGTTTTCCCGTGATTTCTGAACCCATCGGATAAAAACACACAATCAATCCCAATTTCCTTTGAGGGTTGTGAACTGAATTTGTCTGAAGTGTGCAGACAAAAAGAATATGAAAGTACAGTACAAATACATGAATCAAGTCATAGGTATAGGCCCATATATTGGAATGTCCATATAGGCCTTATGGGCGGCATATTGGTTGCATTGGCAGTTCTGGACAACTGGATATCCGACCTACTCGACGGCGGGCACCGCAGTCCCTGGAGTCCTTGTCGCTGCGCGCGAGCCGAGTTTGAAGTCGGTCGGTCCCATACATGCACATGGCCATATATGGGCATAGCGGACGGATCTGTGGCTCTTAGCCTCAATCTCCAGGCTTTTATTGTTTAGTTTTGCTAAATAACAAAAGCCTGGAGGAGCGCGTCGGTGTACCCGGTATAGGAAGTGTTTCATTTCCCCAACCAACCAGTTGTGGAGTGCAGTGGGCGTCGCTCGTAATGTTGTGTTAACCCATTGATACCTGGAACGCATCTGTGTCACTTTTAGATTTCTTTAGGCTATTCAAAAATAGCAGATATACAAGCCATAGAGTTAAAAATAATAGAGAGGGCACCGGATATCGCCTCCCATCCACTTGCATTGAGTTGCTCACCCAGCGCATGAAGCGAATTCACCCCTTCTTCCGGGTTGTAAAGTGTGATGGGCGTAGCCTATTTGGGGCCACTGTGATACGTTCTGCGTCACAGAAGTGACGCGTTTTACGTCACAGAGGTGCGCGGCCCCGTGCACAAGCTTGTGCGCAAGCTCGTGAGTCAAGCCCATTGGTCGAAACCGTTTTCGCTCATACATTTGCAGTGGCCCCGTCCGTTTAAGCTGCAGTACCTACGAATGGCCAGCATGTCCATTTCGCTTCAATGCAAGCACTGGGTTCTTGGGGCTTGATACAAGCTCATAGCGCGGCACCGAGTGCTATGAGCTTGTAGATCTGCTATTTTTGTAAAATCGGGAAAATTTGTGAATATTTGAATTTATATATATTTTTCAAAACGTTAGGATTTAGAAAACATTTTTTTAATCGGCCTCCGGTCTTAATGGGTTAACGGGGCGGGGGTTGACGGACAGATCGGTGAACCAATGGGATCAGGCGCAGTCTCTCCGCGCCTCTATACACACCCGCCCCTCTATACACGAAAACAGGAGCGCTAGTGCAGCCTATGTGGCTCTGGACAACCAGATCTCTGTATCTGTCCCTGTCCCTTTTATGCCCATATATGGAGATCGCTGATGATATCAATATGGGTGCTTTTACAGCTCACTTTACGTTTTGGTTTATAAGTCTTGAACCGTAGGTAATAGAATCAAACTTTCATTTTCCCTGGATTTCTTGGATCATGACGCAACTCTCCATATAGGCCACGCCCATTTGCATCCAACTACATATCTACATATATACCCATGGGATGAAAACACTCAATCAATCCCATAATTTCTTTGAGGGTTGTGAACTCAACGCAGCGCCAAAAGTAATTCCACTTTGACACATAGGGGTCGCCATGAATGTGAAAAAAATATCATTTTCGTTCCAATCCCTTACCTTGCTATTTTGTGGGAGGAAAGAATGAAATAAATAAAAGAAAAATAATCCATAAATTGATTGATTGATTGAATACTTTATTTAGAAGTTTGCAGAAAAAAACAGGAAAGTAATTACAAGTACGAACATCCAATCAACACCAAATTTGAATCACATGTTGCATGACCTCAGCGCTATTTCTCCCAGCGTCTTCCTCGAGTCACGACCATCTTTCTAGTTTTTATTTATTTATTATTCGACATTTTTCATTCTATTTTGTTTTTTGTATGTTGTTGTTGTTTTTTTCTTTTTTTTTTCTTTTTTTCTTCATTGCTGCCAGATCACACTCGATGATGTGTGGGAGTGCCGACTGGTCCAAGTCGTATTGAATAACTGCTAGCTCGCATAATGTCTGCAGACTTGGACTTAAGTGTAAGATCTGTGGGACGAGTGTTCCTCCAAAGACGACGACATGATCTCCCACCATGCAACAGTGCTTTCTACCCAAACAATAAGCGTCCTTCCCTTTGGGCTCAACCTGCTTCCAGGAGTAATCTGTGGAATTTAATTTCCACAGATCTGTGAAGTGCCGTCTCGGAATAACGCTGTATCCGCCAAATATATACAGCTCTCCATTGTAGACAAAGGTTCCATGGTGCTGACGTTGTACTGGAAGAAGCTCTGCAGAAGGTGTGCTCAGCCAACAGTTGGTCTGTGTGTCAAACACTCTGATGTTGTTGTCCTGGTGCCCTACGCCCCCAAATACAAACATCTTTGTCCCGATGATGGTGGCAGAGTGACTTGATGAAACAGGTGCTGGAGTGCCTCTGGCATTAATTAAAGACCAGACCATTGTTGTGGTGTCCAACTTGTAGATGTCATTAGTGTAGCTAGTCTCAGTGAGTCCTCCATGGATATACATGACTTTCCCCAAGACACAAGCTGAGTGCGCAAATCTCGCCTCTGGAACAGTTCCAGAAACCTTGGGCTTGAACCATCTGTGGTCGCGAACATTAAATGCATGAAGAACGTTGTCCCCCTCTCCCCATATAACGTCATCATTTGTTATTTCGCAATTCACTATCCCACCCCAGATGTAGATGATATCTTCCATCAGCACAGCTGTGTGCCAGTAGCGCATGGAGGGAACATGCTTCTTCTTTCTTCCTCTTCTAGTTTTCACTCGGGGTAACGTCATCCAGCACAAAGATGCTGTATTGAAGACATACACATCAATTGGACCTGTTTTGTCTTTGTCCACCGTTTGTAGATACCCTCCAAAAAAGTAGACCTGGTCCTCCACGGGCCCGGCAGCACAACCAAGAAAGCGGTGTGCCTTTCGAGCTCCTTTTTTTTTCAGGGGTACAGCCCAGTGCAGCATTTCTATCCCAGTCTCTGTATCTGTATCTCTTTGTCTTTCTCTGTGTCTCACTCTGTCCCTGCTGTCTCTGTCTCTGTGAGTCTCTGGAGATGTCGCCTTGAAGAGCTCGAGTCCTGTAGATTCTGGAGTTTGTGGTTTTAATCCAACGTGCTATGAGAATGCAGCCCTTTTTATACCGTTCTGCTGAGGTCTTCGAGTCATCTTGGTGATGTCACACTGAGTCAGCTATGACCATATATGGAGTCCCAAGATGGGTCACGTCCAAATAAGGAGTCCATGATGTCAGACATAGATGTGTTGGTCGCCTGTGATGTCTACCTGTGTCCCTTTAATGCCCATATATGGAGATATCTGCATCTGTCAGTCCTTGTCTCTTTTATGCCCATATATGAAGATCTCTGCATCTGTCAGTCCTTGTCCCTTTTATGCCCATATATGGAGATCTCTGCATCTGTCAGTCCTTGTCCCTTTTATGCCCATATATGGAGATCTCTGCATCTGTCAGTCCTTGTCCCTTTATGCCCATGTATGGAGATCCCTGATGTCATCAGTAGCCTAAATGCCCATGGGCATGATATATGCCCATATATGGAGATCTCTGTATCTGTCAGTCCTTGTAAGAGCACTGTAATTGGTTTATATTTTGTGTACATATGTACAGTAGAGTGTATTGCATTGATGCTGATTGTACGATTCATGTGAGGTGCTTTTATTTTGTTATTGGGTCTGTGTGTCAGTGGTATTGCTTTTATTTTGAAAGGGATTTTTTGGTTTTATTAATTGTAAGAAAATGGTAAGAAAATATTTCACCGGAAGGAAAACATGTCAATAGAAAAGTTCCATTGACTGGATCTGTAGCAGTGGGGTAACACTATATATTTTTTTACATCCGGTGAAATATTTTCTTTTCTGTCCAAAAAGTGTATTTTAGACGTGAGATGGGGGCTCAGAGTGTTCCCACTAAGGAAAGTAGCCTTTCAACATCTTAAAACCGTCTTCGTAGTGAAAGTTGTTTTATTTAGAGCAGTGGTTTTCAACCCTTTTCATATCAAGGTCCATTATTTGTTTGCCATTTCAGCCACGGACCACCATTTGATGAGATTTAGACTCTCAGACCCAAGACCAGTGGTGGAAAAAGTAGCCTACTCATATTTTTTACCTAAGTAAAAGTATCAATACTGCAGTGTAGAAATACTCTTACTGAAATTGACTTGAGTAAAAGTACAAAAGTATTGGCAATTTGATGACCAGCGGAGTCTATCTGGTAGGAGACTCAAAGTCTCCATGAATTCAAGGCTTCATGGCGTGTGTAATAGATGGAAAATAAGTCATTTTTTGGGTGAACTACTCCTTAAAGTATTTTTTTTTGTGGAGTGGAGTTAGAAGTTATAATGGGTTTGTACAGGAAGGGGGCGTGTCTGATAAAATGAATATCAAATGTCTAAATACTGAATCAAGCAACTTAAAAACTGTGTGGGGGGCTCACAAAAGCCTGAGTAGATGATAAAATGACCCACTTTTTTTAGTACTGTAAAGTGTATTTGGATGCCAATACTTTTTTGTACTTTATTTTTCATATTTTGAATACAGGCCTTTTACTTGTGACAGATATTGTTCATATAGTATTGCTGTTTTACTTTATTTAAAAAAGGAAACTAAATCTGAGAACTTCGCAAGAAGGAGCCTCTGCTTGCCATCCATGTTCATTGAATATGTGAGCTATGAAATGCTCATGGTAGCATGTGATTTTAGTGACAATGCTTTGACATGTTGGCTAGCTATTAGTACACCAGATTTAATCAGAGGTATGTGCTTCAACCAAAGTATGAGAGAAGGCTTACAGTTCCAACAGGCACCCAGTGATGGAAGAAATACTCGCATGTTTTACTTAAGTAGAAGTATCAATACTGCAATGTAGAAAAATCACTGTTAGGGTACGCTCTCACCTAAAGTTGGCTGGCCGCTGTTAAACGCAGGTTGTGCGCGGCCACAGTTTTTTGCAGCCAGGGGATTCTAAAAAAAAACCGCTGTGACGCACCTGTCACTCATATTCAAGACCGTCCCCGTAGCCCGCACCGCCACTAGACACTAGCCACTAGACAAAAAAAATGCCTTTGCACTTTCACACTTGGGGTTCGTACAGCTACATACACATTCAAATTTAAATTATAAAGTACTTACCTCATGGCCACGGATGTTACAATCATGTACGGGCCCTCATAAGAATCCGTATATTCCGTATTGTTCAATAAAAAGCATTTTAATCCAATCAGTGGTCATTTTCTCCGTATGCTTTCAACTGCGCGACCTTAGCGGTTGAGAGGTGTATTGCACTGTTGGTACATTATAACTCTGTGGGAAATTGTCCACCAATCGGATTAAAATGCTTTTTTATTGAACAATACGGAAGATACGGGTACTTCTGAGGGCCCGTACATGATTGTAAAATCCGTGGCCACGGGGTACGCACTTTATATTTTAAATTTGAATCTGTGTATGTAGATGTACGAACCCCAAGTGCAAAAGTGGAGACTATTTTTAACTGACAAGGCTATTAAATATATATTTAGAGTAATATTATTACACTAAATATATTATTACACTAACCTAAAGCCTTTGCGACCGCACTGACTTGTAACCAGGCCAGTTCTTTAATGTCAGTCATATGGAACTCTTTCATGGTCAAATCATAAAGTACTGGGTGAGATGCAACAGCTACAACCAGTTGGTCCACTGAGAGCACCATGTTGCTTCTGAGTCTTGCGACGGTCCGCCTTCGACTCACCCGATTGGACAGAGGGGGAAAATCAGCTCCTGCCTCCAGCAGTTTTATGCTTCTTCGTGTAGAGCAGATAAACGCAAGGTCAGAATCCACGCATTTGCATTGACAAAGCATTGGCAGATTCTGCCCCAGAGGTAAAATAAAAGTGCGGTGGGAGCGTACCCTTACAAGTAAAAGTCTGGTAATCAAAATGTACTTGAGTAAAAGTACTCATTTTGCACAATGTCCCATTTCACAAGTTAAAAATGTACAAAAACTATTTTGAAAATAGCCGATCTACAAGCTCACAATGCGTAGCATCACGACGCATTGTGAGACTGTAGATCTGCTATTTTCAAATGGCCGAAATATATATACGGCTGAAGTGGTTAATGTATGTTTTGTAATAATTATCAAAATATACAAAGTACAATATCTTTCTCTGAGATGTAGTGGTGTAGAAGTAAAAGTATTGTAAATTGTAAATACTGAAGAAAGTAAAAAAATACAATTTTTTTAAACTTGAGTACATGTACTTAGTTACTTTACACCACTGCAGGCACCCTTATAAAGCTCTAGGGCGATTTTGGCACAATTGAAAATGAAAATGGCCAGATGTGAGTTATTGGGGGCTAGAAGAGCTACTGTAAATAATAATAAAGAAAACACCAGGTTATTGTGTAAAAAAAGACATATTTAGCCACTGGACAGAATGCCCCCGCCCACTGTAAAAAAGATCGCGAAAATTGCTAAAACTATAGAAAGCAGTACATTAAAAAAATTTAACACTCATATTTTATTTACTTTAATTACAATCTAAAACATAAACCTTGGTTGTAAAAAACTAAAGTTGTCCTTTAACGGTTGGATTTGAATTCACGGATATAACAGCAGGTAATGTGTTAAGCCATTAAGACCGGGAACACATCGTGTCATTTTAAGATTTCTTTGGCTATTAAAAAATAGTATTTTCGAGATTATTTTTTCCCCCAAAAATAGCAGCTGTACAAGCTTGCAGCGTGGCACGAAGTCACGCGCTCTGAGCTTGTATATCTGCTATTTTTGAATAGCCAATGAGTAAAATATGGACCCCCCCGGACCCCACTTTGAGAACCACTGCACTAAAGTGCACAAAAATAATTGCTGGGTCCCAAGAGGATAGTGCAGAATGTCTTCAAGCAGTATTATTAATGTACCTTGGCTATCCGGCTTGGATAGCGATGTGTTGTAAGCTCATGCTATTTTCATTCTACAATTCTGACATTTTTCACCTTTTATCTTCATTTTAAAATATTATTGAAATATAATGACATGACCGATATAGGGATGTCGGGATGCAGACGTGTCCTAGTCTGACATCGCTTCCAGAGCCTACGAGCTGGCTATAAAGGTGTCTGTCTGTCCGTTCGTCAAACAGTCTCTCTGCTATCAAGGTTGTTGAATGAGTGTGTGTTTGTCTTTCTCTCCTAGTTCAATTTAAGTCATTTCACTCAAATGTATTGTCATGAAATTGAATAGTGTCGTGTGTGTGTGTGTGTGTGTGTGTGTGTGTGTGTGTGTGTGTGTGTGTGTGTGTGTGTGTGTGTGTGTGTGTGCGTGTGTGTGTGCGCGCGCTTCTCAGGTGTATGACTGTGAGCTAGAGGAGGTTCCAGGGTCTGACTGATTTCTACAGCACCTTTAAACTCCACCAAGGAAAGACTGAAGAAGATGAGGTTGAATCCTCAGTGGTTGGAGAGTTTAAGGTGATGAAAGATACATTTAGTAGGAAACTGACAGAGCCTTTGCATGTTTTATCTCAGATAAAGATGATTGTAATTGATTGGTGATTGTAATGCACATTATAAAGTGCCTGTGTACAGCTGCTGTTCCTGGCATTGGTCTGCCCTCTGGTGGCTTCTTAAGACCTCTACACACTGTACGATATTTGAAATGGTCAGCGAGTGAACAGATCGTTAAGCATTTGACATTGCACGAGTTTCTCTCTTGAAATCGGGCTAAATATATCGTTGTGATTCTCGCACGATTGATTGGCGACAGGGGTTCACTGATTACAAGATATTTCACCACGATGTGATCCCGACCCAATACATACATTTGTTTTTATTCCAAAGGTCTCACGAAAACGTGAAAGGCTCCCATGATATATGCGCGAGACCGAGACAGGACGCTAATGGACGCTCTCCCCCTCTCTGAAACAAACGTTTCAAAAGTCAGCCAGTTCAGCTCAGCAGCAGTGTTGCCGTGTCCGCTTATTATAAGCGAGTTGCTTGTAAAAAATATTGGTGGTTGCGTTTCTTTTTAGCTTATTTCCGTTTCTTTTTAGCTTATTTCCAAAGTGTAGTTGCTTATTTGGCTTTATTTCTTAATGTTGCTTTTTTTCTTTGAAAATAGTTGTGACGTGTTGTGAGCTTGTAGATCGGCTATTTTATTTGTATATAGTTTAAAGTGCTCATGCAGCCTATAGTTGCTTTATTGGGCTTGTTTTCATAGACCTGGTTGCTTATTTCTCGCGCAAAACCTGGCAATACTGTTCAGAGATACGTGCGACACACACACACACACACACACACACACAGGGCTCTCTCTCTGTCTGACCTATTCCCCTATTCCTATTCATGGTTAAGCAGGCTCGCTCACTCTATCAATCTGTTTATCATGTTTAACTAATACAGGACTGGACTGTCTGTACGGTAATATAGCGGTTCTATGCGGGAGGACTAGCCACGGTGCGTCTCTGTTGTATTAGACTCAACAGTGAATCATGCTGATAATAAAATAGTTTTCCCACCAGCTACCGCTGGCTGGTACTGAGCTCTGATTGGCTGTAGCACGGCTCTCATCGGATCCGACAAACCCAAATATCCAACATGCTAGAAAAGTAAAAATGATCGGGAACCGCTCGCCGAGCGCATTTTATTGGGGTGTTTCTTCTCGGAGTACCTTACACACTGCACGATCAACACCTCGCCGAGGAACGCCCGATCTGGACTGAGATCGGTGGTTTTGTCAGCGATCACCCAAAAATATCCCCGAGAGCCATATTGGGTCAAATATCGTACAGTGTGTAGAGGTCTTTATGAACTTCAATCTGCTGGTGTTTTCTTACTGTTGTTGCTGACCACTCTTCTCTTTTTATTCCAGGGCTCATTCAATTCAACCCAAGTCGTGCTACTCATATGATATTTAAATGTCACATTAATACTACATTGATTTTGAGTGATTTTATTTTCCGATTGCCACACACACACACACACACACACACACACACACACACACACACACACACACACACACACACACACACACACACACACACACACACGTGTAGTTTTGGCCTTCATTATATACAGTATTGTATACATGTTATTGTAGGGGTTCTCAAAGTGAGGTCTACAGACCCTCTGGGTTATTTGAGGGGGTTCAAAATAAACCCTTACAGGTCTGTAACTCTAAGAGTAGAGTGTACAAATGGAACTAAATGGATGAGTCATTTGGACCCTTATGGGGACAACACTCTCAGAGTTATGGTGCTTCTTTAAATTAAAGACACACTGAAGCCTGTCTGCCTCCTCCATTGTCTGTGATTCCTTCCCAGCTTTATTGTCTGTATCATAATGGCAAAATCTGAATCATTCTGCTTTTATGCATCAAACCAGTGAATCTTCACACCTCTGGTCCTGAACCAGGGACAATTTGTAATTTAGTAGGCGCTCTGATCCACTGCCACTTATATTTATAATATTGTATTTATAATGTAAGCATTTAGCAGGTGCTATTATCCAGTGTGACTTACAAGTGTGAGATGGGAATAAGCAGAGTAAGCATGAACTCTAGTTATTCTGATCTTGTATTTGTCAATGATGGGACCTGTCAGTGAGGGGAAAAGTTAACCTGTCGCCGTCTCTCTAACACACAGACAGAAAAAATGTGTGTGTGTGGGGGGGGGGGGGGCTACCATGGAGGCTTTGTTGACAGCAGGACTTCATAAACAGGCGTGTTGCCGGTTATACATACACACAGTACTCTCCACTGCTGAGAATTAAAGAGTTTGTTCAACCTCTCTCCTCTTCTCCTCTTTCCCTCCCCTCCCCTCTCCTCCTGACTCTGTGGTGGTAATGGAAAAGAGAACTTTATCCATACAAAATAAATAAAACGATGACTTGTACAACTCCCTCTGACTGCATGCTTTTTGAATGCAAAAAGTATGTATTTCTAATCCCACGATTGTGTAAAATAATTGTGATTATCTCACGTAATTGTGCTCTGACTAGAGTTGGGTAGGTGTTGAATAATAAACAACCTTGTAATTAGATAATAGTGTACACACTGGTTTGAATGCATACATATTATGTGCAAGCCTTGGTTTTCTATGAGCAGGCTGCGACCTCTAGTGGAAGTGGTAGAGTAGTGAACATTTTATTAATGTAATAAAAGCAGTATTATATTAAATACGTATGTCACCATGAAGGAATGTTAGTTGACAGGGAGTCACATAATGTACACACAATCAAATCAGGTGTTAGATTATTTGTGGGTAGCCTACTACAAATGGGAATAATTTCTCTTACATGTATTTGGAGGCTATTAAAAGAGCCGTTTTGGGGTTCTGGCAGTGATAAATGAGTTTAAGCACGTTCTCCACGGATACGGCGGGCCAGCTGGATGTCTTCAGGCATGATGGTCACCCTCTTGGCGTGGATGGCGCACAGGTTGGTGTCTTCAAACAGACCGACCAGATAAGCCTCGGCTGACTCCTGGAGAGCCATGACAGCGGAGCTCTGGAAGCGCAGGTCGGTCTTGACGTCCTGGGCGATCTCCCTCACCAGGCGCTGGAAGGGCTGATAACGCCGGTTTTCCCTCAGAGCCACTGTACCGGGACGGTAGCCTACTGGTTGCCGGTGCGCTCTTACGAGCTGCCATGGTGGCGAGCTGTTTCCTGGGGGCTTTGCCACCGGTGGACTTACGAGCGGTCTGCTTGGTTCTTGCCATGGTGTCTTTCTGGCGCAAATTGCACCCATTTTCTTTCAGTCGCTCTGAGACGCCGTCGTTCTCTGATTGGTCAATGCTCAGGAAACTCCTTCTCTGGGAGGAACCTTTCGCGGCACTAGTAGTGATTGACACACTCACCCCGCGCTCTCGTTCATGATTATGATTGGTGGGGCGCTCACAGACAGTGTCAGTCTCGCATCGTCCCCCACCAGGTCGCCACCTCTGCCCATGCTCAAGGCGGTGTGCTGCCCAACATCCAGGCTGTTCTGCTCCCAAAGAAGACCGAGAAAGCTGCCAAGAAATACTCCTTTCGACTATACAAAACCCACAAATGCTCTTTTAAGAGCTACCCACTATTTCAATATAACGAGTTGCCTATTTCAACACTTATGTGTTCTATTCTATATTGTTTATACCGTGCAATGCGATAACGCGTAACGGTAATGTCACCATCAGTATTCTCAATTGGTCATTTATTCGCGTATACATTAATCACATGCACTGAAACTCACTATCGGTATATATAATAAAACATAGTTTAGATGTTGGCCCTAGATCCAGACATCTGATTAGGCTACTTCAAAACAATGAAAGCCAAATGGAATTAGTTAGTCATCAAGTTAATCACGTTCTCCAGGAAAACCTTGAGGACACCACGGGTCTCCTCGTAGATCAGACCGGAGATACGCTATTTCTGTACCCGGTGGGAACGAGATGATAACGGAGGTTCTGGAGCGGAGGACGAGGCTTTGTTCCAGTGGAAGCCCACTTCCCTTGCAGGTGGTCGTGTGACAGACAGAGGGGTCCCCGCCACAGCACCCACTGCAGACCGTGAGACGGGGATTTCTCCGGGGTTTCAGAGTCCATTGGACGGCAGGTGCATGAGGGAAGGGAAAGGACACGGGCTTGTATTTCCGCGAGTGGAGTGAATGCATGGTCGGAAATCAACTGGTCGGTGGGTGTCTCGGCGGTAAATGTGTTATTAGTTGAATTAGTATGCGGCTGAAGTACAGAGCTGCTGCCGACATCCAGCTGGGGGATTGATCGGCAGCTTGAAGTCTGTCTCCGCCGTGCCTACAGAGTGACTCCTCGCCCCGGGGAGGAGGTGGCAGTAACAGGACCCTGGTGGTCTGGTCACCCACACACACAGTGAGGGCTAATTGCAAGGCGCGATTGTGACTACTATAGATGTCAACATGGAGGATAAAGAAAAACTCTTATAAAGAAACTTTGGGTGGCTCTTAAAAGAGCCTTTGTGGGGTTTGTTCAGTCGAAAGGAGGAGATTTACTTCTTGGCGGCTTTCTTAGTTTTGTTTGTGGGCAGCGGGCGGCCAAATAGTGTGGTTGTCTCTGGCGCTTTGGGCAGCCCCGCCCCCTTCATGGCGGCTCTGGTCCTCGCGTGGCTGGCAGCGACCTTCTTCTCGGCCCTAACCCTGCGAGTGTGAGAGGTCGCTTGACGGCGTTTGGTACGCAGCTTCCTCGCAGCCCGGTGCTCGGCAATCGCTCGCAGTTCGGCCGAGCCCTGCTTGGGGTGACGCTTCCGAGGACCGCTGCTTGTTGCTGATTGAGGTAGAGAAGCGCTGCTGCTGGAAGGAGGAGCAGCATTGCTTTTCTTGGCGGCCTTCAGACCTTCGCTGGCTGCCGGTGTTCGGGAACTTGCGACAAGTCGACCTCCTTGAGTTCGTTGATCCATAATTCGAGATTATGTTACTTTAGACGGGGTTGGAGCTGTATTTATACCTGGAGAGGGGGCGGGGGGGAGAGGAGATGAGAACCATGTAGACTCAACCCAGAGGCGTGTGGCAGACTTTGTGTTTTCTGTACAACTAAAATCAAATAAAATACACACTTAGCGAATATATTGAAGTAAAACAAAACATGGAGCAGATAGCAGACACGTTTCACTTCATAATAAAATCATGTGGAGGGCTTATGATTCCTGCGTTTGGTTTGGAGACTCAAAAAAATCACATATTCACTGTTAATATACACTGTTTAACACAACATGACAGAGGGTCGATGCCTAACTAACACAATGCTCTCTAGCAGGCATTGATTGATTGATTGAAAACATGATTTAGTTTGTACATAGTGACATTAAATGACAGACAGACATACACTATGCAGAACATCATATGCAGTTTATAAATGAAAAAATTGAAAAATAAGAAATATTTGCTATTGTGCTCTGTGTGTGTGGCAGGAGGAGGAGTCGGATGATGTCATAGCCAGGTCATTGAGTGTTCAGCTGGGATAGACAGCAGACGTGTCCTAGTCTGACATCGCTTCCAGAGCCTAGGAGCTGGCTATAAAGGTGTCTGTCTGTCTGTCCGTTCGTCCAACAGTCTCTCTGCTATCAAGGTTGTTTAGTGTGTGTTTGTCTTTCTCTCCTAGTTCCATTTAAGTCATTTCACTCAAATATTGTCATGAAATTGAATAGTGTCCACTCTTTGTGTGTGTGTGTGTGTGTGTGTCTTTGTTTAGAAAACTAATACACATTGCATTTTATGTCTAACTTTTTTTGTCCAGGGAGACCGGCATCGACGGAGAATAGACTGCTTTCTCGGTTCAACTCTTCTTGTGGCCTGCCACAGTCTTACTGCATGTGAGTAGATACTGTTGGTGTATCTTTATGTGCATGTGTGTAGTCTCACAAACATGATATTCCTATATCTCCACTCTATCCTACTCTGACTGGTACTGCCGATCTATTTCCTATGTGTAATACAGTACAGTAATAAAAGTCAGAGGTTTTAAAATTTCAAATCCGTATTCATTTGTTTCAGCTCAGGGAGCAACCGATGGAGAGACCAGTTGAGGCCTTTTCAGATCCTCCAGATCTTGGCCAAAATGAAGGGCATCCAAGCTCCACGCACAGAGGCAGACGGCAGCTCACTGTCCTTTGTAGGAAAACAATACAGCCTTAAGGACTTTGGTACTTTCATTCACTAATGCAATGATCTTAGATTTTCTCCACTTTTCAAAATTGCATTCATATAAACCTCCTGTGTATCTGTTGCTATTTACTGTGTGTGTGTGTGTGTGTGTGTGTGTGTGTGTGTGTGTGTGTGTGTGTGTGTGTGTGTGTGTGTGTGTGTGTGTGTGTGTGTGTGTGTGTGTGTGTGTGTGTGTGTGTGTGCGCACACACAGAAATGTACACGGAAAGTTTTCATTGAGGTGTGTGTGTGTAGTTTTGGCCTTCATTATATACAGTGTTGTATACATATTATTGTAGGGGTTCTCAAAGTGACCCTCTACAAAATAAATACAACGATGACATACAACTCCCTCTGGCTGCATGCTTTCTGAATGCAAAAAGTATGTATTTCTAATCCCACGATTGTATAAAATAATTGTGATTATCTCACGTAATTGTGCTCTGACTAGAGTTGGGTAGAAGGTGTTGAATAATAAACAACCTTATGGGAATTAGATAATAGTCTACACACTGGTTTGAATGCATACAGAAGCAGGCTGTGACCTCTAGTGGAAGTGGTAGAGTAGTGAAGAACATTTTATTAATGGATTGTCATATTAATGTCAGTCTGAAAATAAATAGTATTATATTAAATACTAGGGGTGTGCCGATACACTAATTTCACCAAACGATACGATATTTGGCTCACAACTTCGATACGATATCGATACGATACGCACTTTTTATTATGAAAATATATGGGGGAGGAAAAAAGTAAATGCAAACTTGTAGCTTTTCAGCTACAATAGCCCTTTTCAATCCAAATAGGGCAATAGTGTGACACCTGACCCGAAAAAAAACAAACATGTCACCCTTTTCACCTCGGGGCTGTTTGCATGCCTGATTGTAATGATTGTTAAAAAAAAAATCGAAACGATACATCGTCACAAAAACGTATCGCGATATATCTGCACACCCCTATTAAATACGTATGTCACATAATGTCCACACAATCAAATCAGGTGTTATATTATTAGTGGGTTCGGTCCGTTGTCTTCTGCTATTTAACTGCCATGGCCTTCCTCTTCTCCATGCACCTTATGTATATTTTACACTACTAATATTAGGAATATTTTTTAGAACACTTTTTGCTTTATTCCATGAATACAGAAAAACAAATATACAACTCCGTCTGTTTTTTTTCTTGCCAGCACACATGCTGTTCCGTTTATGTTGCTATGGAAACACTATGTAATGCAATATAACAGCAATTAATGTCGGAGAACACAGTACAACACAAACAAACACAATAGAAGACACTACAACACAATGAAATAGAACACAACGGGTACATTTTCTGCTTTTCAAATACAAAACATAAAATGTTTAAGTTAACCACTTTTAACCTGCCGTCCCTATTTAGAGCATGTCATAGCAGGCAAATGTCAACAAGCTCACAACACACCGCTACACACTGAGCTTGTAGATCGTCTATTTTCGCCATGCGACACTATCCTACAACAGAAAGAACAACTGGTCTCGACCAGACGTGAGATCTCAGCGTACCGTAGGATAAAGCCCACGTCAGGATATATTGATAAATGCCGAAAATTGCGGTGATTACGCCGTACGCTCATTATTCGGGCTGCACCACGTTGATAAATGAGGGCCCATATGCCTATATATGGGTGTACTGAACTATCTAGCTGGCTTAGGTGGTTCCACCAGTATGGTGTGTCGGTCAGGACACAGAGACAGGACTTTGATTGTAATAGACTTTAGTTCCAGAGCTTGGGCACACCATAGAATACTTGGTTGTGGTCTAAACAGAAAATAATCAACATCAGTAAATAGTATAAAAGACAGGAAATACAATAAACACAATTAGCATAAACATGACTGCCAGTTAGGACATTAGGATAAATTTGCTCTAATAAAATGCACACAGCATCTAACATAGAGTCTATCCATTAGCAAGGTTTGGGTTAACTAACCCTATGACCTCAAAGGCTAACACACCATGTACAACAGTTACATAACAAACTAGAAAATGTGCTCCTCGGAGCACAAGTCTCCGCCAGCAGACCCGTGCTATTTTAACCAAAGGAAATCACATACCCTATCTTTAACCATAGTTTTCTAGAAATGTTCTAATTCTTACTAAAAATAGAACATGTTACTATATCATAGCAATTATATTATTATGGCAATAACTAATGAGATACGGAGGTGGTAAGGAACCACAATCAAATCAACCATTGTTACTACGCATTTAGATCTGAGGCTGAGTCTACAAATGATTTCCACAATCAAATCAGCCAGGATTTGACCACAATCAAATCAGCCATTGTTACTACGCATTTAGATCTGAGGCTGACTCTACAAATGATTTTCGGTAGGGTAAGTAAGGTAAGTGAGGTAAGACAGGATTAATCCTGTCTTACCTCACTTCAAAAGACATAAATGGTCTTTTGAAGTGACACACCTATTTATAGGTCTCTATTTCATCATGCGTGGTCTCGCTAGCCAATCAAAGCACACCCTTTCAACATATTGCCACGTGTCACGTGAGGCTTGACCAATGTTAGCTTGGCTGAGGTGGGGGGGGGGGACACAGGTGGACGAGAATGAACGCGGAGACAATAAACGTACATTAACCACTTAAACCCCATATCGTTAACCGGAGTCCCTCAGGGCTCAATACTAGTGAAGTTTCTGTTTTATGTTATTGTGGGGAAAGCTTTCGCTGACAATAGCCGACCGCGTCGTGTTGTGAGCTTGCCGATCTGCTATTTTCAGCTAAAGCTTTCCCCACAATACCGATGCTGGGGTTGAAGCGGTTAATCGCTTCTAAGCACACAGTGGAAGGACTGTGGGAATTGTGGAAAGGTGGAAAAGTCCAAGTGGACTGACTTAACTAATCAAATGTCCGGTGTGGGGAATTTTACATCATTTGTGTGAGATTTGGAGAGCAGGAGCAAAAATATGTAAAAAAAAAACAAACAGACAATGTAGTTAGATGCAAATGGGCATGGCCTATATGGAGAGTTGCATCATGATCCAAGAAATCCAGTTGTCCAGAATCGCCAATCCAACCAAAAGCCCATAGGCCTATATGGACATTCCAATATATGGGCATATGTAACGCCGAGGATTCGAACCCGGGCCTCCCACGAGGAAAGCCAACATATAGCTCGGGGGAAATATTAGACTTTTAGGCCATCAGGCCGAGGTTGTGAGCCACTCTGCTACGCTCACCCCCCTAACTATACAGTCGAACATACAGACACACGTCCAGAGATTTTGCGCATTTATTGTAAGATAATCTCAATATGAAATAAAAATAAAAATGAATTAAAATTAAAAACTTGAATTGACCCTGACCCCGAGGGAGCTCAGAGATCCATCGTGTTGAGATCCACCTGCCCCATACGCCGTCTACTGAAGCACACGGACCTCAGACGCTGGCAGAAGTCTAACTCCTCCTCACACTCCTCTTTCCCCTGCAGGTCATTGGCTCGCAGTCGGAGCAGCTCCTCGAGGCTCAGAGCAGGCCTCCGGCAGACCCGAACCCCCTGGGGGCATTCCTCCACCAAGCAGCACAGCGCGCCAAGGACGTGTTCGTGAGCGGCCGAGTGCGGCGAGTGAAGAATAGCCACCAGCTGTTGCACCGCGCCCATGGACAGAACCGCGTCTTTCTGCTCCGGGTGCGCCGTGAGGATTTTGAGCAGCAGAAAGGCCCACTTGGTCCTCAGCTTCTCGTCGGCAGACTGCATCCCTCGCATCAGCATCGAGAAGCCGTCGTGAGACAGGAACGCCTCGAACCCCGACCGCTCCTCCCCGACCAGACATGACACGGCGTACAGGGTTTTCACTCTGACCGTAGGATGGGGGTCAGAGTCGGTCAGCTGCAGTAGCTCGGGCAGTGCGCCCATGTTGAGCAGGTAGCGCTGCACCTCCGGCATGTTCTGGGCGCTGGAGGCGACGAGCTGGGCGGCGCGCCACCTCACCCCGCTTCGAGCGTGACGCAGGCACTGGGTGACGCACAACTGCAGTCCACCCAGAGTCATCAGGTCTCTGGCATTGTCCAGATTCTCGCACAAGTCTGATAGAAGGTCCAGAGCCATTTCTCGCTCATCCTCATCATGCTGCTCTCTCTCCCCCTCTCCTGGCTTTCTCTCCTCCTCTCCTCCCTCTCTCTCCTTAACGCTCATGTCATCTGTGCGTAGGACAATTAAGCACTGCTTCATCTGCTCCACCTCGTCCATCTGCCCTCTACACACCTCTGCGAGAGCTCCTCTCAACCACTCTTCTCTGTCCTTTGGCATGGGCTCAACAGGGGCAGAGGCGTCATCTGCAGAAGATCCTGCCTCTAATGACATCTGAAGGACCCCCTGGAGATTATGGAGATGTCGTCTGCCTTCTTCCATAGCTCTTTCCCGGTGTGCTGTTTTCAAGGCTAATTCCACAAAGTCCAAGAAGATAAACACTGCTAACCAGCACATATATGAATATGATAACGCTAGAATATTCTAGCTCGATGATCTCATGAGTGACATCACTGCAATTGCGTGGTGGCAGTTTGCGACGTCAATCTGACGTGATACTGACGTCCAAATATGGATTTCCCATTCCGCACATGTTCCATAGGGCCATATTTGATCAAGATGATTGGCAGGACGGTGGATTTGAGATAATGAGTCCACAAAATGTGACAAAATATTTACTATGTGAAAAAGGAAGGCCTTCACTTTTATGGAATGCCACCATCGAAGACGCCCCTTGAAAATAAATGCAGAAGTCAGTTACAAGCAATAAAAATGTCATGTCTGGACAGACATTGATGTAAACTGCAACTGGTTAGTGGAGGCATACAGCCGTAGCCTATTTCTAGTATATTATATAATATTTGTATTAACCACAACCCTGGGGTCACTATTTTAGGTGATATGTTTAAAAAATATTCAACATTTTAAGCTGATTTATTTTTCAAAAGTAGCAAGAAAAAAAAAAGATCTATATGCTATGCAGAGTATTCTGTATATTACTGTACACTATTAGGTTGATGATAAATATCAAACTGTCCTCCCATCATTCAACAGGGGCACGGTGTTTTAAATGTCGGTCACTGTCCCCCTCTACTGGTTAAATCGGGTACTGTTCTTTTTGTGTTTGTTTTGCTGTTCAAATGGTATTAGTATTAGAACTGTTGATTGGGATCAGCTGTTAAACCACTTACATCATTTTGATATGGGTGAACAATAGACCAATTATTTGTTAAGCAACATTGAGACTGGACGCACAGGTGATTGTTTCATCAATCAATTCCAAACATATTGTTTTGGGGTGCGCTGGTTTCAGTACATTCAACCTCCTCTTGTGTGTTGGCTAGTGAGGCGCGTCCTAGCGAGACCCGTGTCATTTGGTGCCGGCCTGCGCGCGCATACTGGTTCTTATCAGTTTTACGTCGTCTGTTAAGGGGTCTATTGACATGACCAAATCATGATATGAGGGTAATTTTCACTAATGTAATTCGACACACGACAACCTGTAGGCTACTCTGTTGCGAAGGTATGTTCCTTTAAAGCAGCAACATTTGTGTGTGTGTGCATAATGTGCTGAAGATATATATATATATATATATATATATATATATATATATATATATATATATATATATATATATATATATATATATATATATATATATATATATATATATATATATATATATATATATATATATATATATATATATATATATATATATATATATGTCACCACGGGTCTCCTTAGACCGGAGCTACGCTTCACGCCGCCACGGCGAGCCAGACGGCGGATAGCGGGCTTGGTTATAACGAAGCACCTTGCGATGACATTTCACTTGCCATGATGGGGCTATAGGAGAAGGAACTCTGTATAGAAAGTGTGGTGGCTCTTAAAAGAGCCTTTGTGGGGTTCTGTATGTCGATTTATTTCTTTGTTTTTTTTCTGGTAGTCTTGGGTTGAAGCGGTCGGCCGAACAGGGTCTGTGGCGCTTCCACTTTAGGCGCTGGAGGCAAGCCTTTTAGGGCGTCTCTGTTCTTTGCGTCCGCGGCAGCGACTCTCTTAGTGGCTACAGTTCTGCGCTTATAATGTGTGACGGCCTGGTGCTGCTTCTTCTTTATTTTTCTGGCCGCGCGACGCTTGATCTTGGCTTTAGCCTTGAACGCAACAGTGTGGATGGTCTCGCCGCCATGGTTATTCTTAGCGGCCGCCTTGACACCCTGCTGGGTGGGAGGTATTGCCGGGACCGGGATCCTTCCTACTTGAAGTCGGTTCATCGTTGATGTTGTCCAGGTTAACAATTTTAATCCTGGTGCCCGATGAGGCTATTTATGTGAAATGGGCCCCAGGGAGACACTCCTACTAATGTTCCCCACCAATCAGAAAGCAGTGACGTGTTCTGAAGAATATTGGGACAGTTGTGTTTTCTCCACAAATACAATCAACTAAATTACAGACAGAGAAATATATTTAAGTCAAATAAAACATGGAGCAGACAGCAGACAGCTTTCACTTCATAATCAAATCACGTGGAGTTTTGAGGACTCCTGCGTTTTGTTTGGAGATGTTTAAAACCTCTTAAAAACACAAGTAGCACATTAAGCCACCTAGAGATGATGGGCTCTGTGTGCATTGACTCTACATGGTTCTCATTACTGTTTCGCAGCTTTTTAGGCAACGCCCAGTACAAAGCAGGCTGCCTGACTTCCTATACGTCCTCAGAAGTAGAACACGTTTAAAGGAGGAGTTCACCCAAAAAAGACTAAACCACAACACAGCTGTGACCATGCAGTGTGGAAAAAACGTATCTACAATCTACAACCTTAAAACACACCAGAGGATTGATACTGGAGAAAAAACATATCACTGTGACCAGTGTGGGAGCAGGTTTATAACAAAAGCTCACCTAAAAGGTTCACCAGATAATTCACACTGGAGAAAAAACATATCAGTGTGACCGTCAGTGTGGGAGCAAGTTTAAGACCAACGTTGAGTTAATGAAACACCAGAGAAACCCTATGGTTGTGATCAGTGTGGGAACTTCACTCAATTTTCAAACCTTAAAACACACCAGAGAATTCACACAGGAGAAATGCTATATCACTGTGACCAGTATGGGAAGGCTTTTAATAAGTCACAAGCTTGTGCACACAGGATTTAAATCCTGGCTTGCAGTCAATGTGGAAAGGGTCTTACTACTTCAGGAGGTCTAAAATATCATGAGCGCACACATATGTAAGGAAAACCCTATCATTGTGAATAGTATGACAAGACGTCTGTGGAAAGAGATCGGAACAATGTTTAAAATAGTCAAATGACGTTGTCATATGTCATAGATGTATTTAGATACTATTTCTAGTTGTTTAGTAAACTGTTTACAAATGTATATGATCATGTTCATTATAGATGAACAATAGGCACCACTTTTAACTGATCATTTCCACAATTAAATTAGCAGTAGTCTTTTAACTTTGTAGTGAATGTCCCTCAATGTCCTGTTTCTCTAGACTCTTAATGTGTTTGTTATGACTGTTAACTTTATAATACTATTTATTTTCAGACTGACATTAATATGACAATCCATTAATAAAATGTTCTTCACTACTCTACCACTTCCACTAGAGGTCGCAGCCTGCTTCTGTATGCATTCAAACCAGTGTGTACACTATTATCTAATTCCCATAAGGTTGTTTATTATTCAACACCTTCTACCCAACTCTAGTCAGAGCACAATTACGTGAGATAATCACAATTATTTTATACAATCGTGGGATTAGAAATACATACTTTTTGCATTCAGAAAGCATGCAGCCAGAGGGAGTTGTATGTCATCGTTGTATTTATTTTGTAGAGGGTCACTTTGAGAACCCCTACAATAATATGTATACAACACTGTATATAATGAAGGCCAAAACTACACACACACACCTCAATGAAAACTTTCCGTGTACATTTCTGTGTGTGCGCACACACACACACACACACACACACACACACAGTAAATAGCAACAGATACACAGGAGGTTTATATGAATGCAATTTTGAAAAGTGGAGAAAATCTAAGATCATTGCATTAGTGAATGAAAGTACCAAAGTCCTTAAGGCTGTATTGTTTTCCTACAAAGGACAGTGAGCTGCCGTCTGCCTCTGTGCGTGGAGCTTGGATGCCCTTCATTTTGGCCAAGATCTGGAGGATCTGAAAAGGCCTCAACTGGTCTCTCCATCGGTTGCTCCCTGAGCTGAAACAAATGAATACGGATTTGAAATTTTAAAACCTCTGACTTTTATTACTGTACTGTATTACACATAGGAAATAGATCGGCAGTACCAGTCAGAGTAGGATAGAGTGGAGATATAGGAATATCATGTTTGTGAGACTACACACATGCACATAAAGATACACCAACAGTATCTACTCACATGCAGTAAGACTGTGGCAGGCCACAAGAAGAGTTGAACCGAGAAAGCAGTCTATTCTCCAGGTCGATGCCGGTCTCCCTGGACAAAAAAAGTTAGACATAAAATGCAATGTGTATTAGTTTTCTAAACAAAGACACACACACACACACACACACACAAAGAGTGGACACTATTCAATTTCATGACAATATTTGAGTGAAATGACTTAAATGGAACTAGGAGAGAAAGACAAACACACACTAAACAACCTTGATAGCAGAGAGACTGTTGGACGAACGGACAGACAGACAGACACCTTTATAGCCAGCTCCTAGGCTCTGGAAGCGATGTCAGACTAGGACACGTCTGCTGTCTATCCCAGCTGAACACTCAATGACCTGGCTATGACATCATCCGACTCCTCCTCCTGCCACACACACAGAGCACAATAGCAAATATTTCTTATTTTTCAATTTTTTCATTTATAAACTGCATATGATGTTCTGCATAGTGTATGTCTGTCTGTCATTTAATGTCACTATGTACAAACTAAATCATGTTTTCAATCAATCAATCAATGCCTGCTAGAGAGCATTGTGTTAGTTAGGCATCGACCCTCTGTCATGTTGTGTTAAACAGTGTATATTAACAGTGAATATGTGATTTTTTTGAGTCTCCAAACCAAACGCAGGAATCATAAGCCCTCCACATGATTTTATTATGAAGTGAAACGTGTCTGCTATCTGCTCCATGTTTTGTTTTACTTCAATATATTCGCTAAGTGTGTATTTTATTTGATTTTAGTTGTACAGAAAACACAAAGTCTGCCACACGCCTCTGGGTTGAGTCTACATGGTTCTCATCTCCTCTCCCCCCCGCCCCCTCTCCAGGTATAAATACAGCTCCAACCCCGTCTAAAGTAACATAATCTCGAATTATGGATCAACGAACTCAAGGAGGTCGACTTGTCGCAAGTTCCCGAACACCGGCAGCCAGCGAAGGTCTGAAGGCCGCCAAGAAAAGCAATGCTGCTCCTCCTTCCAGCAGCAGCGCTTCTCTACCTCAATCAGCAACAAGCAGCGGTCCTCGGAAGCGTCACCCCAAGCAGGGCTCGGCCGAACTGCGAGCGATTGCCGAGCACCGGGCTGCGAGGAAGCTGCGTACCAAACGCCGTCAAGCGACCTCTCACACTCGCAGGGTTAGGGCCGAGAAGAAGGTCGCTGCCAGCCACGCGAGGACCAGAGCCGCCATGAAGGGGGCGGGGCTGCCCAAAGCGCCAGAGACAACCACACTATTTGGCCGCCCGCTGCCCACAAACAAAACTAAGAAAGCCGCCAAGAAGTAAATCTCCTCCTTTCGACTGAACAAACCCCACAAAGGCTCTTTTAAGAGCCACCCAAAGTTTCTTTATAAGAGTTTTTCTTTATCCTCCATGTTGACATCTATAGTAGTCACAATCGCGCCTTGCAATTAGCCCTCACTGTGTGTGTGGGTGACCAGACCACCAGGGTCCTGTTACTGCCACCTCCTCCCCGGGGCGAGGAGTCACTCTGTAGGCACGGCGGAGACAGACTTCAAGCTGCCGATCAATCCCCCAGCTGGATGTCGGCAGCAGCTCTGTACTTCAGCCGCATACTAATTCAACTAATAACACATTTACCGCCGAGACACCCACCGACCAGTTGATTTCCGACCATGCATTCACTCCACTCGCGGAAATACAAGCCCGTGTCCTTTCCCTTCCCTCATGCACCTGCCGTCCAATGGACTCTGAAACCCCGGAGAAATCCCCGTCTCACGGTCTGCAGTGGGTGCTGTGGCGGGGACCCCTCTGTCTGTCACACGACCACCTGCAAGGGAAGTGGGCTTCCACTGGAACAAAGCCTCGTCCTCCGCTCCAGAACCTCCGTTATCATCTCGTTCCCACCGGGTACAGAAATAGCGTATCTCCGGTCTGATCTACGAGGAGACCCGTGGTGTCCTCAAGGTTTTCCTGGAGAACGTGATTAACTTGATGACTAACTAATTCCATTTGGCTTTCATTGTTTTGAAGTAGCCTAATCAGATGTCTGGATCTAGGGCCAACATCTAAACTATGTTTTATTATATATACCGATAGTGAGTTTCAGTGCATGTGATTAATGTATACGCGAATAAATGACCAATTGAGAATACTGATGGTGACATTACCGTTACGCGTTATCGCATTGCACGGTATAAACAATATAGAATAGAACACATAAGTGTTGAAATAGGCAACTCGTTATATTGAAATAGTGGGTAGCTCTTAAAAGAGCATTTGTGGGTTTTGTATAGTCGAAAGGAGTATTTCTTGGCAGCTTTCTCGGTCTTCTTTGGGAGCAGAACAGCCTGGATGTTGGGCAGCACACCGCCTTGAGCATGGGCAGAGGTGGCGACCTGGTGGGGGACGATGCGAGACTGACACTGTCTGTGAGCGCCCCACCAATCATAATCATGAACGAGAGCGCGGGGTGAGTGTGTCAATCACTACTAGTGCCGCGAAAGGTTCCTCCCAGAGAAGGAGTTTCCTGAGCATTGACCAATCAGAGAACGACGGCGTCTCAGAGCGACTGAAAGAAAATGGGTGCAATTTGCGCCAGAAAGACACCATGGCAAGAACCAAGCAGACCGCTCGTAAGTCCACCGGTGGCAAAGCCCCCAGGAAACAGCTCGCCACCATGGCAGCTCGTAAGAGCGCACCGGCAACCAGTAGGCTACCGTCCCGGTACAGTGGCTCTGAGGGAAAACCGGCGTTATCAGCCCTTCCAGCGCCTGGTGAGGGAGATCGCCCAGGACGTCAAGACCGACCTGCGCTTCCAGAGCTCCGCTGTCATGGCTCTCCAGGAGTCAGCCGAGGCTTATCTGGTCGGTCTGTTTGAAGACACCAACCTGTGCGCCATCCACGCCAAGAGGGTGACCATCATGCCTGAAGACATCCAGCTGGCCCGCCGTATCCGTGGAGAACGTGCTTAAACTCATTTATCACTGCCAGAACCCCAAAACGGCTCTTTTAATAGCCTCCAAATACATGTAAGAGAAATTATTCCCATTTGTAGTAGGCTACCCACAAATAATCTAACACCTGATTTGATTGTGTGTACATTATGTGACTCCCTGTCAACTAACATTCCTTCATGGTGACATACGTATTTAATATAATACTGCTTTTATTACATTAATAAAATGTTCACTACTCTACCACTTCCACTAGAGGTCGCAGCCTGCTCATAGAAAACCAAGGCTTGCACATAATATGTATGCATTCAAACCAGTGTGTACACTATTATCTAATTACAAGGTTGTTTATTATTCAACACCTACCCAACTCTAGTCAGAGCACAATTACGTGAGATAATCACAATTATTTTACACAATCGTGGGATTAGAAATACATACTTTTTGCATTCAAAAAGCATGCAGTCAGAGGGAGTTGTACAAGTCATCGTTTTATTTATTTTGTATGGATAAAGTTCTCTTTTCCATTACCACCACAGAGTCAGGAGGAGAGGGGAGGGGAGGGAAAGAGGAGAAGAGGAGAGAGGTTGAACAAACTCTTTAATTCTCAGCAGTGGAGAGTACTGTGTGTATGTATAACCGGCAACACGCCTGTTTATGAAGTCCTGCTGTCAACAAAGCCTCCATGGTAGCCCCCCCCCCCCCACACACACACATTTTTTCTGTCTGTGTGTTAGAGAGACGGCGACAGGTTAACTTTTCCCCTCACTGACAGGTCCCATCATTGACAAATACAAGATCAGAATAACTAGAGTTCATGCTTACTCTGCTTATTCCCATCTCACACTTGTAAGTCACACTGGATAATAGCACCTGCTAAATGCTTACATTATAAATACAATATTATAAATATAAGTGGCAGTGGATCAGAGCGCCTACTAAATTACAAATTGTCCCTGGTTCAGGACCAGAGGTGTGAAGATTCACTGGTTTGATGCATAAAAGCAGAATGATTCAGATTTTGCCATTATGATACAGACAATAAAGCTGGGAAGGAATCACAGACAATGGAGGAGGCAGACAGGCTTCAGTGTGTCTTTAATTTAAAGAAGCACCATAACTCTGAGAGTGTTGTCCCCATAAGGGTCCAAATGACTCATCCATTTAGTTCCATTTGTACACTCTACTCTTAGAGTTACAGACCTGTAAGGGTTTATTTTGAACCCCCTCAAATAACCCAGAGGGTCTGTAGACCTCACTTTGAGAACCCCTACAATAACATGTATACAATACTGTATATAATGAAGGCCAAAACTACACGTGTGTGTGTGTGTGTGTGTGTGTGTGTGTGTGTGTGTGTGTGTGTGTGTGTGTGTGTGTGTGTGTGTGTGTGTGTGTGTGTGTGTGTGTGTGTGTGTGTGTGTGTGTGTGTGTGTGTGTGTGTGTGTGTGTGTGTGTGTGTGTGTGACAATCGGAAAATAAAATCACTCAAAATCAATGTAGTATTAATGTGACATTTAAATATCATATGAGTAGCACGACTTGGGTTGAATTGAATGAGCCCTGGAATAAAAAGAGAAGAGTGGTCAGCAACAACAGTAAGAAAACACCAGCAGATTGAAGTTCATAAAGACCTCTACACACTGTACGATATTTGACCCAATATGGCTCTCGGGGATATTTTTGGGTGATCGCTGACAAAACCACCGATCTCAGTCCAGATCGGGCGTTCCTCGGCGAGGTGTTGATCGCGCAGTGTGTAAGGTACTCCGAGAAGAAACACCCCGATAAATTGCACTCGGCGAGCGGTTCCCGATCATTTTTACTTTTCTAGCATGTTGGATATTTGGGTTTGTCGGATCCGATGAGAGCCGTGCTACAGCCAATCAGAGCTCAGTACCAGCCAGCGGTAGCTGGTGGGAAAACTATTTTATTATCAGCATGATTCACTGTTGAGTCTAATACAACAGAGACGCACCGTGGCTAGTCCTCCCGCATAGAACCGCTATATTACCGTACAGACAGTCCAGTCCTGTATTAGTTAAACATGATAAACAGATTGATAGAGTGAGCGAGCCTGCTTGACCATGAATAGGAATAGGGGAATAGGTCAGACAGAGAGAGAGCCCTGTGTGTGTGTGTGTGTGTGTGTGTTTGATTGATTGATGTACTTTATTTAGTAAGACATGAGAACAGTACATGGCAGTACATAACAGTACATGGAAGTACAAATTCGCAATACAAGGTCTACTAAACTGGATAGCTCAGTTAAGCACGTAGCTTGTTTAAGATGAGATCCCCATGCACACAAATCATGTTGACATATACGAGACAGACAGATATACACACTACTATACAGAATGTCATACAATCAGTTTACAGGTTACTGGTATGAAGTATGAAGGGTGAAAAATATGTACAAAAAGAAAGAGAGGGGGGGGGGGGTAGGTTAGGTTAGGACATGGGGTAGGTTAGGACTTGGACAGGGGCCATTTTTGAATTGCAGCCTCCTGAAGGTGTATCTTTAGGGCATTTTTGAAAGTGAGTAGGGTTTTACACTCCTTTACTCCTTTTGGTAGGGCATTCCACATTTTAGATGAATAGCATGAGAAAGAGTTCATTCCCTTTGTTGTGCCAAATCTGGGTTGAACATGGTTTGTGGAGCTGCCTCTGGTGTTATGATCATGGACTTGATTAACATTTTGGAAGTATTTTGACAAATACAGGGGGATCCCAATGTTGTGGTGTATCTTGAAGACCAGGCCCATAGCAAGTTGCTGTACTCTGTCCTCAACCCTCAGCCATCCAAGCCTAGCAAAATGGGCATGGGTTAGATGGGCTTTGTAATTGAGGCCAAGAAGTAGCCTTACAAGTTTGTTTTGGGATGTTTGGAGCCTTGTTTTTAGGGCCTTGGAGGTGTTGTGATACCATGAAGTGCATGCATAATCATAATGACCTTGTATGAGGGCCCCTACAAGAATCTTCAGAGTATTCTTACTGACTTTACGAACAAGCCTCCACATCCTCCGTGTTATTTTGTGGACCTTTTTGATCGTCTTTTCAGCGTTTTTGTCACCTGAGAGGTTTGCCTCCAAAATGGAACCCAGGTAGGTAATTTCGTCCTTTCTTGTGATAACATTTTCACCCACTTTGATCGTGAAACTCTCAGCCTTTCTAAGGTTAGGGTTGGACCCAAAGAGGATGGATTCAGTTTTACCCAGGTGTAATGAGAGTTTGTTGTCGGAGAGCCAGATGCAGATCTTGTTGAGTTCAGTGCTGAGAGTTTTCTCAACCTGCAGCCTGTCCCTGTCCGAGACCAGCAGAGCCGAGTCATCTGCGAACAGGAACAGTTTGCAGTCGCAAGCTGAGGACATATCATTCACATATATCAGGAACAGTAGTGGTCCTAGTATGCTTCCTTGAGGAACACCAAGTGTGTGTGTGTGTGTGTGTGTGGCACGTATCTCTGAACAGTATTGCCAGGTTTTGCACGAGAAATAAGCAACCAGGTCTATGAAAACAAGCCCAATAAAGCAACTATAGGCTGCATGAGCACTTTAAACTACACAAATAAAATAGCCGATCTACAAGCTCACAACGCGTCACAACTATTTTCAAAGAAAAAAAGCAACATTAAGAAATAAAGCCAAATAAGCAACTACACTTTGGAAATAAGCTAAAAAGAAACGGAAATAAGCTAAAAAGAAACGCAACCACCAATATTTTTTACAAGCAACTCGCTTATAATAAGCGGACACGGCAACACTGCTGCTGAGCTGAACTGGCTGACTTTTGAAACGTTTGTTTCAGAGAGGGGGAGAGAGAGAGAAATACAGAGAAATTGAGAATGATTTAATGTCAATCATTAGCGTCCTGTCTCGGTCTCGCGCATATATCATGGGAGCCTTTCACGTTTTCGTGAGACGTTTGGAATAAAAACAAATGTATGTATTGGGTCGGGATCACATCGTGGTGAAATATCTTGTAATCAGTGAACCCCTGTCGCCGATCAATCAATCAATCGTGCGAGAATCACAACGATATATTTAGCCCGATTTCAAGAGAGAAACTCGTGCAATGTCAAATGCTTAACGATCTGTTCACTCGCCGACCATTTCAAATATCGTACAGTGTGTAGAGGTCTTAAGAAGCACCACCAGAGGGCAGACCAATGCCAGGAACAGCAGCTGTACACAATCACCCATATAATGTGCATTACAATCACCAATCAATTACAGTCATCTTTATCTGAGATAAAACATGCAAAGGCTCTGTCAGTTTCCTACTAAATGTATCCTTCATCACTTTAAACTCTCCAACCACTGAGGATTCAACCTCATCTTCTTCAGTCTTTCCTTGGTGGAGTTTAAAGGTGCTGCAGAAATCAGTCAGACCCTGGAACCTCCTCTAGCTCACAGTCATACACCTGAGAAGCACGCACGCACGCACACGCACGCACACACACACACACACACACACACACACACACACACACACACACACACACACACACACACACACACACACACACACACACACACACACACACACACACACACACACACACACACACACACACAATATTCATTTTATCAGACACGCTCCCTTCCTATACAAACCCATTATAACTTCAATAACTCCATTTTTAACATGTTAGATTCATCAAAAACACCCATCCTTGGTTCTGGTGACTCAGCCTGCCCTCCTAATATGCGAGGGGGCCGTGTTTTTAATACATTTTTACGGGGCCAGAGCTCTGCTCTGGACACGTATTGTTATTCGCATTATTCTGTCACTTCTGCCACTTTTCGCAGTTCTGGCTGAACCGTGCAGTCGGTTTTTACGAAACTCGGCCATATGGTAGATGGTCATGAAAAACGATCAAAAAATAATTCTCACAATCTTTCGTCCAAAGGTGGCGCTATAGCACTCAATTGAAAATGCCAACTTTGACCAGGTACAACTCATGCCCTGTTTGACCTACAGCCATGAAACTTGGATACACATATGCGTCTCCTCATGCTGAACAACTTTCACCCTCTGACTTTTGACCTCTGACCTTTAGATCTCCCACCATTTTGAATTATATGAAAAACAGTCATTGGCTCCTAACTTCTGCATTTTTTCACTTATGGAAAATCCGTTGGAATTTTTTGTAGAAAGTGGTCCAAAGTTCAAGTGTGAAACGTTTCGTGCAGATTGCTCAAAAATCCCAGGAGGAGATAGATTTTAACTATTACAGTTTTATGAAAATTATTCATCTGTGCCTAAAACATACATGCAGACTCACATTTCTTTGAAACTTTGCAGAAATGTAGAGGGTCATTCCAAATATCACTGAAACCAATCTTACTCCAATTGGCCAAAAGGGGGCGCTATAGCAATTTTTTGAAAAGGCAGACTTTAAACAGGCGTAAGTCATGCCTCGTTTGGCCGAAAGTTGTGAAACTTGCTTACACATGTGCCTTGACTCATGAGGAACACACGTATCGATTTGACCATTAAGCTCCGCCCTTAGATTTTCCGCAATTTTGAGCAGTTTGAAAAATACTTGTTTTTGCCAGTTCTGGCTTAACCGTGCATACGCTTTTTACGAAACTCGGCCATATGGTAGATGCTCATGAAAAACTACCAAGAAATAATTCTCACACTCATTCGTCAAAGGGTGGCGCTATAGCACTCAATTGAAAGTGCCAACTTTGAACAGGTACAACTCATGCCCTGTTTGACCTACAACCATGAAACTTCGATACACACATGCGTCTCTTCATGCCCGACAACTTTCGTGGTCTGACTTTTGACCTCTGACCTTTAGATCGCCCACCATTTTGAATTATATGAAAAACAGTCATTGGCTCCTAACTTCTGCATTTTTTCACTTATGGAAAATCCGTTGGAAATTTTTGTAGGCAGTGGTCCAAAGTTCATGTGTAAAATGTTTCGTGCAGATTGCTCAAAAATCCCAGGAGGAGATAGATTTTAACTATTACAGTTTTATGAAAAGTATTCATCTGTGCCTAAAACATACATGCAGACTCACATTTCTTTGAAACTTGGCAGAAATGTACAGGGTCATTCCAAATATCACTGAAACCAATCTCACTCCAATTGGCCAAAAGGGGGCGCTATAGCAATTTTTTGAAAAGGCAGACTTTAAACAGGCATAAGTCATGCCTCGTTTGGCCGAAAGTCGTGAAACTTGCTTACACTTGTGCCTTGACTCATGAGGAACACATCTATCGCTTTGACCAGTAATCTCCGCCCTTAGATTGTCCGCAATTTTGAGCAGTTTGAAAAACACTTAAACCCAGGATTTTTCAGCTATTTGCGTGAAACTGTATCATCTGTGTGATCTCCTTTTTCACAGTTACTTGTCTGTTGGGCCAATGGCGTCTCCCTTAAATGAATGACTCACAATCTCAAGGTCGCCAGTTCAAGCCTCACTTGATGCAGACTTAATTTAAGTTGAATTGCAAACAACATGACTGTATCAATGAATACATGTGCAAATGGTAAAGATAACCTGAAATGCTTATTTGAGAGTACGTTTTTTCAACGTATGACATACTTCATTCTGAAAATAGCTGATCTACAATCTCACAACTTTTCATGGTTTGTGAGCTTGTAGATCGGCTACTTTCACTAGTTTTGGTTCTGAGGAGATGTACAATTTCTTCATTGATAAATGGTTTGTGAACGAGTGATCTTAGTGTTAGTGAAACAGGGGCTTGGTTCATGAAAGAAGGCAAGAGTTTATGATCTTCAACAGACAATATCAGCCTGGACAAAGCTATAGCACTATAGGTAGTGTTGCAGCCTATTAGTCTGAAGTTTGAGAGTTCGAATCCTGTTAATGGCAGTAGGTTGAGATGTCCAATCAAACCATTATGTTTCCATCTCTCTCTCTCATCAATCTATTGTTTCCATGTCACTCTCTCTCTCTTCAATCTATTCCGTTTCCATGTCTCTCTCTCTCTCTATTCACTGGCCCCGTATTATCGCTGCTTGCAGCTATATTTTCATTTATTATTATTATTTTTTAAATATTCATATATTTCATATTCATAATATGCGTATTAGGAGGGCAGGATGAGTCACCAGAACCAAGGACGGATGTTTTTGATGAATCTAACATGTTAAAAATGGAGTTATTGAAGTTATAATGGGTTTGTATAGGAAGGGGGCGTGTCTGATAAAATGAATATCAAATATCTAAATACTGAATCAAGCAACTTAAAAACTGTCTGGGGGGCTCACAAAAGCCTGAGTAAACGATAAAATGATCCAAAGTTTTAAGGAAGCATGACGGTCAAATTACAACAACATAAGCTATTCTACCCGTTTAATACAAGACCCTAACCACAACTCTATTTTCATTAGGCTACATCCAGTATTTTATCCTTATTGTAAAGTTTTTATTATTCTTCCTTTTTTATTGTATTACTGTATGTCCCACAAACATTTAGCTGCTTGTACTTATATTTCTTGTACGTCTAATTATAAAATATGTATAAGTACGTCTAATTATAAAATATGTATAATTAAGTGATAAATAAACTCTTCTTGATTCAAAACAACAGTTCTCCTAACCACTTTCAACGTGACATTACAGTCAACTAAAACATACCTGCTGATGGAGAGTATCCCTGAACTCAAGTGAGGAAGCCTGGTCTGGGCTGTCTCCCAGTTGACAGAAGATGGCTCCCTGTGGGCAAATGATGGTGTATGTCAGGGGTATCCAAAAGTATTTTTCAAAGAGGGCCATAAGAAAATATGAAAATACTTCAGGGTTGACTGGATCTCCTGTCATACTGTACCTTTGGACCATAATTAATTCACATACAAATGCATCACAACTATCTAAACTACAGTGCAATATAAATAACCTTTTGTCAAATGTAAATCACTCATCTGTACTGTAAAAAAAAAGTTAAATTCAGGCTTTTTTTTTTACAGGCATGCAATGTGTTTCTATTATATTTACAGTCCAATACATTCTTAATAAAAAAAACAAAAAAAACAAGCCACATTCAAATGGCCATTGCTCTGGAATGGAGGATCGCGGCCGGACAATTATTTCTACCGGACCCCTGTGTAATTAGCCGATCTCCGTGAGGAAGGAGGTCACAGAGAATATTCCATGATTTTTCAAAGGTACTTTTTCAAAGTAAATTCGCCCAATTGGCAAGGGGACGGTGGAATTATTGAATTCTGTGGCAGTGAATGAGTTAATAGAAATGGCATTTCTTTCAGTTAGGAGTTCTGCTGAGAAATAGCTATATATAATATCTGCCCAAATTCATTTCAATACACCATAATGTCAATGTATGAATTCCACATGACTCTACCGGCGCGCCATGAATAATAGCCCGATAGGCCGCAGAGGTGCATTTCAAAGCATTTTGTCCCAAGGAACCCCATAGGCTGCAAGATTTGTGTGTTTTTTTTTAAAGGGTCCCAATCATTTTTTCAAGAGTTTGAGAACCGATCTACAAGCCCATTTTCAAATAGCCAATGTATATGAGATTTAAGTTAGGGTTGTCACATTTACAAATTTAAGTGGACGATTAATTGTCACTCAAACAATTGCGATTAGACGATTATGTAATAATTGTGACAGGCCTATCCCTGGCCACCGTTGACATGGGCTGGGGGAAGGCCTGTGTTGGTGGACGTGTAATACCTTGGTTAACGTCTTGGACAGAAGGGAGGGTAGGTGGGAGAGGACTACTGCAGGGTGCTGGATGAATTGCGAATGGTCTGTAGTCTGGGGAGTGCGTGGTGACCGACGAGGCTCTCAGTCGCTCAGGGAGATGATCCGTGACTCTCTTTCTTGTGTCGACGGTCAGCCAAACAGCACAGTACTGGCATTGGTCAGACTGTTGGTCCCTGTGCACAAAAGATGGATTTATTGAGCATGGAATGATCTACAATAGTGGCTCTCAAATGTCAAGCATTATAAATTAACCAAATAATTAACTAACAAACTTTTCGAGACAATAGAGAAATGTGCCGTATCCCTGGGACCCAAACCAGTGAAAATAGCTGATCTACAAGTTCACACAGCATCGCTTTGTGCCGCATTTGTGAGCTTGTAGATCAGCTGAAACGTGCAATTCACCAATACAACAGTGTTGTTGACCAACGTGTACCTTTGAAATACTGCAGGGTGCTGGATGAATTGTGAATGGTCTGTAGTCTGGGGAGTGCGTGGTGACCGACGAGGCTCTCAGTCGCTCAGGGAGATGATCCATGACTCTCTCTCGTGTCGATCAGCCAAACAGCGTCTGAGGCTCTTTGGTCCCGCTGCAGATTCCAGTAGAATTGGTCGGGATCTGGAGTCAACAACTTCAGGTCCTGAATTCCAACCAGCTGCTTTATTGTTAAAGTTGTGACATTGTAATGTGATTCAAATGTTTGTTATCAGGGCGTCCTTGAAAAAGAGAGCTTGCTCTCAATGGGTTTCCCTGAATAAATAAAGGAAAAAGAAAAGAAAAAGAATGTAAAAAATATATATATGCCATGGTTGCCAACTTGAAAAAACAAATGTGTGCTTTGTATTGCAAAACCTGTTCTCTAAACAAAGGAACAGAAACGAGACGTATTTATTTTTGAATTGTTTTGTATATTAATTCAGTTCTGTGATCGATGTTGTCTTTTCAATGTCACTTGTTGTGAATCTCCCTAATGATCATGAATAAAATCACTTAAAACCTCAGCATCCGTATTTTGGGGGAAAACTTTCGCAGGAAATAGCCGCAAGAGCTTGCAGATCGGCTATTTTCTGGGAAGATATTTAATGTAGAGCGAAAAAGACACCAGTATAGAGCCCTGAGGGATTCCGCTCAAGAACAACGTATGGGGTTGAAGTGGTTAGCTGCAATATGTGACCCACTGAAGCATGTTAGCCGAGAGCATGCAGTGATTTCACCAGGAAACACATAATTCAACATTCCTGCACATAAGCCCGATTTATACTTCAATAAGGGAGAGATCAAGTTGTAGCAAACTAAATTTGCAGCGATTTGAACCTCAGTCCATCTCAACTCCAGACAATATAGGCTCTATGCACAGCAGCCATATTGGAAGGGAATTGGAGCCTCTTCCTTATTTCCTTCATGTTAGTATCACGTTACCTATGATACGGCTCTGTTCCACTCTGGTCAAACAGTCAGGGTGCTGATATTGTGCATGTTGGCTCACTGGAACTCTGCTACACTAGTGGGTCTCTCTCAAAGTGTGGTTCAGGTACCCTCATGGTTTCTTGAGGGTGTTCTAAATGGCCCCTTACGGATGTGTAACTCTTGAGAGATTGCAAATGGGACCAAATGGACCCTTACGGGTGTGTAACTGAGAGTGTACAAATGGAACCAAATGGACCCTTACAGGTGTGTAACTGAGAGTGTACAAATTAAACCAAATGGACCCTTATGGGTCCATTTGGTTCCATTTGTAACAAACGATGGAACCAGCCTCCCTTGTCACACACCGATGCTTCACACGATTAAATGTTAAGGTGCTTTTAAATACGATATCATTTATGAATCAAATTTGAAATATTAATCAAACTTTCCTTTCCTTTGATGTTTTTGTTTTCTTTACTTTTTTTGAAATCCGCCATTTTTAATATGCCAAAGAGCACGTCGGGAACAGGAACCAGAAAACAATCCCCCAAAGAATGCTATTGGTTAGGTAGCTTGTCAATCAAATCATCCTGCCCCTCCTAGAGCATAGCCTACTTTATCGTCAATTTTAAAATAAATGGGACCATAATTTAGCAAAACACATCATTATGATTGAAAGGAGACTTTAAACTGGCGACTGGAAGCATATAGTATTTATGACAATGTTTATTAAGGTAAGAAAATTAAGTCTAAAATTCGTCAAAAACCCATCCGCTTACAATGAGAGAATATTCCTTCTGACACCTACAGGGGTAAAACAGCGCCATACAGGCCATTCATATGAACTGTCGACCACCAAGGTCTGGCAGTGCTCCAGCTAAATGTCGAGGGCCTCACCAACGCCAAACTCGAGATCCTAAGTCACCTCGCCAACTCCCACAAGGTTGCAGCCGTCCTCCTACAGGAAACCCTCAAGCTGCCCGGGTTCCACCTAGCCGGTTCCATCCCCAGCAGACATCACGGAATTGCGACCTTTGTGAGGTATTACTGAGAATTGGGACAAAACCTTAACTTCTTATACACTCTTCAATTATGCAAGAGTACACATCCGTGAATGTTTTGGTGGGACATGATTTGTCCCAATTTGTTGGTCAAACATAAACATGTTTCTGTCGGGAGGAAACCTTGTATGTAAAACATAGAAAAAGTAGCAGATCGACAAGCTTGTGGATCTGCTACTTTTGATGCTTTTAGTGACACTGTAGTATGATCAAGTAGGGCATTCATTTACGAAAAAAACACAAAAAAAGTTTAAAATATGGAGATAAGAGGTTTCTGCCTGACAACAATATTAGAATCTCACCTTCTCCCTTGTAGAGCCTTCTGGTCACCAACTGCTTCCGGCACTATCTTGGCATACGAGTGCTGCTCATCGGCATGAAGTTTCATGGTGTCAAAAGTAAACCGAGCCGCTTGATTCATTCCTACAAGAAAGAGGACATGAAACAATCACTGTAAATCAGTGGTTCTCAAAGTGGGGTCCAGGGACCCTCAGGGTTCCTTGAGGGGGTTCCAAATGGAGGTCTGTAGCTCTGAATGGACCCTCCTCGCGTATTAAGAGGGCAGTATGAGTCACCAGAACAAAGAACGGGTGTTTTTGATGAATCTGACATGGTTAAAATGGAGTTTGTATAGGAAGGGGGCGTGTCTGATAAAATGAATATCAAATATCTAAATACTGAATCAAGAAACGTAAAAACTGTCGGGGGGCTCACAAAAGCCTGAGTAGACGATAACATGACCCAAAATTGTTTTGAAAGTGAAATATCCCTTTAGTTTTTGCTGCTTGTGTCAAGTCAAAGACAAATAAAATAAAGAAAGACAGCCAAACAAACTGTCTTTTACTTTTCTGCGTGATGTATATGGCCACCTCTTTAGGAGACCGGAAGTAGGTTGGAGTCTATTAAATCTATACAAGTCCTAGACTCTTCTCCCTTCCCTAAAACACCCATGGACAACGCTCCACACGTCCTAGACTCTTCTCCCTTCCCTAAAACACCCATGGACAACGCTCCACACGTCCTAGACTCTTCTCACTTCCATAAAACACCCATGGACAACACTCCACACGTCCTAGACTCTTCTCACTTCCCTAAAACACCCTGACAACGCTCCACACGTCCTAGACTCTTCTACCTTCCCTGAAACAGACCTTTACTCCGTTTCCTCTCTGAGTCTCTCTGGATAAGAGTGTCTGCTGAAAATTGTACAGTAAATGACAAATGGAAATGTTTTTAATTATAAATACATTATACATTATAAATAGCAAATACTAAATATTGTAAATAAATTGTAAATGGTTAACATAAAGCCTCCTTTATGTTAACCATTTCCTTCCTGTAGTCTCATACCTGGTAGAGATGCTGTCACACAGACATTTTACATAATTAGACATTAAAAGAAAAGAGAATACAGAAAATAATTTCCGTACCTTTTTTTGAATGAACCTCCATGATACACGTGCACACACACAAAGTCTCTTTCTATCTGTTGTATGTGTCTGACAGGAGTCTATACTCGACAGATGTTGTGTACTTGCAACTACTTTAACTCAAGTTGGTAGGGTCTAGTATTGCATGGCAAGGCTCAGACTGAGGACAGAGGTCTAAACCTTTTCACGTCAAGGACCCCCAAATTAATATATATTTGACCACGGTTGTTGTTGGTCTGTTGTTAATTACCTGGGTTGTCTCCAGTGAAGGCCACACCACAGCCTGCCAGTCTTCATGGAAACCATACCGAGAAACCAAAAAGGATGAGACTCCACCCTGTGGACAAAACAAAACACTGCATCAGAGTTTATTAAGTCAGTGCTGGTAGCACTTTCTACATTATAAATGTATGCATCTATACATTCACAAAACCTGTCTGTGAGTGTGCACGCGCGCGCGTGCGTGCGTGCGTGCGTGCGTGCGTGCGTGCGTGCGTGTGCAATCGTCTACTTTTGGTGAAGAGATTTGGTGTAGAAGGAAAAAAGGAGTGAATCAAGTATAAAGCCCTGGGGGACCCCAGTCAACTAAGTCTATAGAGTTTGCTGTAGATGGAAGGAATGCTCACACACACACACACACACACACACACACACACACACACACACACACACACACACACACACACACACACACACACACACACACACACACACACACACACACACACACACACACACACACACAGTATTACAGTAAATCTGTCCAGTCTCTTGTCATGTCTCTCCGATATCAAGTGCTGGATGTCAAATAACTTCCTACAATTAAACGAAGCAAAATCAGAAATTATCATCTTTGGCCCCCCTAATTCAACACAGTCATTTGTCTCAGAGCTTGGTAGGCTATCCCCCAACGTGAAGGAGGTGGCCCGTAACCTGGGTGTGCTCTATTCAAACATGCTATCCACCTGTTTCCTAGGCTGTGTGTTTTCCACTTCCTGTCTATTTCATTGGATATCATTGGTCATCTGACCAGTTTCATTGGATTTCATTGGATCAAATCGACAGGAAGTGGAAAACACACAGCCTAGGAAACAGGTGAATAAGGAATATAGTCAGAGTCAGAAGTTTCCTATCACCTGCAGATCTAGAAAAGGTAATTCACGCTTTCATTTCCTCTCGTTTAGATGACTGAAACTCTATTTATTCCGGCCACTGCAAAAAAAGCAATAAACCATCTCCAATTAGTACAGAACTCAGCTGCTAGACTTTTAACAAACTCCAAGAAACGTGACCATTTCACCCCCATTTTAGCTGCTCTTCATTGGTTACCCGTTAATTTTAGAATTGATTTTAAGATTTTACTTATGACTTTTAAAGCTGTGAATGAATGGACTGGCCCCCCGTTATATTTCTGCCATGCTGAAACCCTACAGGCCTGTACGCAGCCTCAGGTCCTCAGATAAGGCCCTCCTGGAGACTCCCACACCCCAGCTCATCACAAAGGGTGGAAGACTTTTTCAGTTCGGGCCCCCAAGCTTTGGAACGCCCTACCTGTTGACCTAAGACGTGCAAAATCAGTGTCATCTTTTAAAACTCTTCTGAAAACCTATCTCTATGCTAAGGCATTTTCCTACATTTTTCCTGACACCTTTTGTTACATTTGAATATATCTGTATGGTTTTAATTTACATTTTGTGCCTACTATGCGTTTTATTTTCTAATCGTCTGTTGTAAGTTTATCTCCAATAATTTATCATGTTGTTCTTTTTATCCTGCTTTGTAAAGCACTTTGTGACGATGTCTGGAAATGTGCTATGTAAATAAATGCATTATCATTATGCTGATCACATGACTACAGTATGTGAAATTTGGATAAAATCTGAAGGAGTAATATATAAAAAAGTCGGTACAGTTATAGGTAAAAACACGATTCGGCCTGTTACAGTATAGTGCCACCATGAGGCTGATTCCCTAGTTGGAATGTGCGTGCAAGATTTCACAAATATTGCACACTGTGTTCATGATTTGAGGCAAAACAGACAGGGTGCAAAACATAGTCTCAGCCATGCCTATAAACCCATTGTAACTCCATTTTAATACATATCCCTGGTTCTGGTGACTGATATAGGGGATACTTTTTTAATTTTTATATATTTGTTTTGAAAAAAATCACACTGTGTGAAGGAAGCGGTGCCTTTGGGGCGGGGCTTAACTCATTTCAGTTCGTCCCTATTGGTCGTCTGAGTCCACTTACCAAATTTGTACTTGGTAGCATGCTGCAAACTGGAATAATGGCTGTTTAAAGCCCAGCCAATGGGCAGACAGAGGGGGCGGGGCTTAAGTAATTACAGTTCGTCCCTATTGGTGCTTTTAGTCCATGTACAAAATTTGTACTCCGTGGCATGCTGCGAACTTGAGTTATGGCTGTTTAAAGGCCAGCCAATGGGAAGACAGAGGGGGCGGGGCTTCAGCAATTCATGCTCGTCCCTATTGGTGGTCTAAGTCCACATACCAAATTTGGACTTGGTGGCATGCTGCAAACTGGAGTTATAGCTGTTTAAAATCCCGTGCTCATCCCGTGCTCATACGGGCGGACGGACATAACATACGCTGGGGGTCCCTGGACCCCTCTTTGATAACTTCAGCAATTCATGCTCGTCCCTATTGGTGGTCTAAGTCCACATACCAAATTGGACTTGGTGGCATGCTGCACACTGGAGTTATAGCTGTTTAAAATCCCGTGCTCAGACATAACATACGCTGGGGGTCCCTGGACCCCTCTTTGATAACCAGTGGTACGTGTGGGCAATGAGAGGAGAGATGGCATAGGCAGTGTCCACGTCCGTGTGTGTGTGTGTGTGTGTGTGTGTGTGTGTGTGTGTGTGTGTGTGTGTGTGTGCGCGTGTGTTTGTATACTGCTCAAAAAAATAAAGGGAACACTTTGATCCCTTAATTCTTTTGAGTTTTTTCATGAACTGTGTACATAATGCTAACGAAAACTGCTCAAAAGAATTAAGGGATCAAAGTGTTCCCTTTATTTTTTTGAGCAGTGTATGTGTTTCTTCTTTGCCGTGCTCAACCCGGGCTCATACGGATGACGGACGGACATACGGACAGAGTCAAACGTAGAGCGGTTGGCACCGCTAAAAACACACAGGACAATATCAGTCACCAGAACCAAGGATGTGTGTTTTCAATTAATCTAACATGGTTAAAATGGAGGAGTTTGAAGTCACAATGGGTTTATAAAGGAAGTGGGCGTAAGATAAAATAAATATCAAATATCAAAACACTGAACCAAGAAACTTAACAACTGCCTGGGGTGCACACAAAAGCCAGAATAGCCATTACAATCACCCCAACAGTGTTTAAAAGTGAAATATCCCTTTAAGCAGTCTAGAAACTGTTAACAAGTGTCTTATAACTGCTTTAAAATGTCTTATAATCTAACAAAAATATTAACAATTATTATCAAGACTTTTATAGCATTAATAACATATAAGGTTAATAAGAAGCTTATAAGAACTTCATAAGTGCCTTATTAACTACCAATTAAATGCTTATTATGGCTTTATAATATCACAAAAAAGTTTTTTTTACAATGCCATTATTAACACTTACATCACTTTAACGAATAATAAAGTAAATATAATTTGCATTAAATCAGTCCTCACTCTTCTTAATGAATGGAGGAATCCTTCATATTTTAGAATTCATACAGACAGTCGGTGTCTATTATTTCTATAAACCAGTTCAGTTTCAATGTGTGAAATAAACACATTTATCTCAAGACACAAGATGGGATCAGACTATTTTGTAAATTACGCATTTATAATAATTCATAAATACATACATTCTGACAGCCTACTACTGTAGCCAGACAGATAGCAGTGGATAGGAAAGGAAAGATATTAAATGGTCTCAGTCTCTGGCTGAGAAAAGGAAGATGGTCATTCAAAGCCATACATATATACATACACACATACACACATACACACATACACACATACATACATATATATATATATATATACACACACACACACACACACACATGCTGACCTTGTATTGAACTGTACTTTCATGTGCTTTTTTCTGCAAACATCTAATAAAGTATTCAATCAATATAAGGATGCATTCTTTAGTGTATGAAGTAAGCTAAAGCTGAGGTTTGTCTATACAAAGTCATGTAATGTTACTTACAATGTCACAAAAAGTAAAGCATGCGTGTTAAACACAGCAAATGATTTCACAGAAATAAAAAGCATAAAGAACTAAAGCAATCAGGAATTTGTTAACGCCAGAATGGGCTAAGCAAAGGCCGTTTTTTACGCACAGAACTTGTGCGTGCATTCGGACTTCACAACATATTAATACCTCATATTAATGTCAGCTACCAGTACACTTTAAAAACAATGCAAGCTTCCACACAACGCGTTGTTAATTAAGCCGTTTACGCACTGACAGCCAGTCATACTAAAACAACATCAACACAAGAGTAGGCCTACTCACTGTTGGAAAATCAAATAATGCATACATATTGCACAGCTAACCTGAGTGCCCATAGATAGCACAGAACTGTAAAGTTGTTATTCTGAAATGGGCAGATCATATGGAGAGGGTCGTGCGTGCGTAATACGGTATAGCCACCACCTCAACCAGTGGTCCGGGGACCACTTGGTCCTTCAAGGGGTTCCAGGTGGTCCCCAGCTAAAAGATGGATAGTTTTGGAACCAAATGGACCCTTATAGATCTATAACTAATGAGATTGTAAAATTAAACCAAATGGAGCTTTATGGTTTTCATTTCATACTCGCAAGAGTTAAATTATTGTTAAACATCTGCATTAGCCTACTAAATAGCCTACAATAGAGAATATATAATTAAGAATTGTAACTTTGATCAACGTTTGCCTGTTATCTCTCTACCACATCAAAACAGCATTGATGGAATTGTGGAGATAATATTGTCCAACAACAACTAAATATTCTAAGTTTTGGGTCTGAGAGGCTAGATGTAATCAATTGTGGGCGCGCACGGCACGCGCACATCGTGTGCATTTGAGCTCACGTACGCGCGCATGTCGTGCGTGGGGGTGCGGTAATAATGTGTACCCTAAAAAAAAAACCCCTAGAACAGGGGTCTTCAACAGGGGGTCCGAGACCCCTAGAGGGTCCTCAGAGTTACTACAGGGGGTCCGCCAAATATTTGTGTCGTTATGTTTTTTTTTACATTAACCACTTGAACCCTAGCATCCCTTTTCTGAGGAGAACTTTAGCCAAAAATAGCAGATCTACAAGCTCACAACGCCTGACGCTGCAAGACGCTGCAAGAGCTTGTAGTTCGGCTATTTTTGGCAAAGAGTTATGGGTGTAGAGAGAAAAAAGAGCAGCAAAAGTTTAGCTGAAACACGATTTTATACAATATAGAGGGGGTCCCTGCTTCATCTCTCTCTCAACTAGGTAGTCCAGTTCTATATGTCCAAAAAAGAAGGTTCGTTCAAATTTTCGGGGGATTAGGAAAACTATACATTTTTGGAAACTTCAGAGTATAACAAATCAGAAAATCCATGATTCCATTTGCGCAGAAGCCAATATGGTGGCCATCTTGGATTTTGCAAAATGGCGACCTTTGAATATTCGTTTTTCAATATCTCGACTTCTAGATTACATAGGATATGGATTCTAGTGGCTAAATCTACATTTTTAGCGTCAGGATATCCAATGGTGCTAATTAAAAATAAGTACAAATGATCAATGGCACAGATTTGGTCATAATCCTTGATTTTGGGGGGGAAAAAATGTAATATTCGTTTTTCCACTATTTTGACTTCTAGATTACATAGGATCATGATTGAAGTGGTTAAATCTAAATTTTTCAGGAAATCCAATGGTGCTAATTAAAATCAGTGATCAATAGCACATATTTACATACCAATTTAGAATTGTAATATATGATTATCTGAAGAGACAGAGACAGATGATTTCTCTCATTTCTCTTATTTACACAAGCACAAACTAGACCAGTCTATACATCATCCTCACTATCATCATTGCTGTCACTAGCCAATGTATCTTGACAGTCTTCATCATTTTGGCAGTCAGCAGTACACTGACATAGCTCCGTACAGGGTAGCCCCACTGATCTGCATGAACATCTAAGTATAGAACAGTCTGCTTTACAGTGACATCTGACCATCTCAATGATTGCCTCTGGTGCTGGGAGGGACTCAGTTGTAACTGGTTTCAGCTGGCCGTCCTTGTCCTTGTAGTAGCCGTTGTTGAGTGGGTCAAGGAACTCCTGCTGAGCAATGTGTGCCTGACTCCACACTCTGGCCTGGATATGGACTCTTAGGACATGCTGCTTGAGAGCACCAAGGGTGGGTGGAAGCTTGTCCCCTTCTGCCATGTGTTTACAGAATAGATGCCATCTCAGCTCAGGGATGTTTTCGATTTTGATCCCCTTTGGTAAGTATGCAGTGCATACAAACTTAGCTACTATAGTTAGTAGATCCTCTGTCACATCACTGGTTTGAGAAAGCATCTTCAGAGCCTCGAGGACATCATCACCAGCTTTGAGGTACTGTAGCTGTTCCACCAGGTAGGTTTGCCTATCCTAGAAAATCTCCCAGTGGTGTCTGCTCCTGTAAAGGCATGAAATGCAGGCAAAGCTTTGGCTCGGTCTACACCCAGAATTTTCCATATTGGTGCCACTTCCAAAATCCCAGATGTCAGATGTCAGTGTACTGCTGACTGCCAAAATGATGAAGACTGTCAAGGTACATTGGCTATAGCGACAGCAATGATGATAGTGAGTGATATTCTGCAAACACAAGGTAGAAGGGGACAAGCTTCCAACCACCAATGGTGCTCTCAAGCAGCATGTCCTCAGAGTCCACATTGCTCAGCAGGAGTTCCTTGACCCACTCAACAATGGCTACTACAAGGACAAGGACGGCCAGCTGAAACCAGTTACAACTGAGTCCCTCCCAGCACCAGAGGCAATCATTGAGATGGTGAGATGTCACTGTAAAGCAGACTGTTCTTCACTTACATGTTCGCGCAGATCAGTGGAGCTACCCTGTACGGAGCTATGTCAGTGTACTGCTGACTGCCAAAATGAAAAGACTGTCAAGATACATTGGCTAGTGACAGCAATGATGATAGTGAGGATGATGTATAGACTGGTCTAGTTTGTGTTTGTGTAAATAAATGACGCAACCTTGTGTCAATGAGAGAAATCATCTGTCTCTGTCTCTTCAGATAATCATATATTACAATTCTAGATTGTTATGTAAATATGTGCTATTGATCACTGATTTTAATTAGCACCATTGGATTTCCTGAAAAATGTAGATTTAACCACTTGAATCATGATCCTATGTAATCTAGAAGTCAAAATAGTGGAAAAACGAATATTATTTCCCCCCCCCCAAAATCCAGGATTATGACCATTGATCATTGATCATTTGCACATATTTTTAATTTTTAATATTTTTAATTAGCACCATTGGATTTCCTGACCCTAAAAATGTAGATTTAGCCACTAGAATCCAGATCCTACGTAATCTAGAAGTCGAGATATTGAAAAACGAATATTCAAAGGTCGCCATTTTGCAAAATCCAAGATGGCCACCATATTGGCTTCTGCGCAAATGGAATCATGGATTTTCTGATTTGTTATACTCTGAAGTTTCCAAAAATGTATAGTTTTCCTAATCCCCCGAATTTTTTTACGAAATTACATATAGAACTGGACTAAGGGGGTCCTTCTCTTTTATGATTTATTTATAATGAGATGAAAGATAAATAAACTATCAAAATTAACTTTTGAAAATGAAAAATAAAAATAAATAAAAAAGCGTAAAGGGGACAAGGACTGACAGATACAGAGATCTCCATATATGGGCATTCATGCCCAAATGGGAATTTAGGCTACTGATGACATCAGGGATCTCCATATATATGGGCATAAATGGGACATGGACTGACAGATACAGAGATCTCTATATATGGGCGTAAAGGGGACAAGGACTGACAAATCCAGAGATCTCCATATATGGGCATAAAAGGGACACATGTAGACATCACCAGGATCTCCATGTCTGGAGCCGATCAACACATCTATGTCTGACATCATGGATCTCCATATATGGTCATAGCTGACTCATTCTGACATCACCAAGATGACCCGAACACATCAGTGGAACGGTATAAAAAGGGCTGCATTCTCCTAGCAAGTTGGATTTAAACCACAAACTCCAGAATCTCCAGGACTCGAGCTCTTCAAGAAGACATCTCCAGAGACTCACAGAGATAGACACAGAGAAAGACAAAGAGAGATATATACAGAGAGATTGGTATAGAGATGCTGCGCTGGTCGTTACCCCTGACAAAAGTAGGAGCACGAAAGAAAGATGGGGAGAGATACAACTTCATTGGAGATGCTGCTGGACCTGTAGATGACAAGATGTACTTCTTTGGAGGGTACTTCCAAACAGTGAACACATTCAAAACAGGTCCAATTGATGTGTACATCTTCAATACAGTATCTTTGTGCTGGATGACGTTAAAACCTTCCTTTGATGTTCCCTCCATGCGCTACCACCACACAGCTGTGCTGATGGAAGATGTCATCTACATCTGGGGTGGGAAAGTGAATTGCGAAATGACAGTACATGACAAAATTTATGATATAATGGGAGACGAGGACAACGTTCTTCATGCATTTAATGTTCGTAACCACAGATGGTTCAAGCCCAAGGTTTCTGGAACTGTTCCAGAGGCGAGAAGTGGGCACTCAGCCTGTGTCTTGGGGAAGGTCATGTATATCCATGGAGGATGCACTGACAAGACTAGATGCACTAATGACATCTATAAGTTGGATACCACCACAATGGTCTGGTCTTTAATTAACGCCAGAGGGCCTCCAGCACCCGTTTCAGAATTTCATTCTGCCACCATCATCGGGACAAAGATGTTTGTATTTGGTGGCGTAGGGCACCAGGACAACAACATCAGAGTGTTTGACACAGAAACCAACTATTGGCTGAGCACACCTTCTGCAGAGCTTCTTCCAGTACAACGTGAACAACATGGAACCTTTGTCTACAATGGAGAGCTGTACATTGATGGCGGGAACAGTGTTATTCTGAGACGGCACTTCAGAGATCTGTGGAAATTAAATTCCAAAGATTTCTCCTGGAAGAAGGTTGAGCCCAAAGGGGAAGGCCCTTATTGTTTGGGTAAGCGGTACTGTTGCATGATGAGCGGTGGTATCATCATCGACTTTGGAGAAACACTCGTCCCACAGATGTTACACTTAAGTTCAAGTCTGGAAACATTATGCGAGCTAGCAGTTATTCAATACGACTTGGACCAGTCGACACTTCCACACATCATCAAGTGTAATCTGGCAGCAATGGCAGCAATGGAGAAAAAAAAAAAAAGAAAAAAAAATAGAATGAAAAATGTCAAATAATAAATAAATAAAAACTAAAAAGGCCGCTGCATGGGAGAAATAGTGCCGAGGTCATGCAACATGTGATTCAAATTTGGTGTTGATTGGATGTTCGTAATTGTATTTGTACTGTACTTTCATAAGCTTTTTTTCTGCAAACCTCTAAATACTAAAAAGTATTCAATCAATCAATTTATGGATTATTTTTCTTTTATTTTTTTCATTCTTTCCTCCCACAACATTTTCAAGCCAAGGAATTGGACCAAAAATTATATTTTTTTCACATTTATGGCGCCCCCTATGTGTCAAAGTGGAATTACTTTTGGCGCTGCGTTGAGTTCACAACCCTCAAAGAAATTTGGGATTGATTGAGCGTTTTTATCCCATGGGTTCAGAAATCACGGAAATCATTGTGATATTTGGACAAAATCTGTAGGAGCAGGAGCAAAAAATATGTTGAAAAAAACAAACAAAAAAAGATAATGTAGTTGGATGCAAATGGGTGTGGCCTATATGGAGAGTTGCGTCATGATCAAAGAAATCCAGGGAAAATTAAAGTTTGATTCTATTACCTACGGTTCAAGACTTATAAACCAAAACGTAAAGTGAGCCGCAAAAAAAACATCAACACTACAATACTGGTCGCTCTACTGAATGGATACGGTGGAGGGCTGCCTGCCCGTGAATGGACGAGGAGCCAAAGGACCAGCAGCCCGCTGCCCTCTATTATTGTCGGGTTGGGTTTTTTTCCTTTCTGTTCTTTTTTTCAGTCAGTGTTTTTCTAGAGGAGGCGAGATCGCACTTGGGGTGGTGGCGGCCACCCTTGCCTCTACAGTGAATATGCCACTAATGCACACTCCCTGGAGGCCAGAGCAGCACGGATGCTAATATGGAGTTTCAGACACATAGAGAGAGAAATAGACAGAACGTAAAGTAAACTCCCTGTTCCATTTGGGTCCTTCAGTTTTAACTTGGTGCTATGAGTTTTCCTAATTTTCCCTCCTGTTAGATCTTCTGAAGCACCTTGTTTACTTCCAACTCCCCCCTCCCCTCCCCGTAGCCATGGACAGTGACTGGACAGCTTTCAAACTTGCCCTCCTTCTCCACTACTTTCTACTTTCTCTTGTTAAATAAACCGCCAAGACACACTCCATGAAAGGATTGACGTCAAACCGGCGTCCGACGTCACTTCCTCCCCATCTGCCCCGAAAGCTACTGTAGGTCTGATTATAGCATATACGCCCATATCGAGGCATATATAGAGATTCCGTAGTCCAGAGCCAGATCCGACCGCTATGCCCATATATTATGGTCATGTGCATATATGGGACCGACCTACTTCAAACTCAACGTGCGCATCGGCAAGGACTCAAAGGAACGCAGTGCCCCTCGCCGAGTCGTTCGGATATTTGGTTGTCCAGAACCGCAGATCCAAGCAATATGCCCATATATGGGCATGCCAATATACTGATGACATCATGGATCTCCATATATGGGTATAAAAGGGACAAGGACTGACAGATAAAGAGATCTCTATATGGGCATAAAAGGGACACAGGTCGACAGACATAAACAGAGAGCTCCATACTGTATTAACGTGAAACCTTGGTTAGAACAGACTGCAGCTCCTAATATAAAGTTAAGTAGTTAGGCAAAAAACGGTTGAAAGTCGGCTGAAGCGCAGGCTGAAGTGGACTTGAGCCACGAGAGGCACCGCAGAGCAAGGGCGCCGATATTTATAAACACCTGCGGGTGCCCAACATGCCATACTGTACATGCACGCGCGCTGCGCGCGCGTGCATGTGGGGCCCGTTCGCGCACGCGCTAAATTTGAGTATGTTTAAACTCCCCCGCCCCCCCACCCGCGGCCGAAAGAAAAGGCATTATTTTTCTTTGGGTACTTTATTAACAGTTTGCCAATAGTACAGTGGTACTGGTATGATTTTACAACAATGAATGTCAACTCAGACTCACTCATGACTTTACCGACCACGACCACCACCAGCAGCGGAGCTGGCTGTGCTATCCTCCGCTTCCTCCTCCTCCTCCTCCTCACTCTGACTGTGCTGTTCGCCTCGGCGGGTTTGAAGAAATTTAGTTTCTGCTGGGTGAATCTCTTCTTTGCTGAAGGTGCTGGTGGCTTCATCTTGCTATTAGTGCAGTAAAGGCAAGCCTCTCTCTCTTAGTTTGTGAACTTTGTGTTAATTTACCTGCTAGGTGAAGACTGTCTAGAGCCGGCAAAACGTAAACAAATGGGAGCGCGCTGCAAGTACGAGCGGCTGCGCGTTGACTGCGAGTATGAGCGCGTGCACCCCCCCCCCCCCCTCATACTCGCGCGCGGCGCCCCCCCCACCAATGAGTGGATCTCCGAGTTAGACAGCTAGTAGCTACTGTAATGGTTATGGTACTGTAAATCCGGGCACCCACCACTACTGATTTTGAGAAAATAAAAAATAAAAAAATATTTTTATTTTTATTTTTTATTTTTTTGGGACCAGCACCCAGTGGGTGCTCCTCATTTCAGGTGGGTGCTTCAGCCCCGAAGCACCCACGGTATCGGCGCCCTTGCCGCAGAGTGAACCGTCACTCGGCGTATAGGTATAGGTAGCCTACCTGGTGTATTTTGTATGTCTGCTGTTTTTTAATCGTGAAAGAAATCTTAATGACACAGATGCGTTCCCGGTCTTAATGGCTTAATGGTTGTTAATTAAGATGCTTTTTTTCACAACCTATTTCATAACTTTTCAATCTCGCTGATGCTGACTCATCAAGCCTTATTCAAAGTCCCACAGAGCATGTTAGAATGGCTTTATGTACAAATTATGATCGAGGTTTCTGAGAAAGAGCCAGTGGGCTGTCATGGCACGCCAAAATGAAAATTATTTTAAATGGTGCCAAAATCGCCTTGGAGCTTTATAAGGGTGCCTGCAGTGGTGTAAAGTAACTAAGTACATGTACTCAAGTACTGTACTTAAGTAACATTTTGAGGTATTTTTTGTATATGTATTTCGGCCAATTGAAAATAGCAGATCTACAAGCTCACAATGCGTCGTGATGCTACACATTGTGAGCTGGTAGATCGGCTATTTTCAAAATAGTTTTTTTGTACATTTTGACCAATGAGTACTTTTACTTTTGGTACTTTAAGTATATTTTGATGCCGATACTTTTACTCAAGTAAATTTTGACTACCAGACTTTTATTTGTAACAGTGTTTTTCTACATTGCAGTATTGATACTTTTACTTAAGTAAAACATGGGAGTACTTCTTCCATCACTGGGTGCCTGTTGGAACTGTAGGCCTTTCTCTCATACTTTGGTTGAAGCACATACCTCTGATTAAATCTGGTGTACTAATGAGATACTAATAGCTAGCCAACATGTCAAAGGATTGTCACCAACATCACATGCTACCATGAGCATTTCATAGCTCACATATTCCATATTTGTTGCCAGTAGTGGAAGAAGTTCTCAGATTTATTTTCCTTTTTTTATTGAAAAGGTAGGGTAAGTGTTTTGCTTTGGTTAAAGTGAGTGTTAAATAGCTCTATATTCTGATAGTACTCATTGCTATAGAGTGTTTGTTCAGTATTAGGAGTCTCCTTGTCTCTCCACCTCTTTATTAAACAGAAAATGCATTTAGTTTCAGTTTCATTTCAAATTTTATCCAACCAGGACAGAAAACTCAATCAGGATACAGATTAAACAAGTGAAATTGGAAGTGATGACACTAAGAAATGAGCAGGCAAAATTGGAACTGGAACACTATACAAATTCAGCTTAAAAATGGGTACTTTCTCCTGATTGGCTGAGATTTTGACACCTACCGAAACATGTATTTTCTGTTTATTAAAGAGCTGGAGAGACGGGAGACATCTGTTACTGAAAAAACAGTAGAACAGTAGGTTTTGCCGATCCCGTCGGCCCCTGTTCTAATGACGAAACTGAAACTCCATTTTCTCCCTTTAGTTTTTTCTCCTCAGTGATCACTGTTTAACATAAACCGTTCTAACTACAACATGGAGGCACCGTTTGACACGTGGTCTTCACTGGTCGAACAAGGCAGATCTGCGCGATGTTTACAAACAGTGCACAGCTCAATTCTAAGGATTTTAACAAGGGCTATGGCGACGTGAAAAAAACGAAAAACAACAATAAAACGTAGGCACTGGTGAGTACATTATGAGATTAACCTCTGGCGGGCAATGTGTTAAAAAAAAGTGGGTCATTCTATCGTCCACTCAGGCTTTTGTGAGCCCCCCAGACAGTTTTTAAGTTGCTTGATTCAGTATTTAGACATTTGATATTAATTTTATCAGACACGCCCCCTTCCTGTACAAACCCATTCCTCCACTCCACAAAAAACTGTACTTAAGGAGTAGTTCACCCCAAAAATTACTTATTTTCCATCTATTACACATAGGGTTACCAACTGTCCCGTAAAATACAGATTTGTTTCTTATTTGGAAACTAAAAGACGTGTTCCGTATCGAACTGTTACGGGACGCACTATGTTCCGTATTTTGGGGCAGCGCGTTTTTTATATGAGAGAGAGTATTACACACACACACACACACACGCGTCTGTCTCTGTCTGCCTGCGCTAACACTTCCACCAATAAAGTTGGGATAAAATTGCCACGCAGCTGGTTGTGCTATTCACCAAAATTGGACTGCTGTTACTGTGAGCCTTGCTGTTTTTTTGCCAAGCGAAATGCACCCTACTATAACAACGCATGGGTAAACGGAATAAACGCCTGGAAGAATCTCCCCAACAAAATTGAGAAGCATGAACCTTCTCAAATACATATTGATGCATGCATAGTATATGAGCAATGGAAATGCAACAGTACAATAGATGCTGAAATGGAGAGGTCTGTGCGTAATTGAGCCCCGTTTTGGAGACAGGTCTTGGAGCGCATTCTCACTCACTCAACGCAAGATGTGTCCAAGATACCGTTACGTGACCGTTGTTAGAAATGACATGGATATAGCTACGGATAACAGATCAATTAAGTGTTTTTGGGGTTTGAAGTGACTGTAGGCTCATCAGCTGCAGAGCGTGAAAGCAAAATTCTTGGCTCTATAGAAAAAACAGATTAAGTCTGTCTAAATGTTGTGGACAGGGATAAGATGGGGCTGCTACTATGAGTGGTGTGTATTCAGGCATACAAGCAAGAATAGCAGAGAAAGAACCACTTGCCCGGTATGTTCATTGCACTGCTCATAATCTCAATCTAGCACTAAATGACTGGCAAAAACGTCCCTAGAGTAAAACAGTTCTATGACACTGTAGAGGCGCTATATAACTTTTTCGGTCACAATATCAAGAGATGGGCTTTGCTCAGTGAGGTGATGACGCCAGAGAGCAGAAGAAAAACAGCAAAACATTTATGTCCAACTCGCTGGTCCTCTCGCCATGATGCACTTGTTGCGTCAAGGCACAGATATGGAGACAATGTAAAAGCCCTTTTGAAAATAAACCTTACCAGTGACAAAAAAGATGAGCGCGATGAAGCAAGTGCACTAAAGAGTGCAATCAGTATATTTTCGTTTATATTTTTGGTCAACATGCAGAGCAAGATTTTGGAATGTATAAACGCTGCCTCACAGTTAATGCAAGCGAAACACACTGATATCCTCAAAGCATCTACTCTGCTGCAGAACACCAGTGTTTTGAAGGAGTACAGGGAGCAATCTGATGAGGCCAAATCCACAACTCTTGCTCTAGCAACTAAATGGGGCAGTAAAACATAGTTCGAAACAACCACGGCAAGAAAAGTTAAGCGTCACTTGCATGAACTTTCTGAAGACAGTCGCCTTACTGACGCAGAAAGCAACTTTCGGGTCAACATTTTCAGTGCCCGTCTTGATATAATCACACAGCAACTTTCCCAGAGATTCACCAGCTTACATGGAACTGCAAATATATTCGAGGCTATTCACCCGAACACACTGTTGGAAGCTCAGGATGAGGAGTTGCACCAAGCTGCCCGACGGCTTAGTGAGCACTACAGTCTCGACATGGCCAGCTGCTTTCTTTTAGAACGTGTTTCAGAGACCAGATACCAAAACAAAAGCCTGTTGTCGATCTAGCTAAAATGCTCATTGTAAACCACCCAGCGGTGCCCTCTACATTCAGTGAGGTTTGCACAGCCTTCATATTATTTCTGACTCTTCCTGTCACTGTAGCAACCACCGAGCGATCATTCTCCAAATTGAAACTGATTAAAAACTACGTGAGAAGCACAATGGGACAGGAGAGACTCACTGGACTGGCCATGTTGTCCATAGAGAGTGAACGGTCAAAGAAACTGGACATACAAAAGATAGTGGATGAGTTTGCAGAGCGCAAGGCTCGTCGAGGCGCCTTCAAATAGTGGTAGTAGTAGAGAAGGCTACGTTAAATTGCATACTTGTTGCAGGCTACTTAAGCTCATGTGGCAATTTTTCCTAGGCAGTTCACCATTCTAATATTTGTTTTATTTAATATTTATATTATTTTAACTACAGTGAGTGTTGTTCATTCATTAGTCCTTTTTTGAAGTGGGTTCCAAAAATGTCACGGTCACTGTCCATGACAGTTGTGGTGCTGAACTCTTACAAAATGCTGTGAATTTTATTTATGTGAGAACAATGTAGTAATAATGCTTGTAAGCGCCGCAGTTGCGGGAATGTTTGTTGTAAAGCGATTCAATAAAACTGAATTGAATTGTAACTTCAAGCTTTATTTATTATGTAGCCTTGCACAGGGGTGCAGCCATGGGTGGGCCTGGGTGGGCCGTGACCCTAACCCTAACCCCGAAATAAATTTTAAAAAGTAACAAATCAGAAAATCACGGCAGATCACTGTGCCGTGCCTACCGGCCCGGCTTTGATTTATGGGGGTCCATGGAAAAAGTAAAAAGTATTACATGCATTTATTGAACATCATTGACTTTTAAAACGGGTTATAAACAAACTGGACTAACAACAGTGCAACAAACAGCAATAAAAAATATCAAAATAAGATACAAATTTAAAACTATACATAAATATCAAAATAAGATAAAAAATTTAAAACTATACATAACTGAAGAGACACAATGTGTTATTCAAAGCAGCTTACACCCCATCCGCACTGCCAACGAGCGAGTGTTCTGCCAGCGACGGCGCGCGAAAAACGATATTTTTTCGCGATATGGAGCATCGCCCATGGCGTTGCGACGTAGCCTGAACCAATCAGATTAACTATTAAATGAATAAATAATAGGAACGGAATTGTGCAAAGGAAGAAGCTACAGTGCGACACACACACACACACACACACACACACACACACACACACACACACACACACACACATTCTTTTCTCCATTTACTGTATGCTGCACATGATAGTCTACTAGTGGTAGAAAAAGTACATACATAGTACTCACATTTTTTACTTAAGTAAAAGTATCAATACTGCAGTGTAGAAATACTCTGTTAAGTAAAAGTCCGGTAATGAGAATTTACTTGAGTAAAAGTATTGGCATCAAAATATACTTAAAGTACAAAAAGTAAAACTAGGCCTATTCATTGTGCAGAATGTCCCATTTCACAAGTTCAAAATGTATAAAAAATATTTTGAAAATAGCAGATCTACAATCTGACATTGTGAGCTTGTAGATCGGCTATTTTCAAATGGACAAAATGTATATAGGGCTGAAGTGGTTCATGTATGTTTTGTGATAATCTAAATCAGCAAAGTAACTAGTAACTGAAGTTGTCAAATAATTGTACTGGAGTAAAAGTACAATATTTGCCTCTGAGATGTTGTGGAGTAGAAGTAAAAGTATTGGAAACCGAATTACTCCAGTAAAGTAAAAAATCCTCAAAAGTGTACTTGAGTAAATGCAGTTAGTTACAATACTTTACACCACTGTAGTCTACGCATCATGCACAAACACAACACTTAAATATGAGTCTTCTTAAACAACCTCTATGGCATCACTATGTTTGACTGTTAAATAAATGTGGCCTAAATGAAGAGAGGGTCTCACTCATTGTATTGATACATAGTGCAGCACATGATCCACTAAATTCCCGCACCCAGAGGTGCAGGACAAACAACAGTTCATCAAATAGAAAAATTAAGTCTGCACACCCTTAGAAAAAGCTCCGCTATTTATTTATTGCTGTCAATGTTTTGATCAGTCAGATGTTCATCAGGAATTTTACATTTTCATTAGGATACATGACATGTATCCCGTTTTCAGGACAATTCCCGAAGAAGCAATAAATAAATAGCGGCAGTGGTGGAAGTAACTAAGTAGCCTACATGTACTCTCACTGTACTTAAGTACAATTTTGAGGTATGTTTTACTTTACTGGAGTATTTCTTATTTTCAATACTTTTACTTCTACTCCACTACATCTCAGAGGGAAATGTTATACTTTTACTCCTCAACAATTATTTGAAAACTTTAGTTACTAAGTACTTTGCAGATATAAATTATATCTCTCAGTTGAATATATTTTATTTTTTTGATTGGAAAACTTTTTTTTTTCATAATTCGACTAAGAGATTGGCAGTCGACTGAGACACCCCTCGACTGATTAGTCGACTATTCGAATAATCGAGGTCAGGCCTACTTCCTTCACAGGTCTTACCAATTATACTAATTAAGGTTGTGTTACATATTCTGGTCAAACAGAGCCAGTGCTGATATTGTCCATGTTGGCTCACTGGAAACACTCTACTCTACTGCTACACCATGGGTCTCAAATGAGGTCCAGGTTCCTTGAGGGCAGAGGTGGAAAAAGTACTAAAACATTTTTACTCAAGTAAAAGTATCAATACTGCAATGCAGAAACACTCTGTTACAAGTCCGCTAATAAAAAATATATAAACACATGACAAAATGCTGTATCAGGTTCTGTAATGTTACACATCAGCAGAATCCACTTTTTGCGTTTGTATGCTAAAAGCAGACACGTTGATTGATTCATTGATTTAATACTTTATTAGTCAAAAAAAATCTAAACAAGTTACTTTAAAAAAGTAACTAGTTACTGCTCTCAAAATGTAACTAGTTACTTTACTGTTACTAAATGATAAAAGTAACTAGTTACTTTAAAACTAATAATATATATTACTGAGAATTGGGACAAAACCTTAACTTCTTATACACTCTTCAATTATGCAAGAGTGCACATCCGTGAATGTTTTGGTGGGACATGATTTGTCCCATTTTGTGTGTGAGAGTGAGTGAGGTATATATATATATATATATATATATATATATATATATATATATATATATATATATATATATATATATATATATATATATATATATATATATATATATATATATATATATACACACACACACACACACACACACACACACACACACACACACACACACACACACACACACACACACACACACACACACACACACACACACACACACACACACACACACACACACACACACACACACACACACACACACACACACACACACACACAGTAACTTTCCTCCTCTAGCCCAGATTTGAACTCTTCGCAAGTGCTGATACTTTTTCCATTGAGCTAATAGGAGCCTGTCTGCTTGCTCGGGGGATACATTTCATCTTGACCATCCAGTTTAAATGTATGTAATTATCACAAATGATGACATGCTCAACATAGGGGCACCAGGTTGAAAGTGATTAACAAGGAACCAGAAAATAGCCATTACAACTGACATAATTTGATCAGCAATGCTGGAGTTGTTGGTCAAACATAAACATGTTTCTGTCGGGAGGAAACCTTGTATGTAAAACATAGAAAACGTAGCAGATCGACAAGCTTGTGGATCTGCTACTTTTGATGCTTTTAGTGACACTGTAGTATGATCAAGTAGGGCATTCATTTACGAAAAAAAACACAAAAAAGTTTAAAATATGGAGATAAGAGGTTTCTGCCTGACAACGATATTAGAATCTCACCTTCTCCCGTGTAGAGCCTTCTGGTCACCAACTGCTTCCGGCACTATCTTGGCATACGAGTGCTGCTCATCGGCATGAAGTTTCATGGTGTCAAAAGTAAACCGAGCCGCTTGATTCATTCCTACAAGAAAGAGGACATGAAACAATCACTGTAAATCAGTGGTTCTCAAAGTGGGGTCCAGGGACCCTCAGGGTTCCTTGAGGGGGTTCCAAATGGAGGTCTGTAGCTCTGAATGGACCCTCCTCACGTATTAAGAGGGCAGTATGAGTCACCAGAACAAAGAACGGGTGTTTTTGATGAATCTGACATGGTTAAAATGGAGTTTGAAGTTACAATGGTTTTGTTTAGGAAGGGGGCGTGTCTGATAAAATGAATATCAAATATCTAAATACTGAATCAAGAAACTTAAAAACTGTCGGGGGGCTCACAAAAGCCTGAGTAGACGATAGCATGACCCAAAATTGTTTTGAAAGTGAAATATCCCTTTAGTTGAGCTGTTTTAGGTACTGTTTAAGTACTTTTAATCTGTGTAATTTAGTCCTGATTCACATTCCTAGTCTAATCTGTGGTAGGTTTGGATTGTGTTCTATTGTATTGTAACCTCTGCTACATTGCCCCTCAACTGTTTGAGTTTAAATAAAGATGATGATGATGGTCTATTTGTACACTCTCAGAGTTATGGGGGGTCCTTGTAATTAAAACGTTTGAGAACCTCTGCATGCTAGAGATGCAGTCTTGTTGAACCTATGAGCAGTAAACTTCTTACCAGTATCCATTTGAGACGATCGTACTCAGTGACCTGGGTCATAACATCTGGAGGAAGCATCTGATGGGCACAAATTAAAAAAAAGCTAGAAGAATGCCCCCTACACACAGTTCACACACATATTTCAAAGGCCAGGTGTTTTCACAATATTTATCTGTGGAACAGAAAAACTAAATGTAATGCCTCGACTCCTACAATTGCAAGTGCTTGTCAGGGTGGGGGTTCGGCAGTTCAAATATGATTCTATTGGGAGGTCACAGCCTGAAAAGTTTGAGAAATATTATACTTTTACTCCACTAAAATTATTTGAAAACTTTAGTTACTAGTTACTTTGTAGATTTTTAGATTATTATTACAATAAAATATATATTAACCACTTCAGCCCTGTACATATTTCGACCATCTGAAAACAGCATATCTATAAGCTCACAATTTTTGCTTGTAGATTTGCTATTTTCAAAAGATGTTTATACATTTGAAAACCTGTGAAATGGGACAGTCTGCATAATGAGTACTTTCTATTGGATTGTTACGATTGGGGCCAATGTCAATTTTGCTGCTTGTGTCAAGTCAAAGACAGCCAAACTGGCTTTTACTTTCCCATTTCTGCGTGATGTAGATGGCCACCTCTTTAGGAGACCGGAAGTAGGTTGGAGTCTATTAAATCTAATACACGTCCTAGACTATTCTCCCTTCCTTAAAACACCCATGGACAACGCTCCACACGTCCTAGACTCTTCTCCCTTCCCTAAAACACCCATGGACAACACTCCACACGTCCTAGACTCTTCTCACTTCCCTAAAACACCCATGGACAACACTCCACACGTCCTAGACTCTTCTCACTTCCCTAAAACACCCTGACAACGCTCCACACGTCCTAGACTCTTCTACCTTCCCTGAAACGGACCTGTACTCCTGTTTCCTCTCTGAGTCTCTCTGGATAAGAGTGTCTGCTGAAAATTGTAAATGACAAATGGAAATGTTTTTAATTATAAATACATTATACATTATAAATAGCAAATACTAAATATTGTAAATAAATTGTAAATGGTTAACATAAAGCCTCCTTTATGTTAACCATTTCCTTCCTGTAGTCTCATACCTGGTAGAGATGCTGTCACACAGACATTTTACATAATTAGACATTAAAAGAAAAGAGAATACAGAAAATAATTTCCGTACCTTTTTTTGAATGAACCTCCATGATACACGTGCACACACACAAAGTCTGTTTCTATCTGTTGTATGTGGCTGACAGGAGTCTATACTCAACAGATGTTGTGTACTTGCAACTACTTTAACTCAAGTTGGTAGGGTCTAGTATTGCATGGCAAGGCTCAGACTGAGGACAGAGGTCTAAACCTTTTCACGTCAAGGACCCCCAAATTAATATATATTTGACCACGGTTGTTGTTGGTCTGTTGTTAATTACCTGGGTTGTCTCCAGTGAAGGCCACAGCCTGACAGTCTTCATGGAAACCATACCGAGAAACCAAAAAGGATGAGACTCCACCCTGTGGACAAAACAACACACTGCATCAGAGTTTATTAAGTCAGTGCTGGTAGCACTTTCTACATTATAAATGTATGCATCTATACATTCACAAAACCTGTCTGCGTGTGTGAGTGCGCACGTGTGTGTGTGTGTGTGTGTGTGTGTGTGTGTGTGTGTGTGTGTGTGTGCAATTGTCTACTTTTGGTGAAGAGATTTGGTGTAGAAGGAAAAAAGGAGTGAATCAAGTATAAAGCCCTGGGAGACCCCCCCAGTCAACTAAGTCTATAGAGTTTTCTGTAGATGGAAGGAATGCTGACACACACACACACACACACACACACACACACACACACACACACACACACACACACACACACACACACACACACACACACACACACACACACACACACACACACACGGTATACAGTAAATCTGTCCAGTCTCTTGTCATGTCTCTCCGATATCAAGTGCTGGATGTCAAATAACTTCCTACAATTAAACGAAGCAAAATCAGAAATTATCATCTTTGGCCCCCCTAATTCAACACAGTCCTTTGTTTCAGAGCTTGGTAGCCTATCCCCCAACGTGAAGGAGGTGGCCCGTAACCTGGGTGTGCTCTATTCAAACATGCTATCCACCTGTTTCCTAGGCTGTGTGTTTTCCACTTCCTGTCTATTTCATTGGATATCATTGGTCATCTGACCAGTTTCATTGGATTTCATTGGATCAAATCGACAGGAAGTGGAAAACACACAGCCTAGGAAACAGGTGAATAAGGAATATAGTCAGAGTCAGAAGTTTCCTATCACCTGCAGATCTAGAAAAGGTAATTCACGCTTTTATTTCCTCTCGTTTAGATTACTGAAACTCTATTTATTCCGGCCACTGCAAAAAAAGCAATAAACCGTCTCCAATTAGTACAGAACTCAGCTGCTAGACTTTTAACAAACTCCAAGAAACGTGACCATTTCACCCCCATTTTAGCTGCTCTTCATTGGTTACCCGTTAATTTTAGAATTGATTTTAAGATTTTACTTATGACTTTTAAAGCTGTGAATGAATGGACTGGCCCCCCGTTATATTTCTGCCATGCTGGAACCCTACAGGCCTGTACGCAGCCTCAGGTCCTCAGATAAGGCCCTCCTGGAGACTCCCACACCCCAGCTCATCACAAAGGGTGGAAGACTTTTTCAGTTCGGGCCCCCAAGCTTTGGAACGCCCTACCTCTTGACCTAAGACGTGCAAAATCAGTGTCATCTTTTAAAACTCTTCTGAAAACCTATCTCTATGCTAAGGCATTTTCCTACATTTTTCCTGACACCTTTTGTTACATTTGAATATATCTGTATGGTTTTAATTTACATTTTGTGCCTACTATGCGTTTTATTTTCTAATCGTCTGTTGTAAGTTTATCTCCAATAATTTATCATGTTGTTCTTTTTATCCTGCTTTGTAAAGCACTTTGTGACGATGTCTGGAAATGTGCTATGTAAATAAATGCATTATCATTATGCTGATCACATGACTACAGTATGTGAAATTTGGATAAAATCTGAAGGAGTAATATATAAAAAAGTCGGTACAGTTATAGGTAAAAACACGATTCGGCCTGTTACAGTATAGTACCACCATGAGGCTGATTCCCTAGTTGGAATGTGCGTGCAAGATTTCACAAATATTGCACACTGTGTTCATGATTTGCGGCAAAACAGACAGGGTGCAAAACATAGTCTCAGCCATGCCTATAAACCCATTGTAACTCCATTTTAATACATATCCCTGGTTCTGGTGACTGATATAGGGGATACTTTTTTAATTTTCATATATTTGTTTTGAAAAAAATCACACTGTGTGAAGGAAGCGGTGCCTTTGGGGCGGGGCTTAACTCATTTCAGTTCGTCCCTATTGGTCATCTGAGTCCACTTACCAAATTTGTACTTGGTAGCATGCTGCAAACTGGAATAATGGCTGTTTAAAGCCCAGCCAATGGGCAGACAGAGGGGGCGGGGCTTAAGTAATTACAGTTCGTCCCTATTGGTGCTTTTAGTCCATGTACAAAATTTGTACTCCGTGGCATGCTGCGAACTTGAGTTATGGCTGTTTAAAGGCCAGCCAATGGGAAGACAGAGGGGGCGGGGCTTCAGCAATTCATTCTCGTCCCTATTGGTGGTCTAAGTCCACATACCAAATTTGGACTTGGTGGCATGCTGCAAACTGGAGTTATAGCTGTTTAAAATCCCGTGCTCATCCCGTGCTCATACGGGCGGACGGACATAACATACGCTGGGGGTCCCTGGAACCCTGGGGCGGGGCTTCAGCAATTCATGCTCGTCCCTATTGGTGGTCTAAGTCCACATACCAAATGTGGACTTGGTGGCATGCTGCAAACTGGAGTTATAGCTGTTTAAAATCCCGTGCTCATCCCGTGCTCATACGGGCGGACGGACATAACATACGCTGGGGGTCCCTGGACCCCTCTTTGATAACTTCAGCAATTCATGCTCGTCCCTATTGGTGGTCTAAGTCCACATACCAAATTGGACTTGGTGGCATGCTGCACACTGGAGTTATAGCTGTTTAAAATCCCGTGCTCATCCCGTGCTCAGACATAACATACGCTGGGGGTCCCTGGACCCCTCTTTGATAACCAGTGGTACGTGTGGGCAATGAGAGGAGAGATGGCATAGGCAGTGTCCACGTCCGTGTGTGTGTGTCCACGTCCGTGTGTGTGTGTGTGTGTGTGTGTGTGTGTGTGTGTGTGTGTGTGTGTGTGTGTGTGTGTGTGTGTGTGTGCGCGTGTTTGTATACTGCTCAAAAAAATAAAGGGAACACTTTGATCCCTTAATTCTTTTGAGTTTTTTCATGAACTGTGTACATAATGCTAACGAAAACTGCTCAAAAGAATTAAGGGATCAAAGTGTTCCCTTTATTTTTTTGAGCAGTGTATGTGTTTCTTCTTTGCCGTGCTCATCCCGGGCTCATACGGACGACGGACGGACGACGGACGGACGGACGGACATACGGACAGAGTCAAACGTAGAGCGGTTGGCACCGCTAAAAACACACAGGACAATATCAGTCACCAGAACCAAGGATGTGTGTTTTCAATGAATCTAACATGGTTAAAATGGAGGAGTTTGAAGTCACAATGGGTTTATAAAGGAAGTGGGCGTAAGATAAAATAAATATCAAATATCAAAACACTGAACCAAGAAACTTAACAACTGCCTGGGGTGCACACAAAAGCCAGAGTAGCCATTACAATCACCCCAACAGTGTTTAAAAGTGAAATATCCCTTTAAGCAGTCTAGAAACTGTTAACAAGTGTCTTATAACTGCTTTAAAATGTCTTATAATCTAACAAAAATATTAACAATTATTATCAAGACTTTTATAGCATTAATAACATATAAGGTTAATAAGAAGCTTATAAGAACTTCATAAGTGCCTTATTAACTACCAATTAAATGCTTATTATGGCTTTATAATATCACAAAAAAGTTTTTTTTACAATGCCATTATTAACACTTACATCACTTTAACGAATAATAAAGTAAATATAATTTGCATTAAATCAGTCCTCACTCTTCTTAATGAATGGAGGAATCCTTCATATTTTAGAATTCATACAGACAGTCGGTGTCTATTATTTCTATAAACCAGTTCAGTTTCAATGTGTGAAATAAACACATTTATCTCAAGACACAAGATGGGATCAGACTATTTTGTAAATTACGCATTTATAATAATTCATAAATACATACATTCTGACAGCCTACTACTGTAGCCAGACAGATAGCAGTGGATAGGAAAGGAAAGATATTAAATGGTCTCAGTCTCTGGCTGAGAAAAGGAAGATGGTCATTCAAAGCCATATATATATATATATATATATATATATATATATATATATATATATATATATATATATATATATATATATATATATATATATATATATATATATATATATATATATATATATATATATATATATATATATATATATATATATATATATATATATATATATATACACACACACACACGCACACACATGCTGACCTTGTATTGAACTGTACTTTCATGTGCTTTTTTCTGCAAACATCTAATAAAGTATTCAATCAATATAAGGATGCATTCTTTAGTGTATGAAGTAAGCTAAAGCTGAGGTTTGTCTATACAAAGTCATGTAATGTTACTTACAATGTCACAAAAAGTAAAGCATGCGTGTTAAACACAGCAAATGATTTCACAGAAATAAAAAGCATAAAGAACTAAAGCAATCAGGAATTTGTTAACGCCAGAATGGGCTAAGCAAAGGCCGTTTTTTACGCACAGAACTTGTGCGTGCATTCGGACTTCACAACATATTAATACCTCATATTAATGTCAGCTACCAGTACACTTTAAAAACAATGCAAGCTTCCACACAACGCGTTGTTAATTAAGCCGTTTACGCACTGACAGCCAGTCATACTAAAACAACATCAACACAAGAGTAGGCCTACTCACTGTTGGAAAATCAAATAATGCATACATATTGCACAGCTAACCTGAGTGCCCATAGATAGCACAGAACTGTAAAGTTGTTATTCTGAAATGGGCAGATCATATGGAGAGGGTCGTGCGTGCGTAATACGGTATAGCCACCACCTCAACCAGTGGTCCGGGGACCACTTGGTCCTTCAAGGGGTTCCAGGTGGTCCCCAGCTAAAAGATGGATAGTTTTGGAACCAAATGGACCCTTATAGATCTATAACTAATGAGATTGTAAAATTAAACCAAATGGAGCTTTATGGTTTTCATTTCATACTCGCAAGAGTTAAATTATTGTTAAACATCTGCATTAGCCTACTAAATAGCCTACAATAGAGAATATATAATTAAGAATTGTAACTTTGATCAACGTTTGCCTGTTATCTCTCTACCACATCAAAACAGCATTGATGGAATTGTGGAGATAATATTGTCCAACAACAACTAAATATTCTAAGTTTTGGGTCTGAGAGGCTAGATGTAATCAATTGTGGGCGCGCACGGCACGCGCACATCGTGTGCATTTGAGCTCACGTACGCGCGCATGTCGTGCGTGGGGGTGCGGTAATAATGTGTACCCTAAAAAAAAAAACCCTAGAACAGGGGTCTTCAACAGGGGGTCCGGGACCCCTAGAGGGTCCTCAGAGTTACTACAGGGGGTCCGCCAAATATTTGTGTCGTTATGTTTTTTTTTACATTAACCACTTGAACCCTAGCATCCCTTTTCTGAGGAGAACTTTAGCCAAAAATAGCAGATCTACAAGCTCACAACGCCTGACGCTGCAAGACGCTGCAAGAGCTTGTAGTTCGGCTATTTTTGGCAAAGAGTTATGGGTGTAGAGAGAAAAAAGAGCAGCAAAAGTTTAGCTGAAACACGATTTTATACAATATAGAGGGGGTCCCTGCTTCATCTCTCTCTCAACTAGGTAGTCCAGTTCTATATGTCCAAAAAAGAAGGTTCGTTCAAATTTTCGGGGGATTAGGAAAACTATACATTTTTGGAAACTTCAGAGTATAACAAATCAGAAAATCTATGATTCCATTTGCGCAGAAGCCAATATGGTGGCCATCTTGGATTTTGCAAAATGGCGACCTTTGAATATTCTTTTTTCAATATCTCGACTTCTAGATTACATAGGATATGGATTCTAGTGGCTAAATCTACATTTTTAGCGTCAGGAAATCCAATGGTGCTAATTAAAAATAAGTACAAATGATCAATGGCACAGATTTGGTCATAATCCTTGATTTTGGGGGGGAAAAAATGTAATATTCGTTTTTCCACTATTTTGACTTCTAGATTACATAGGATCATGATTGAAGTGGTTAAATCTAAATTTTTCAGGAAATCCAATGGTGCTAATTAAAATCAGTGATCAATAGCACATATTTACATACCAATTTAGAATTGTAATATATGATTATCTGAAGAGACAGAGACAGATGATTTCTCTCATTTCTCTTATTTACACAAGCACAAACTAGACCAGTCTATACATCATCCTCACTATCATCATTGCTGTCACTAGCCAATGTATCTTGACAGTCTTCATCATTTTGGCAGTCAGCAGTACACTGACATAGCTCCGTACAGGGTAGCCCCACTGATCTGCATGAACATCTAAGTATAGAACAGTCTGCTTTACAGTGACATCTGACCATCTCAATGATTGCCTCTGGTGCTGGGAGGGACTCAGTTGTAACTGGTTTCAGCTGGCCGTCCTTGTCCTTGTAGTAGCCATTGTTGAGTGGGTCAAGGAACTCCTGCTGAGCAATGTGTGCCTGACTCCACACTCTGGCCTGGATATGGACTCTTAGGACATGCTGCTTGAGAGCACCAAGGGTGGGTGGAAGCTTGTCCCCTTCTGCCATGTGTTTACAGAATAGATGCCATCTCAGCTCAGGGATGTTTTCGATTTTGATCCCCTTTGGTAAGTATGCAGTGCATACAAACTTAGCTACTATAGTTAGTAGATCCTCTGTCACATCACTGGTTTGAGAAAGCATCTTCAGAGCCTCGAGGACATCATCACCAGCTTTGAGGTACTGTAGCTGTTCCACCAGGTAGGTTTGCCTATCCTAGAAAATCTCCCAGTGGTGTCTGCTCCTGTAAAGGCATGAAATGCAGGCAAAGCTTTGGCTCGGTCTACACCCAGAATTTTCCATATTGGTGCCACTTCCAAAATCCCAGATGTCAGATGTCAGTGTACTGCTGACTGCCAAAATGATGAAGACTGTCAAGGTACATTGGCTATAGCGACAGCAATGATGATAGTGAGTGATATTCTGCAAACACAAGGTAGAAGGGGACAAGCTTCCAACCACCAATGGTGCTCTCAAGCAGCATGTCCTCAGAGTCCACATTGCTCAGCAGGAGTTCCTTGACCCACTCAACAATGGCTACTACAAGGACAAGGACGGCCAGCTGAAACCAGTTACAACTGAGTCCCTCCCAGCACCAGAGGCAATCATTGAGATGGTGAGATGTCACTGTAAAGCAGACTGTTCTTCACTTACATGTTCGCGCAGATCAGTGGAGCTACCCTGTACGGAGCTATGTCAGTGTACTGCTGACTGCCAAAATGATGAAGACTGTCAAGATACATTGGCTAGTGACAGCAATGATGATAGTGAGGATGATGTATAGACTGGTCTAGTTTGTGTTTGTGTAAATAAATGACGCAACCTTGTGTCAATGAGAGAAATCATCTGTCTCTGTCTCTTCAGATAATCATATATTACAATTCTAGATTGTTATGTAAATATGTGCTATTGATCACTGATTTTAATTAGCACCATTGGATTTCCTGAAAAATGTAGATTTAACCACTTGAATCATGATCCTATGTAATCTAGAAGTCAAAATAGTGGAAAAACGAATATTATTTTTTTCCCCCCAAAATCCAGGATTATGACCATTGATCATTGATCATTTGCACATATTTTTAATTTTTAATATTTTTAATTAGCACCATTGGATTTCCTGACCCTAAAAATGTAGATTTAGCCACTAGAATCCAGATCCTACGTAATCTAGAAGTCGAGATATTGAAAAACGAATATTCAAAGGTCGCCATTTTGCAAAATCCAAGATGGCCACCATATTGGCTTCTGCGCAAATGGAATCATGGATTTTCTGATTTGTTATACTCTGAAGTTTGCAAAAATGTATAGTTTTCCTAATCCCCCGAAAATTTTAACGAAATTACATATAGAACTGGACTAAGGGGGTCCTTCTCTTTTATGATTTATTTATAATGAGATGAAAGATAAATAAACTATCAAAATTAACTTTTGAAAATGAAAAATAAAAATAAATAAAAAAGCGTAAAGGGGACAAGGACTGACAGATACAGAGATCTCCATATATGGGCATTCATGCCCAAATGGGAATTTAGGCTACTGATGACATCAGGGATCTCCATATATATGGGCATAAATGGGACATGGACTGACAGATACAGAGATCTCTATATATGGGCGTAAAGGGGACAAGGACTGACAAATACAGAGATCTCCATATATGGGCATAAAAGGGACACATGTAGACATCACCAGGATCTCCATGTCTGGAGCCGATCAACACATCTATGTCTGACATCATGGATCTCCATATATGGTCATAGCTGACTCATTCTGACATCACCAAGATGACCCGAACACATCAGTGGAACGGTATAAAAAGGGCTGCATTCTCCTAGCAAGTTGGATTTAAACCACAAACTCCAGAATCTCCAGGACTCGAGCTCTTCAAGAAGACATCTCCAGAGACTCACAGAGATAGACACAGAGAAAGACAAAGAGAGATATATACAGAGAGATTGGTATAGAGATGCTGCGCTGGTCGTTACCCCTGACAAAAGTAGGAGCACGAAAGAAAGATGGGGAGAGATACAACTTCATTGGAGATGCTGCTGGACCTGTAGATGACAAGATGTACTTCTTTGGAGGGTACTTCCAAACAGTGAACACATTCAAAACAGGTCCAATTGATGTGTACATCTTCAATACAGTATCTTTGTGCTGGATGACGTTAAAACCTTCCTTTGATGTTCCCTCCATGCGCTACCACCACACAGCTGTGCTGATGGAAGATGTCATCTACATGTGGGGTGGGAAAGTGAATTGCGAAATGACAGTACATGACAAAATTTATGATATAATGGGAGACGAGGACAACGTTCTTCATGCATTTAATGTTCGTAACCACAGATGGTTCAAGCCCAAGGTTTCTGGAACTGTTCCAGAGGCGAGAAGTGGGCACTCAGCCTGTGTCTTGGGGAAGGTCATGTATATCCATGGAGGATGCACTGACAAGACTAGATGCACTAATGACATCTATAAGTTGGATACCACCACAATGGTCTGGTCTTTAATTAACGCCAGAGGGCCTCCAGCACCCGTTTCAGAATTTCATTCTGCCACCATCATCGGGACAAAGATGTTTGTATTTGGTGGCGTAGGGCACCAGGACAACAACATCAGAGTGTTTGACACAGAAACCAACTATTGGCTGAGCACACCTTCTGCAGAGCTTCTTCCAGTACAACGTGAACAACATGGAACCTTTGTCTACAATGGAGAGCTGTACATTGATGGCGGGAACAGTGTTATTCTGAGACGGCACTTCAGAGATCTGTGGAAATTAAATTCCAAAGATTTCTCCTGGAAGAAGGTTGAGCCCAAAGGGGAAGGCCCTTATTGTTTGGGTAAGCGGTACTGTTGCATGATGAGCGGTGGTATCATCATCGACTTTGGAGAAACACTCGTCCCACAGATGTTACACTTAAGTTCAAGTCTGGAAACATTATGCGAGCTAGCAGTTATTCAATACGACTTGGACCAGTCGACACTTCCACACATCATCAAGTGTAATCTGGCAGCAATGGCAGCAATGGAGAAAAAAAAAAGAAAGAAAAAAAAATAGAATGAAAAATGTCAAATAATAAATAAATAAAAACTAAAAAGGCTGCATGGGAGAAATAGTGCCGAGGTCATGCAACATGTGATTCAAATTTGGTGTTGATTGGATGTTCGTAATTGTATTTGTACTGTACTTTCATAAGCTTTTTTTCTGCAAACCTCTAAATAAAGTATTCAATCAATCAATTTATGGATTATTTTTCTTTTATTTTTTTCATTCTTTCCTCCCACAACATTTTCAAGCCAAGGAATTGGACCAAAAATTATATTTTTTTCACATTTATGGCGCCCCCTATGTGTCAAAGTGGAATTACTTTTGGCGCTGCGTTGAGTTCACAACCCTCAAAGAAATTTGGGATTGATTGAGCGTTTTTATCCCATGGGTTCAGAAATCACGGAAATCATTGTGATATTTGGACAAAATCTGTAGGAGCAGGAGCAAAAAATATGTTGAAAAAAACAAACAAAAAAAGATAATGTAGTTGGATGCAAATGGGCGTGGCCTATATGGAGAGTTGCGTCATGATCAAAGAAATCCAGGGAAAATTAAAGTTTGATTCTATTACCAACGGTTCAAGACTTATAAACCAAAACGTAAAGTGAGCCGCAAAAAAAACATCAACACTACAATACTGGTCGCTCTACTGAATGGATACGGTGGAGGGCTGCCTGCCCGTGAATGGACGAGGAGCCAAAGGACCAGCAGCCCGCTGCCCTCTATTATTGTCGGGTTGGGTTTTTTTCCTTTCTGTTCTTTTTTTCAGTCAGTGTTTTTCTAGAGGAGGCGAGATCGCACTTGGGGTGGTGGCGGCCACCCTTGCCTCTACAGTGAATATGCCACTAATGCACACTCCCTGGAGGCCAGAGCAGCACGGATGCTAATATGGAGTTTCATTCTCCGAGGTGAGATTGCAATGTGGCAGTGGCTGTTGTAGAAATACAGAAAGCAGGCAGAGACAGACACATAGAGAGAGAAATAGACAGAACGTAATGTAAACTCCCTGTTCCATTTGGGTCCTTCAGTTTTAACTTGGTGCTATGAGTTTTCCTAATTTTCCCTCCTGTTAGATCTTCTGAAGCACCTTGTTTACTTCCAACTCCCCCCTCCCCTCCCCGTAGCCATGGACAGTGACTGGACAGCTTTCACACTTGCCCTCCTTCTCCAACTACTTTCTACTTTCTCTTGTTAAATAAACCGCCAAGACACACTCCATGAAAGGATTGACGTCAAACCGGCGTCCGACGTCACTTCCTCCCCATCTGCCCCGAAAGCTACTGTAGGTCTGATTATAGCATATACGCCCATATCGAGGCATATATAGAGATTCCGTAGTCCAGAGCCAGATCCGACCGCTATGCCCATATATTATGGTCATGTGCATATATGGGACCGACCTACTTCAAACCCAACGTGCGCATCGGCAAGGACTCAAAGGAACGCAGTGCCCCTCGCCGAGTCGTTCGGATATTTGGTTGTCCAGAACCGCAGATCCAAGCAATATGCCCATATATGGGCATGCCAATATACTGATGACATCATGGATCTCCATATATGGGTATAAAAGGGACAAGGACTGACAGATAAAGAGATCTCTATATGGGCATAAAAGGGACACAGGTCGACAGACATAAACAGAGAGCTCCATACTGTATTAACGTGAAACCTTGGTTAGAACAGACTACAGCTCCTAATATAAAGTTAAGTAGTTAGGCAAAAAACGGTTGAAACTCGGCTGAAGCGCAGGCTGAAGTGGACTTGAGCCACGAGAGGCACCGCAGAGTGAACCGTCACTCGGCGTATAGGTATAGGTAGCCTACCTGGTGTATTTTGTATGTCTGCTGTTTTTTAATCGTCAAAGAAATCTTAATGACACAGATGCGTTCCCGGTCTTAATGGCTTAATGGTTGTTAATTAAGATGCTTTTTTTCACAACCTATTTCATAACTTTTCAATCTCGCTGATGCTGACTCATCAAGCCTTATTCAAAGTCCCACAGAGCATGTTAGAATGGCTTTATGAACAAATTATGATCGAGGTTTCTGAGAAAGAGCCAGTGGGCTGTCATGGCACGCCAAAATGAAAATTATTTTAAATGGTGCCAAAATCGCCTTGGAGCTTTATAAGGGTGCCTGCAGTGGTGTAAAGTAACTAAGTACATGTACTCAAGTACTGTACTTAAGTAACATTTTGAGGTATTTTTTGTATATGTATTTCGGCCAATTGAAAATAGCAGATCTACAAGCTCACAATGCGTCGTGATGCTACACATTGTGAGCTGGTAGATCGGCTATTTTCAAAATAGTTTTTTTGTACATTTTGACCAATGAGTACTTTTACTTTTGGTACTTTAAGTATATTTTGATGCCGATACTTTTACTCAAGTAAATTTTGACTACCAGACTTTTATTTGTAACAATGTTTTTCTACATTGCAGTATTGATACTTTTACTTAAGTAAAACATGGGAGTACTTCTTCCATCACTGGGTGCCTGTTGGAACTGTAGGCCTTTCTCTCATACTTTGGTTGAAGCACATACCTCTGATTAAATCTGGTGTACTAATGAGATACTAATAGCTAGCCAACATGTCAAAGGATTGTCACCAACATCACACGCTACCATGAGCATTTCATAGCTCACATATTCCATATTTGTTGCCAGTAGTGGAAGAAGTTCTCAGATTTATTTTCCTTTTTTTATTTAAAAAGGTAGGGTAAGTGATTTGCTTTGGTTAAAGTGAGTGTTAAATAGCTCTATATTCTGATAGTACTCATTGCTATAGAGTGTTTGTTCAGTATTAGGAGTCTCCTTGTCTCTCCACCTCTTTATTAAACAGAAAATGCATTTCGTTTCAGTTTCATTTCAAATTTTATCCAACCAGGACAGAAAACTCAATCAGGATACAGATTAAACAAGTGAAATTGGAAGTGATGACACTAAGAAATGAGCAGGCAAAATTGGAACTGGAACACTATACAAATTAAGCTTAAAAATGGGTACTTTCTCCTGATTGGCTGAGATTTTGACACCTACCGAAACATGTATTTTCTGTTTATTAAAGAGCTGGAGAGACGGGAGACATCTGTTACTGAAAAAACAGTAGAACAGTAGGTTTTGCCGATCCCGTCGGCCCCTGTTCTAATGACGAAACTGAAACTCCATTTTCTCCCTTTAGTTTTTTCTCCTCGGTGATCACTGTTTAACATAAACCGTTCTAACTACAACATGGAGGCACCGTTTGACACGTGGTCTTCACTGGTCGAACGAGGCAGATCTGCGCGATGTTTACAAACAGTGCACAGCTCAATTCTAAGGATTTTAACAAGGGCTATGGCGACGTGAAAAAAACAAAAAACAACAATAAAACGTAGGCACTGGTGAGTACATTATGAGATTAACCTCTGGCGGGCAATGTGTTAAAAAAAGTGGGTCATTTTATCGTCCACTCAGGCTTTTGTGAGCCCCCCAGACAGTTTTTAAGTTGCTTGATTCAGTATTTAGACATTTGATATTAATTTTATCAGACACGCCCCCTTCCTGTACAAACCCATTCCTCCACTCCACAAAAAACTGTACTTAAGGAGTAGTTCACCCCAAAATTACTTATTTTCCATCTATTACACATAGGGTTACCAACTGTCCCGTAAAATACAGAATCGTTTCTTATTTGGAAACTAAAAGACGTGTTCCGTATCGAACTGTTACGGGACGCACTATGTTCCGTATTTTGGGGCAGCGCGTTTTTATATGAGAGAGAGTATTACACACACACACACACACACACACACACGCGTCTGTCTCTGTCTGCCTGCGCTAACACTTCCACCAATAAAGTTGGGATAAAATTGCCACGCAGCTGGTTGTGCTATTCACCAAAATTGGACTGCTGTTACTGTGAGCCTTGCTGTTTTTTTGCCAAGCGAAATGCACCCTTCTATAACAACGCATGGGTAAACGGAATAAACGCCTGGAAGAATCTCCCCAAAAAAATTGAGAAGCATGAACCTTCTCAAATACATATTGATGCATGCATAGTATATGAGCAATGGAAATGCAACAGTACAATAGATGCTGAAATGGAGAGGTCTGTGCGTAATTGAGCCCCGTTTTGGAGACAGGTCTTGGAGCGCATTGTAAACCTAACACTCATTCTCACTCACTCAACGCAAGATGTGTCCAAGATACCGTTACGTGACCGTTGTTAGAAATGACATGGATATAGCTACGGATAACAGATCAATTAAGTGTTTTTGGGGTTTGAAGTGACTGTAGGCTCATCAGCTGCAGAGCGTGAAAGCAAAATTCTTGGCTCTATAGAAAAAAACAGATTAAGTCTGTCTAAATGTTGTGGACAGGGATAAGATGGGGCTGCTACTATGAGTGGTGTGTATTCAGGCATACAAGCAAGAATAGCAGAGAAAGAACCACTTGCCCGGTATGTTCATTGCACTGCTCATAATCTCAATCTAGCACTAAATGACTGGCAAAAACGTCCCTAGAGTAAAACAGTTCTATGACACTGTAGAGGCGCTATATAACTTTTTCGGTCACAATATCAAGAGATGGGCTTTGCTCTGTGAGTTGATGACGCCAGAGAGCAGAAGAAAAACAGCAAAACATTTATGTCCAACTCGCTGGTCCTCTCGCCATGATGCACTTGTTGCGTCAAGGCACAGATATGGAGACAATGTAAAAGCCCTTTTGAAAATAAACCTTACCAGTGACAAAAAAGATGAGCGCGATGAAGCAAGTGCACTAAAGAATGCAATCAGTATATTTTCGTTTATATTTTTGGTCAACATGCAGAGCAAGATTTTGGAATGTATAAACGCTGTCTCACAGTTAATGCAAGCGAAACACACTGATATCCTCAAAGCATCTACTCTGCTGCAGAACACCAGTGTTTTGAAGGAGTACAGGGAGCAATCTGATGAGGCCAAATCCACAACTCTTGCTCTAGCAACTAAATGGGGCAGTAAAACATAGTTCGAAACAACCAGGGCGAGAAAAGTTAAGCGTCACTTGCATGAACTTTCTGAAGACAGTCGCCTTACTGACGCAGAAAGCAACTTTCGGGTCAACATTTTCAGGGCCCGTCTTGATATAATCACACAGCAACTTTCCCAGAGATTCACCAGCTTACATGGAACTGCAAATATATTCGAGGCTATTCACCCGAACACACTGTTGGAAGCTCAGGATGAGGAGTTGCACCAAGCTGCCCGACGGCTTAGTGAGCACTACAGTCTCGACATGGCCAGCTGCTTTCTTTTAGAACGTGTTTCAGAGACCAGATACCAAAACAAAAGCCTGTTGTCGATCTAGCTAAAATGCTCATTGTAAACCACCCAGCGGTGCCCTCTACATTCAGTGAGGTTTGCACAGCCTTCATATTATTTCTGACTCTTCCTGTCACTGTAGCAACCACCGAGCGATCATTCTCCAAATTGAAACTGATTAAAAACTACGTGAGAAGCACAATGGGACAGGAGAGACTCACTGGACTGGCCATGTTGTCCATAGAGAGTGAACGGTCAAAGAAACTGGACATACAAAAGATAGTGGATGAGTTTGCAGAGCGCAAGGCTCGTCGAGGCGCCTTCAAATAGTGGTAGTAGTAGAGAAGGCTACGTTAAATTGCATACTTGTTGCAGGCTACTTAAGCTCATGTGGCAATTTTTCCTAAGCAGTTCACCATTCTAATATTTGTTTTATTTAATATTTATATTATTTTAACTACAGTGAGTGTTGTTCATTCATTAGTCCTTTTTTGAAGTGGGTTCCAAAAATGTCACGGTCACTGTCCATGACAGTTGTGGTGCTGAACTCTTACAAAATGCTGTGAATTTTATTTATGTGAGAACAATGTAGTAATAATGCTTGTAAGCGCCACAGTTGCGGGAATGTTTGTTGTAAAGCGATTCAATAAAACTGAATTGAATTGTAACTTCAAGCTTTATTTATTATGTAGCCTTGCACAGGGGTGCAGCCATGGGTGGGCCTGGGTGGGCCGTGACCCTAACCCTAACCCCGAAATAAATTTTAAAAAGTAACAAATCAGAAAATCACGGCAGATCACTGTGCCGTGCCTACCGGCCCGGCTTTGATTTATGGGGGTCCATGGAAAAAGTAAAAAGTATTACATGCATTTATTGAACATCATTGACTTTTAAAACGGGTTATAAACAAACTGGACTAACAACAGTGCAACAAACAGCAATAAAAAATATCAAAATAAGATACAAATTTAAAACTATACATAAATATCAAAATAAGATAAAAAATTTAAAACTATACATAACTGAAGAGACACAATGTGTTATTCACAGCAGCTTACACCCCATCCGCACTGCCAACGAGCGAGTGTTCTGCCAGCGACGGCGCGCGAAAAACGATATTTTTTCGCGATATGGAGCATCGCCCATGGCGTTGCGACGTAGCCTGAACCAATCAGATTAACTATTAAATGAATAAATAATAGGAACGGAATTGTGCAAAGGAAGAAGCTACAGTGCGACACACACACACACACACACACACACACACACACACACACACACACACACACACACACACACACACACACACACACACACACACACACACACACACACACACACACACACACACACACACACACACACACACACACACACTTTTCTCCATTTACTGTATGCTGCACATGATAGTCTACTAGTGGTAGAAAAAGTACATACATAGTACTCACATTTTTTACTTAAGTAAAAGTATCAATACTGCAGTGTAGAAATACTCTGTTAAGTAAAAGTCCGGTAATGAGAATTTACTTGAGTAAAAGTATTGGCATCAAAATATACTTAAAAGTACCAAAAGTAAAACTAGGCCTATTCATTGTGCAGAATGTCCCATTTCACAAGTTCAAAATGTATAAAAAATATTTTGAAAATAGCAGATCTACAATCTGACATTGTGAGCTTGTAGATCGGCTATTTTCAAATGGACAAAATGTATATAGGGCTGAAGTGGTTCATGTATGTTTTGTGATAATCTAAATCAGCAAAGTAACTAGTAACTGAAGTTGTCAAATAATTGTACTGGAGTAAAAGTACAATATTTGCCTCTGAGATGTTGTGGAGTAGAAGTAAAAGTATTGGAAACCGAATTACTCCAGTAAAGTAAAAAATCCTCAAAAGTGTACTTGAGTAAATGCAGTTAGTTACAATACTTTACACCACTGTAGTCTACGCATCATGCACAAACACAACACTTAAATATGAGTCTTCTTAAACAACCTCTATGGCATCACTATGTTTGACTGTTAAATAAATGTGGGCTAAATGAAGAGAGGGTCTCACTCATTGTATTGATACATAGTGCAGCACATGATCCACTAAATTCCCGCACCCAGAGGTGCAGGACAAACAACAGTTCATCAAATAGAAAAATTAAGTCTGCACACCCTTAGAAAAAGCTCCGCTATTTATTTATTGCTGTCAATGTTTTGATCAGTCAGATGTTCATCAGGAATTTTACATTTTCATTAGGATACATGACATGTATCCCGTTTTCAGGACAATTCCCGAAGAAGCAATAAATAAATAGCGGCAGTGGTGGAAGTAACTAAGTAGCCTACATGTACTCTCACTGTACTTAAGTACAATTTTGAGGTATGTTTTACTTTACTGGAGTATTTCTTATTTTCAATACTTTTACTTCTACTCCACTACATCTCAGAGGCAAATGTTATACTTTTACTCCTCAACAATTATTTGAAAACTTTAGTTACTAAGTACTTTGCAGATATAAATTATTATATTACCAACCAACTGAGAGACCAATCTCTCAGTTGAATATATTTTATTTTTTTGATTGGAAAACTTTTTTTTTTCATAATTCGACTAAGAGATTGGCAGTCGACTGAGACACCCCTCGACTGATTAGTCGACTATTCGAATAATCGAGGTCAGGCCTACTTCCTTCACAGGTCTTACCAATTATACTAATTAAGGTTGTGTTACATATTCTGGTCAAACAGAGCCAGTGCTGATATTGTCCATGTTGGCTCACTGGAAACACTCTACTCTACTGCTACACCATGGGTCTCAAATGAGGTCCAGGTTCCTTGAGGGCAGAGGTGGAAAAAGTACTAAAACATTTTTACTCAAGTAAAAGTATCAATACTGCAATGCAGAAACACTCTGTTACAAGTCCGCTAATAAAAAATATATAAACACATGACAAAATGCTGTATCAGGTTCTGTAATGTTACACATCAGCAGAATCCACTTTTTGCGTTTGTATGCTAAAAGCAGACACGTTGATTGATTCATTGATTTAATACTTTATTAGTCAAAAAAAATCTAAACAAGTTACTTTAAAAAAGTAACTAGTTACTGCTCTCAAAATGTAACTAGTTACTTTACTGTTACTAAATGATAAAAGTAACTAGTTACTTTAAAACTAATAATATATATTACTGAGAATTGGGACAAAACCTTAACTTCTTATACACTCTTCAATTATGCAAGAGTGCACATCCGTGAATGTTTTGGTGGGACATGATTTGTCCCATTTTGTGTGTGAGAGTGAGTGATATATATATATATATATATATATATATATATATATATATATATATATATATATATATATATATATATATATATATATATATATATATATATATATATATATATATACACACACACACACACAGTAACTTTCCTCCTCTAGCCCAGATTTGAACTCTTCGCAAGTGCTGATACTTTTTCCATTGAGCTAATAGGAGCCTGTCTGCTTGCTCGGGGGATACATTTCATCTTGACCATCCAGTTTAAATGTATGTAATTATCACAAATGATGACATGCTCAACATAGGGGCACCAGGTTGAAAGTGATTAACAAGGAACCAGAAAATAGCCATTACAACTGACATAATTTGATCAGCAATGCTGGAGTTGTTGGTCAAACATAAACATGTTTCTGTCGGGAGGAAACCTTGTATGTAAAATTAGAAAAAGTAGCAGATCGACAAGCTTGTGGATCTGCTACTTTTGATGCTTTTAGTGACACTGTAGTATGATCAAGTAGGGCATTAATTTACGAAAAAAAACACAAAAAAGTTTAAAATATGGAGATAAGAGGTTTCTGCCTGACAACAATATTAGAATCTCACCTTCTCCCTTGTAGAGCCTTCTGGTCACCAACTGCTTCCGGCACTATCTTGGCATACGAGTGCTGCTCATCGGCATGAAGTTTCATGGTGTCAAAAGTAAACCGAGCCGCTTGATTCATTCCTACAAGAAAGAGGACATGAAACAATCACTGTAAATCAGTGGTTCTCAAAGTGGGGTCCAGGGACCCTCAGGGTTCCTTGAGGGGGTTCCAAGTGGAGGTCTGTAGCTCTGAACGCGTATTAAGAGGGCAGTATGAGTCACCAGAACAAAGAACGGGTGTTTTTGATGAATCTGACATGGTTAAAATGGAGTTTGAAGTTACAATGGTTTTGTTTAGGAAGGGGGCGTGTCTGATAAAATGAATATCAAATATCTAAATACTGAATCAAGAAACTTAAAAACTGCCTGGGGGGCTCACAAAAGCCTGAGTAGACGATAACATGACCCAAAATTGTTTTGAAAGTGAAATATCCCTTTAGTTGAGCCGTTTTAGGTACCGTTTAAGTACTTTTAATCTGTGTAATTTAGTCCTGATTCACATTCCTAGTCTAATCTGTGGTAGGTTTGGATTGTGTTCTATTGTATTGTAACCTCTGCTATATTGTAAATGAGGGCTTGCCCCTCAACTGTTTGAGTTTAAATAAAGATGATGATGATGGTCTATTTGTACACTCTCAGAGTTATGGGGGTGTCCTTGTAATTAAAACGTTTGAGAACCTCTGGATGCTAGAGATGCAGTCTTGTTGAACCTATGAGCAGTAACCTTCTTACCAGTATCCATTTGAGACGATCTACTTGACAAAGTCCACGATCTCTGGCACGTACTCAGTGACCCGGTTCATAACATCTGGAGGAAGCATCTGATGGGCACAAATTAAAAGAAAGCTAGAAGAATGCCCCTACACACAGGTCACACACACATTTCAAAGGCCAGGTGTTTTCACAATATTTATCTGTGGAACAGAAAAACTAAATGTAATGCCTCAACTCCTACAATTGCAAGTGCTTGTCAGGGTGGGGGTTCGGCAGTTCAAAATATTATTCTATTGGGAGGTCACAGCCTGAAAAGTTTGAGAAATATTATACTTTTACTCCACTACAATTATTTGAAAACTTTAGTTACTAGTTACTTTGTAGATTTTTTTATTATTACAATAAAATATATATTAACCACTTCAGCCCTGTACATATTTCGACCATCTGAAAACAGCAGATTTATAAGCTCACAATTTTTGCTTGTAGATTTGCTATTTTCAAAAGATTTTTATACATTTGAAAACCTGTGAAATGGGACAGTCTGCATAATGAGTACTTTCTATTGGATTGTGACGATTGGGGCCAATGTCCATTTTGCTGCTTGTGTCAAGTCAAAGACAAATAAAATAAATAAAGACAGCCAAACTGGCTTTTACTTTCCCATTTCTGCGTGATGTAGATGGCCACCTCTTTAGGAGACCGGAAGTAGGTTGGAGTCTATTAAATCTATACACGTCCTAGACTCTTCTCCCTTCCCTAAAACACCCTGGACAGCGCTCCACACGTCCTAGACTCTTCTCACTTCCCTAAAACACCCTGACAACGCTCCACACGTCCTAGACTCTTCTACCTTCCCTAAAACGGACCTTTACTCCGTTTCCTCTCTGAGTCTCTCTGGATAAGAGTGTCTGCTGAAAATTGTAAATGACAAATGGAAATGTTTTTAATTATAAATACATTATACATAGCAAATACTAAATATTGTAAATAAATTGTAAATGGTTCACATAAAGACATGTTGAGGGTTTTCATGTCTCCTTCCTGTAGTCTCATACCTGGTAGAGATGCTGTCACACAGACATTTTACATAATTAGACATTAAAAGAAAAGAGAATACAGAAAATAATTTCCGTACCTTTTTTTGAATGAACCTCCATGATACACGTGCACACACACAAAGTCTCTTTCTATCTGTTGTATGTGTCTGACAGGAGTCTATACTCGACAGATGTTGTGTACTTGCAACTACTTTAACTCAAGTTGGTAGGGTCTAGCATTGCATGGCAAGGCTCAGACTGAGGACAGAGGTCTAAACCTTTTCACGTCAAGGACCCCCAAATTAATATATATTTGACCACGGTTGTTTTTGGTCTGTTGTTAATTACCTGGGTTGTCTCCAGTGAAGGCCACAGCCTGACAGTCTTCATGGAAACCATACCGAGAAACCAAAAAGGATGAGACTCCACCCTGTGGACAAAACAACACACTGCATCAGAGTTTATTAAGTCAGTGCTGCTAGCACTTTCTACATTATAAATGTATGCATCTATACATTCACAAAACCTGTCTGCGTGTGTGAGTGCGCACGTGTGTGAGTGCGCACGTGTGTGTGTGTGTGTGTGTGTGTGTGTGTGTGTGTGTGTGTGTGTGTGTGTGTGTACGTGAGCAATTGTCTACTTTTGGTGAAGAGATTTGGTGTAGAAGGAAAAAAGGAGTGAATCAAGTATAAAGCCCTGGGGGACCCCAGTCAACTAAGTCTATAGAGTTTGCTGTAGATGGAAGGAATGCTGACACACACACACACACACACACACACAGACACACACACACACACACACGGTATTACAGTAAATCTGTCCAGTCTCTTGTCATGTCTCTCCGATATCAAGTGCTGGATGTCAAATAACTTCCTACAATTAAACGAAGCAAAATCAGAAATTATCATCTTTGCCCCCCCTAATTCAACACAGTCATTTGTCTCAGAGCTTGGTAGCCTATCCTATAAAAAAATAGATAAGTCGGTACAGCTATAGGTAAAAACACGATTCGGCCTGTTACAGTATAGTGCCACCATGAGGCTGATTCCCTAGTTGGAATGTGCGTGCAAGATTTCACAAATATTGCACACTGTGTTCATGATTTGAGGCATTTTGTTCAAAACAGAGCACTCCTGCAAAACAGTACTGTCAAAAATATGTTTAGCAAAAATTGGCCTCCTAGTTGCGCTATATATATATATATATATATATATATATATATATATATATATATATATATATACACACATACACACACACACAACAGGCCCATGTGAAAGATTTGGGGCGAAGGTTCTGCTCTGGCATCCAGGGAGTGTGTGTGCATGGTTTCGCTGCTATCAAGCCAACGGTGCCGAAAATTAGCTTTTCATGGAAGGACAGACGGACGGACGGACAAGGTGCAAAACATAGTCTCAGCCATGCCTATAAACCCATTGTAACTCCATTTTAATACATATCCCTGGTTCTGGTGACTGATATAGGGGATACTTTTTTAATTTTTATATATTTGTTTTGAAAAAAACAAACAAAAAAAACACACAGGACAATATCAGTCACCAGAACCAAGGATGTGTGTTTTCAATGAATCTAACATGGTTAAAATGGAGGAGTTTGAAGTCACAATGGGTTTATAAAGGAAGTGGGCGTAGGATAAAATGAATATCAAAACACTGAACCAAGAAACTTAACTGCCTGGGGTGCACACAAAAGCCAGAGTAGCCATTACAATCACCCCAACAGTGTTTAAAAGTGAAATATCCCTTTAAGCAGTCTAGAAACTGTTAACAAGTGTCTTATAACTGCTTTAAAATGTCTTATAATCTAACAAAAATATTAACAATTATTATCAAGACTTGTATAGCATTAATAACACATAAGGTTTTTTTTTACAATGCAATTTTTAACACTTACATCACTTTAACGAATAATAAAGTAAATATAATTTGCATTAAATCAGTCCTCACTCTTCTTAATGAATGGAGGAATCCTTCATATTTTAGAATTCATACAGACAGTCAGTGTCTATTATTTCTATAACCAGTTCAGTTTGAATGTGTGAAATAAACACATTTATCTCAAGACACAAGATGGGATCAGACTATTTTGTAAATTACGCATTTATAATAATTAATAAATACATACATTCTGACAGCCTACTACTGTAGCCAGACAGATAGCAGTGGAAAGGAAAGATATTAAATGGTCTCAGTCTCTGGCTGAGAAAAGGAAGATGGTCATTCAAAGCCAACTGTCCTTTCATGTCCTTTTTTTCTGCAAACATCTAATAAAGTATTCAATCAATATAAGGATGCATTCTTTAGTGTATGAAGTAAGCTAAAGCTGAGGTTTGTCTATACAAAGTCATGTAATGTTACTTACAATGTCACAAAAAGTAAAGCATGCGTGTTAAACACAGCAAATGATTTCACAGAAATAAAAAGCATAAAGAACTAAAGCAATCAGGAATTTGTTAACATCAGAATGGGCTAAGCAAAGGCCGGTTTTTACGCACAGAACTTGTGCGTGCATGCGGACTTCACGACATATTAATACCTCATATTAATGTCAGCTACCATTACACTTTAAAAACAATGCAAGCTTCCACACAGGACGTTGTTAATTAAGCCGTTTACGCACTGACAGCCAGTCATACTAAAACAACATCAACACAAGAGTAGGCCTACTCACTGTTGGAAAATCAAATAATGCATACATATTGCACAGCTAACCTGAGTGCCCATAGATAGCACAGAACTGTAAAGTTGTCATTCTGAAATGGGCAGATCATATGGAGAGGGTCGTGCGTGCGTAATACGGTATAGCCACCACCTCAACCAGTGGTCCGGGGACCACTTGGTCATTGAGGGGGTTCCAGGTGGTCCCCAGCTAAAAGATGGATAGTTTTGGAACCAAATGGACCCTTATAGACCTATAACTGATGAGATTGTAAAATTAAACCAAATGGAGCCTTATGGTTTTCATTTTATACTCTCAAGAGTTAAATTATTGTTAAACATCTGCATTAGCCTACTAATAGTACTAAATAGCCTACAATAGAGAATATATAATTAAGAATCGTAACTTTGATCAACGTTTGCCTGTTATCTCTCTACCACATCAAAACAGCATTGATGGAATTGTGGAGATAATATTGTCCAACAACAACTAAATATTCTAAGTTTTGGGTCTGAGAGGCTATATGTAATCAATTGTCGTGCGCATATGAGCTTACATACGCACGCATGTCGTGCGTGAGGGGGGTAATAATATTGTGTACCCTAAAAAAAAAAACTAGAAGATCACTGTAGGAAACTTTTAGCTTAGTTTTAGTCTCTCTGAGGCTAAAATGCTGTATTGCTTCAGCTTATTAACTGAGTGAGGAAGCATTTGCACACTCACGTGTGTAAACCTGTATACAAAGTAGCCATGGTTCTACATGACGTTCGTCATGTTTCAGGGCTGTATACAAAGTAGCCATTTAGCTCATGAATCGAGGGGGACGCGTACTGTTACGACACATTTATCATATGTTACAGTGGTGGGAAAAGTACTACTCAAATTATTTACTTAAAATTCTCCAGAATTCAAAATTCACTTGAGTAAAAGTACAAAGGTATTGGCATTAAAATGTACTTAAAGTACCAAAAGTAAAAGTAGGCTACTAAAATGTTTGAAAATAGGGCTAAAGTGGTTAATGTATGTTTCATAATATCGTAATTAATATCTGGAAAGTAACTAGTAACTAAAGTGGAGTAAAAGTACAATATTTGCCTCTGAGATGTAGTGGAGTAGAAGCAAAAGTATTGGAAATTGGAAATACTCAAGTACAAATACCTCAAAATTGTACTTAAGTACATGCACTTACTGACTTTCCACCACTGTATGTTGAACTATGTTGTTCTTCGTCTCAGTAGGCCTATAATAAACAAAGCACGTGTCATGGCGGGCTTGGCTACTCTTTTTACCATCCAAAACAAACACTCAGCTGACATCAGAGGCCTCGCCAACAGCCCCCCCACATTAGTCTTCTCAAGACACAGCAAATTGAGCACAAACAAACAGAGACTGAACCACTGAACCGTAAACTAAAGCCAGGGCCATTACTACGATACGATATTTTCTAAATGAAATACATGTTTGATTTCCCTGTCCCAGTAGTTTTTGTCTGCCCTGCGCCACGGTGAATTTACCTTTAGAGTTAGACCACTGCAGCAATTGGATGAGGGTTTGTACCACGGCCCGCATGACACCATGTATGTAGCCTAAAATCAGAACAAAATAATGACGAGAGAGAGAGAGAGAGGGAGAGGGAGAGGGAGAGGGAGAGAGGGAGAGGGAGAGGGAGAGGGAGAGGGAGAGAGAGAGAGAGAGAGAGAGAGAGAGAGAGACACACACACACACACACACACACACACACACACACACACACACACACACACACACACACACACACACACACACACACACACACACACACACACACACACACACACACACACACACACACACGTGGGTCACAGAGAGTTCACAGCTGGGGCCAAATTAGGCAAATCTCAGATGAGTGAGGCTGGGACCGAGGTTAGGCTAATCTAGGATTCCCAGATTAGGGCCTAGCCTAGGGGCCCCTGGAAGGCCAACCAAATATACACAGAAAATCAGCAATAACATTAAGACGCGCAGCGACAGGACAGGAACACAATGACATAGTAGTAGGAAACCTCCCTTTACGACCCCCATAGCCTGCGTATCCACCAACAAACACACGCTGACAACAGAAGATGAAGAGATTCGCTCAGGAGTCAAAGTTGCCCTACTACCACAGATAGGCTCTATGCACAGCCATATAGACCCCTTAACAGACGACGTCATACTGGCTGCGTGCAGCCAGTATGCGCGCAACGAAACCCATTATATCAGGTCTCGTTAGGACGCGTCTCACTAGCCAACACACACAAGAGGGGGTTGGGGTGTGCTGAAACCAGTGCACCCCGAAACAGGTTGGGAATTGATTGCGTGAAACAATCACCTGTGCGTCCAGGCTCAATGTTAGTAAACAAATAATTGGTCTATTGGAAAGAAATTGGGTCGCTTCCTTACTTCCTTCACAGCCACAGGTCTTCAATTATACTAATTAAGGTAACTTGTGTTCCATATATTCTGGTCAAACAGAGTCAGGCTGCTGATATTGTGCATGTTGTCTATTAAATGGAAACACAGCTTCTACATCAGTGAGCCGTCTCAAATAACGAGGGCCCAGCTCTCATGGTTCCTTGAGGGGGTTCCAAATGGCCCCCTTACGGGCGTGTAACTCTTCAAAGTGTTACAATGGAACATAATGAACCCGTAAGGGTCCATTTGGTTCCATAGATTCTGTCCTAGAGTGGATAATTTGGCCAGCTATATTCAAATATTATATTACTCGTTGTTTTAAAAAGTTTTCAAGTCAAAATACAATGCTGTGACTGCCACATTTTCACACAGGTCTGCTTGTCATTAATGCATAATTATGAGCGTTATTTTGATCAAATCATGTCTGGGTAAACTGTAATAACTCCAGTCCGGACATAATGTAATGGTATGGTGTGAAGTTGACTTGAAACTATAACATAACTGTCCCCAAAAAATCCCCGAAAGGTTGGCCCAAAAAGAATCAAAGAAATCGGCATGCTGCATAACATGTAAAATGTTTTATTACATACCCACTGTTTACTTTTATGAACATCACTAGGGTGTTTTTGAGTTTTACTAGTGATAAAATGTAGATATTTATTAATCTTTCAGGCAGACCACTTCGCTCATTTATTCTCCTTTACTATGGTGCTACCCAGTGGTGATGGACAGTTATATCACTTACCATAGGTATGAGGCTGCATCAACACATCTCAACTAGGATACATGATGGAGTTGAAAAAAGAGACAGAATATATATATGACGACTGAGGGTCTGAACAAAAAGAGGACATTGCTTTCTTTTAAAGTCTCTTTTAAGTTTAGAATTTGATCTTTTATAGAATTGAAGTAGGCTACTTTGCTAAGTATGGTGTTTTAATTGTGGTGTATATTTATTTATGTATTGTCTTGTCTTGAATGTTTGCATTGACCTGAGCAAAACAATTTTCCCTTGTGGATAATAAAAACATATAATCTAATCTAAAGACATAACAAATAACCCTCAATTTCTCACAATGCCCATACAAGCTCCAGCCATACTGTACCAGTCTCCTTGTAAGTGACAGCGGTCAGCCATTAGGCTATCTGTAAAAAACTGTTCGAATTCATAATCCAGCTGCTAACTCTATATCATGCCATTTGTCTTCTTTAAGGAATATGGTGTGATTCTCATGATGATAATAATGGGACAAAGGAGTTGTCACGATGCCCCATGTCCTTCGACCACTGTGGAATCCCCAAAAAGACATCTGGTGTGTATATGTACCGTATACAGTATGGCACCTCAGAGGGTGCTATGACTGTTGTATATCGTCTCTGTCGTGTGGAAACCTCATTATGTACAAAACTGTTACAGGATTCAAATGAAAAAAATAGCAAAAGTAGCAGATCTACAAGCTCAAAACGAGTTGTTTCACGGCGCGTTTCGAGCTTGTGGATCTACTACTTTTGATGCTTTTGTGTGACGCTGTAGTATGATCAAAGTAGGGGCTTTAATTTATGAAAAAAACACTAAGTTAGAATATGGAGAGAGATGGGAGGTTTCTGCCCGACAGCAACAATATATTTAGTTATCTCTTGTTACTTTTTTCTTATTTTTCTTTAATGTCTTTTATTGTTGCTACAATTTTAGCAACAATAAAAGAGCTGGAACCAAATCATTTGACTCTTATAGATAGCAGATCCACAAGCTTATAGTTCTGCTATTTTTGCTATTTTTGAATCCTGAAAAGTATCAGTTTTGGACATATGAGGTTTCCACCCGACAGGCGATAAAGCACTTCTGATCTAACTGTGTTCTCATATTTTCAAATGTTTCATGTGTTTGTTTTTGGTTATAATGGAAACGTAGAGAAGGATGAGGCCGCACAACTCTTAGCCACGATGCAAAAATGTATTAAAAGTTACAGGAAACTAACGTTCGACAATATAGTCTTCCTCAGGGTTAATGGAAATGTAAAACCATCACAGAACATCACGGTTTCTATAAACTTTCCGGTTTCTGGAATGTTGTAGGGGGGGTCCCCGGGGGGGGGGGGGGGGGTCCTCAGAGTAGTTAATGTCGCATCACAATCATTTTAACCACTTTATCCATACATTGGCTATTTAAAAACAGCTGATCTACAAGCTCACTGCAAACCTACATCTGCTATTTTTGAAATATTTTGACAAATAAAAAATGTTTGGAAACTTTTGAATAATTTTGGATTTGTTTTAAAAGAAATCTTCTCTTCTGGGAGTCCCTGGCACAGATTCCTTTCAGATTGGGGGTCCGCAGCCAAATGCATATCAATTTTGGGTCCTTGACATGAAAAGGTTTGAGAACCACTATAGGTTACCCTTTGTCGTTGTCAAAAAGAGCCAATATTCAGCAATTCACATGATAGACACACCCACTGACCATTTCTCTAAAACAACTGGCCAACAATTTCACACGTTGCCCATACAAGCTCATACTGGTCTTCTTGTAAGTGACAGCTGTCAGCTACATCTGTAAAACTGTTAGATGTTGTAATCTAGCTGCTGACTCTTACATTATGCCGTTGTTTTCTTCAAGGAATGTGGTGCGAGTCTCATAAGAAAGCAGACAATACTTTGTCAAGATGCTGCATGTCCGCGTGGAGTCAGCCAGTGGAATATCCAAAAAGGCGTTTCTACTGTTTCGTTTGGAAGGTGAGATATCTTTGAATTATTCAGTTTGGTTATTTGTTTTATCGTTCTGTACAAGATGTCTCATTATTATTTGCATTCATACTTTAGACCGCATCGAGAATGTGAAACGTATGCTTTAGTTACATTGTAATAACATGACACGTCTTTGTAGCCAAACCTCTGATTCAGATATGGGCATGGTTGGTCGGATCAGTGGTTCTGGACAACTGCCGATTGATTGATTGATTGATTGATTATTGTATTTCCGTGTCCTGCACACAAAGTAAAGTGCCCAACCCTCATGGCTTTATAAGACACCATTTTACGCTTACAGCACGTTTACAGTATATTCACATAATACATTCAAAGCTCAGAATTATACAGAGTGCTCTGTCTTCTCTCCCAAGCTTGACAAATAAAAACTGCCGCAACAAAAGCTCCTTAAACGAAACTTATCTCAAGTTCTTCATAATCCATCTAACTCAAGGAAATAACCACCAATAGAAGACATCTTACTAACAAATACCTCTCTTATATCATAATTTTTAGGGCAATAAAAGAAAAAGTGAACCTCATTTTCAAAGTTCACAAAACAAACAGTATCTCTCTTCCTCTGGAGTGGCATTAAACCTGCCAGTCTCCAGAGCTAATGGTAATGTTCCTGACCGTATTTGTGCACAGAGAGATTGTTGTCTTTTGCTTAAATTATACTTCACATAAGGTTCTATAGTGTACCTGTCCTTTAAGAGATATAATAAGATAAATAAGTTCTCAACTTAGGTTTATACCATATATCACTACACCATTTTTCTATATATCTGGAAAACATTGTACTTCTAATTTAATGAACATCACATAGTAACCTATCTGATAGACTCGACTCACTACCTCGTGTCATCGGCGACACTTGCGCAGTCATTGAAGTCGGACGGTTCTCGATATCCGTGAACTACAGATGCACACACTCAACAGCCACTCGGACAGACGGACAAATAGAGATTTCACGCATTTATAATAGACTTTCTTTTCCACAGCTATCATTCTAGGGTTAGAGTAGGCTATGTCAGAATGTAGAGTCTTCTCCCATCTTGTGTCTAGCATTGGGAGATATTTATTCACACCTATGAACTTATAATATATAAATAATACTGTCTGAATTCTGAAATATGTTTAATTTCTCCATTAAGGCACAGTGAGGACTGAAAGATGAATGCAATTTCCATTTTCATTGTGCTTACAGGTGAAAAGAAGTTAACGAAACGAATCAGCAACGAATTAAATCCTGTCTGGAATGAAGTAAGTGGGAAATAGTTTATGTCAATGTAAAAGGGTCATATTTAGAATAAACACAGACAGAAAAACATATGGATAGATGTTTACTTTGCTTTAGTATAACTAATAAATTGGCTTACAGTAAATTAGCTATTATTTAAACAAATCTCCACAACCTTTTCTTTTCTTTTCTTGAAACGGTAGGTGCTGACATTTGACTTGAAAGGTCGTCCATTGCATCCTGACTCATTCATAGATGTGATTGTAAAAGATAAAGAAACCATTTATGACAAGTAAGTGTGCTGGACATACCAAAGTTGAATATTGTCGTTTCCGTCACATGCATGTACTTAGTTACTTTACACCAGTGGTTCTCAACCTTTCCACGCCACGACCCTGACAAAAAAATCATATTTGAACCCCCACCCCGACAAGCACTTGGAATCGTAGGAATTAAGGCATTACATTTAGAAAATAGCCAATCTACATGCTCACCACAGCGAGACATTGTGGGCAAGTTTTGACGCAGTAATGGTCTTATTTAAATGTTAGTGGTATTTAAAAGTCCTTAAATTGTCACTTTAGAAATGTGCAGATACTCTGTATACACTTATACTGTGATGACCCCAGGTGGGTCATTTAGGGGGACCCAAAGGTTGAGAACCACTGCTTTTACACCACTGTATGTGAAGATGTCAAACTAGGATGTGCACACTGTCAGAGGTCAGGAATACAGTAACCACTCTGAACACCCACACACGCAAACACATTTTTTTTGGGACCAACTGACTGTAGAGGGGGAAAATGTGTGGGAAGGCTCATAAAAGAGGGGCCCTCCTTCCATGGCGGACAGGCATGCAGACTCTATTAAAGGGGGCCCTACTGAAATGCAAAACAAACAAATAATGAAACTCTTAAAGCAAGGGTCTTCAATAGGGGGTCTTCAGAGTTACTACAGGGGGCGCCGCCAAATCTTTGTGTGATAGGAACTTTTCCGGCTATATAGGCAATTTTTCCAAACCTATGTAGGCAATATAGATTTGGTCTAGACTCTAGAGGGAAAAATAGAGCAGACCAAGTACAAGTTTTCTAAGTATTGAGGGTTTGAGTGGTTGTCTGAAAATTCATTAACATGAATCCCACACGACGACGCTACACAATGACATTGCTGTCAAACAAGTCAATATGTAGTAGGGTCCCTGCTTCATTTCTCTCTCAGCTAGGGGGTCCTTGGCCTGAAAATCGTTGAAGACCCCTGTCATAAAGTACTAGCATAGTGGGCAATAATACATGTATAAAAATGAAGTACATTAAGAAATAAAACATGTTAACCACTTCTTAAACCCTATATACACTTAGTTGAGGTGGTCTATATAAAAATAAACTATATGCAAGCTCAGTAAATCAATAAAATATATAATAATAATAATGTTCTTATTGATTTTCAGGTTCATCGGCTCAGCTAAAGTTCCTCTGAGGGACTTCACCAGTGATCAAAAAAAATCTCTCACTGTACCCTTGGTCAAAGACAAACAGGCCATTGGGGTAATTCGTTATAATTAGTCCAGATGGATGCCAAAAACATTTACACATTACATGTTCAATCTGATATCCGGATGAAATGATGCTGATCAAAAAGTTGTATTTGTTTTCAGGCAACCGTTAATTTGCTGATTTGGTTTGAATCACCTGAGAACAGCACTCCCAACTTAAATGACCAACCTGATGGACAGATGTCACGAGGGGATGTTGGTGAGTCAATCAAAAGCTTCTAAACATATAAATGACTTTTGATGGTGTGAAGTTGTTGCCAGATGGTCAGTTTCATTGTGTGTTTGCTCAAGATGTGACCCCTAGGCGGTCCTCAGAGTCACTGCAGGGGGTCCATCCATTTTATTTTTCTGATCTTTTTTTTTGTTTTGTTTTAAATGTCTGAAAATATGCATGAATCCGTGCATGAAAGCGGACCTTGTCGGCTGACTCCAACAAAATGAACATGTTCAGTCTTTGGGCCGACTTGTAGAGCCGTGGAGTAGAGAAGAGGGGGGAGAGAGAGGGGTAAAGGTTTGGTCCGGGCTGGTTTTGGTGTTGCCAGATTCTGTGAGAGAAACAAGCGACCAGGTCTATGAAAACCTACATTCACTGTTTCTCTTTTAGGCCAGTCAATCTAAGCCAAAAAAAGGCCCAACCCAAAATTGCAATAGTAATGTGATGTAGTTTGTATTGGTCCTAATACCCTCCTACATCATATATTAAAAGTTTTCCTTTGTGGATTTAGTGGAACACTTTATGAGAGTATATTTTGATGTCTGATGCCTGTATTTGGGGTACACCCATTTGTTTGCCGCATTTGGCACTTACAGTTTGTGTCACGTTGCTCATATGGGAGTAAAATGATTTAAACATGGTATAAATTGTTCCTTATAGACATGGTTAAAGTATGTAAGAAATTACAAAAAAAGAAAAATTACAATAAGTGCATTCAACATAGGTACGGAAGGAAACTACTAATCACCATATGTCTTAGGTGCATTCTCTTCTAAAACAAGCAACTAAGAGTATATGAATGATTACTATTGCAATTTCTTTTGGGTCAAACTTTCGCAACTTTTCTAAGTGAAGCGATCATTTTCGGGAACCTAAGCTGACCAGTGACCACAATGTCAGGGTACAGAGTCACTTTGGTCTCTTTCGCAAGTACACAAAGGTGTTAAAACCACCCTGTTCAAGTAAAGCACCCGCCTTTCACACATATACAGTATCATGTCAACATGTTTACAGCAAACGGCTAACTTTCCAAGTTAACTATAAATTCTTGCAAGTGTTGATGTTACCGGCATGAACTTAGAGAGACCTGAGTCACAATGTTATGAAGGCTGCCAATTTTTCAGAAAACCTTTTGGTGAGAGTTGATCGCATGAGCGTATGCCACCATTCAAAAACTAAAAGAGTGCAATCCTTGAGTGCAGATCTCCTTCGCCAGGCCGGGTTTGCAACCCAGGGCCTGGCCGACTTGATCACATGCACGCAGAAATAATGTGTACCAATTTGTGTGAGTTTTGGACAAAATCTGTAGGAGCAAAACTGGCACAAAATGGTGGAAAAGGTAAATTGAATTATTTGAATTTGAATTACATTATAACAAGCGGTAGCATGCATTTAAATCCTCTTGCGGTAAGTACTGGGAGCTGATGGTAGGTGTGGCGCGCTACCTCTAGAAATCCACATCTCCCGCCTAGGGTCTAGCCTAGCGCATCGTAGCGGGGATAGTCGTTCTCGGCTGATACCGACAATAAGCATCTCCGACCTATTTAGTTACTAAAACAGATAATACTTTTCAAACTAAAGTGTCCATGTCTAGTGTCTAAATGTTTATAGAAGAGGAGAGAGTGTGCCAACAGAACGCCAATTTCAATCCCGAAGCGACACATTTTAAGCCTGTAGATCTGCTATTTTTGATGCTTGTGTGACGCTGTAGTATGATCAAATAGGGAGTTAATTTACGAAACAACACAAAAAGATATGGAGATCAGAGGTTTGGGCCCGACAGCGACAATATCTTGTGTGACGCTGTAGTATGATCAAGTAGGGAGTTAATTTACGAAACAACACAAAAAGATATGGAGATCAGAGGTTTCTGCCCAACAGCGACGATATCTTGTAGCCATACTTAGCCATTCTTCTGCACATGTCAGAAAGGTGCTGGTGTGATCGACGAGTGATGTTTCTGGTTGTGTGTTCCTGGTTGTGTAGTAGTAAGGTCTTCATATACATTATGTGTGTTTGTGTGGTTTTGCATCTCAGGTGGGGGTGAGGAGGGGGACACAGACCAGTATATGAGAGGGGGGGCTCAGGTGGGCACAGGCCAGACTGGGAAATCCAGCCAAAAAGCCATCTGTCTCAGTCGTAAAAGACACAAAGCCCTGGTCAACAAACCTCAGGATTTCCAGGTATTCTATTCAACACTTGGTTGTTCTTTGAGTTTCACCTTTTTTAACTAGACACTTAAAGCGGAGGGGAGCTCCTCAGAGTGCAGCCATTACGTGTGTCTGTCTGTCTCTCTCATGCATTAAACTATTTGTGTGTGTGTGTGTGTGTGTGTGTGTGTGTGTGTGTGTGTGTGTGTGTGTGTGTGTGTGTGTGTGTGTGTGTGTGTGTGTGTGTGTGTGTGTGTGTGTGTGTGTGTGTGTGTGTGTGTGTGTGTGTGTGTGTGTGTGTGTGCAGATTCGTGTTCGAGTTATTGAGAGTCGACAGCTGCCTGGCAACAACATCAAGCCGGTGGTTAAGGTGAACGTATGTGGACAGACACACGGGACCAGAGTTGGAAGAGGCAATAATCCATTCTTTAATGAGGTAACAAGTCGGTTATCTTACTGTATCACCATTCTTTGATGAACTAACGAGCCCGTTATCTTACTGTAACACAATGCTCACAAATGCACTTCTCTCAAAGAAGAGTGACTTGTGTCCAAGGGGAACTCATTTTTCACATGAATCCTATCATTCTATTGTGAGGAAATCATGAAAAACTGAAACAAAACCTCCTGATGCATTCTGTATGCCGAGAGCTGGAAAACCTCCGCTTACCATGTTCAGCGTTTTGAAACATGTTGTATTATTTAGACTGGTGGAAGTGTTGCATCAGATTTTCACTTGTATAGTTGTTATAGTTTGTTGTTTTACTTCCTTTGACCTTCTGTTTTTACTACTGCAGTTGATCTCCGTTTGTTCTCTTGTATCTAATAGAGTACAGAAGTCCTGACGTCACTCGTTCATCCCCTGGGGCGTAAAGTAATTTCTCTATGGAGAATAACATTGGGTCATCTTAGAATCGTCTCATATAAGAATTGTGGTCCAAAAATAAACAAACTGTCCCGGCGATATTGTCAGGGTGGTGGCTCTGTACCGTTTATGATAGTCAGTCACTCATATTTGATACAGTTTGTTTCTGCCGAAAATGTAACTAATTCGGCGACCCAGGTAGGATGCGTAAATTACGTCAGACTTAGGTGCTCTGTTCCTCTCATCTGTATCTCTTCTCTTATCGCAGTCCATACCAAAGCTTAAGCTTCTCACCTTAATATATTGCAAGTCTTGTGATGTTTGATGACATAATGACAACTACAGTATTTTTGCTCTGTCTCACATAAAATGTGTTAAGTAACAGAAATACCCAGAAATATTGAAATATGTATTTATTATACTTATTCCCTGGTTCCCCAGATATTCTTCTGCAATGTGAACATGCTCCCCTCAGAGCTGTTTGAGGAGTACATACATTTTCAGGTGAGTACAGATTGTTGCAATTTTTTTGCACTCCATCTCAATCTGTGTAAGTTGTTGTTGTTGTTTATGTGAAAGTTTTTACAGATACATGTCTCTGGCAGTTACTTTTTAAGATGATTCTAGAGTTTGCAGTGGTCTTGTGATGTATTGTTGACAGCATTGTTGGTTTCTCTCATGCAGGTGTATGGCTCCTACTCATTCAGAGCAGACCGACTAATTGGGGAATTCAAGGTCAAGTATGAGAACGGCTTTCAAATGCTTATGTATGATCTAACTCAGTGCAGTGTTCTCTTTTCAGTCCAACAGAATGAAGATTTGTTCCACTAACTTGACATTCTCTCTTTGTTTATCTAGGTGGATGTTGGCTTCATCTACGATGAGCCTGGTTAGTATTTGCTCATAGAAAGCTCACTCAGTATTGGATGTTGTTGTTTCTCTCAGTCTTATCAGAATTCCTTGTGTTCACGGTGAGTGTGACTGTGCTGTGTCATTTGCAGCTCATGCTGTAATGAGGAGATGGCTTCTCCTGAGTGTTCCTGATGACTCCAGCTCAGCAGGCAGAGGTTACCTGAAGGTCAGCGTGATGATTGTTGGAACTGGAGATGAACCACCGGTACGAATGTCACCGCACACTCACGGTCCCTTTATCTCTGTTGAGTACAGATGAGTATAGAAAACCCCACCAGGCTGGGTAGCCTAGGCAGGGCTGTGCAAGTTGTGCGTTGCAGCCGTTAGGACCTGAGGAAGTGGGCGGAGCATTTCTACAATATATACTGTACACGGGGCATCTTTATGCATGTGTGTGTGTGTGTGTGTGTGTGTGTGTGTGTGTGTGTGTGTGTGTGTGTGTGTGTGGGCAGAAGTGAAAGTGCTTTTGGAGGTTTGCTCTATAGCAGTATTATGGAGATTATAATTTGACTGCTATGGGCAAACATCATACATTATAATATGTCTAAAGCAGTTTCTTTGACAACAAGACAAAATGCATCTCATATTTGTCATTTCAAATTGTTGAACAGAGGCTCTGCACACTAGTCATCTTTAGCAAGTTAATATACAAACTTAATATACAAACCACAAACTATAACACTGACAGCAAAGAGGGGCTGATGCAGCACTGTGAATGAGGTGGAACCGTCACGTGTGTGTGTGTGTGTGTCTGTCTGTCTGTCTGTCTGTCTGTCTGTCTGTCTGTCTGTCTGTCTGTCTGTCTGTCTGTCTCATGCATTAAGCTATTGGCATTTAAATCTTTTCTTGACAAAAGTATACTCTTTCTTTAATGTCCTTTCTTACAGAACATCATCTTATGTTAAACATTGTGTCATTGAGTGTCTTCTTGTCCATGCAGAGTGAGAGGAGGGACAGTAATGATGAACAGGATGACATAGAGAGTAACCTGCTGGTACCGGCCGGTGTCACATTACGATGGGTCACTCTGAACCTCAAAGTCTACCGAGCTGAAGATATGCCCCAAAGTAACTATCTCTGATTTGATCACACACCTGAATGTCTCTTTCAGTAAAATATCAAGCTTCTCAGTGAAAATAACAATATCTTGTATTGCAGTGGATGATGCCTGTTTCCAGACATTCAAACGTGCTTTGGGAGGCGAAGGAGACAAGAAAAACGTAGTGGATCCCTTTGTGGAAATGAGCTTTGCTGGCAAAAAGGTGTTTTACAGCATGTCCAAGTACTGTACAAACAAACACTGCTCATAAGTTTTTATTTAATTCAAATTCAGTTACAAATGTGCAACGTTTTTTGTTTTAGCTGTTCACCAAAATTATAGAGAAAAATGCAAATCCACAGTGGAACCAAATAATCAACCTCCAGGTCAAGGTATGAAAGATGAATATTATGATGGACTGTTCAATTTCATTTGGTATTGAGCAACACTTCATCCTTAAAGTTATTAGAGTTTATATCCTACTTTGTAGAGCCCTGCACTTTCTTATAGGCAAGAAACACGTCATGTGATGGAGTATAAATTAACTTTAACTCTCCTCCTTTGTGTTGTGCAGTTCCCCTCCATGTGTGAGCGTATCAAGCTGACAGTTTATGACTGGTAAGCTCCAGAAACATACAGTGGATGGCATCACAGGTAACAAACCATTGACAAACCAGTTTACCATACCAGTTCACTCCTTTCAGGGATCGTATGACCACGAATGACACTGTGGGAACCACCTTTTTGAATCTGAGCCAAATAGCATCATCTGGGGGTGAGGTTGAAGGTAATAACAGAAGGTTTGTCTGTTTATCGTCGCTAGCTGTCCAGCCTAGAAAGGACAGATTAATTGATGATGTAGTAAAATGATAAAAGACAGAAGTCCCATATTATACGTTATGTTCATCCTCTTTCAAGTCCACACTGAAGAGACACTTGTGCACACTGGCTTTTGGCAAATAGTTTGTTTTGTTTATTTTTTTTGTTGATGTACAGTGTACTTGGGGTTATATACATTCAAGTTATTATTATCTAGTGGTGCAGTAGAGGGTATATGCCTTACTGTCTCTCCAGCCAGACAACTCTTCCACAATCTTTGACTGCTCTAGTCTAGAGAGTCTGTAACTACACCTCCTAAATGTTCTACATAGGAAGCTGTCATCTGATTGTCAGTCTCTGTAAAAATATCTTTTAAATATGAGAAGTGTCTTCTTTATTTGCTGTATATTTTCAACACTTCCGATGCACAGACTTGTTGGGTGGAATCATTTGAAAACTTTGTGAGCAATGTTCGGCAAACAAAATATACATGTACGTGTATCAGTACATATTGATTCTATAGTTCTAACTGTTTAGATACTGATGCTGCATTATCAATAATTTGACCCTTTTGAGTTTGCCTAGTTGAAAAGTGAAGAAAACAATCCCGCACGCGCACACACACCAACACCATTGCCCACATGTAAAAGCCCCACCTCATTCACAGTGCTGCACCCACTCTCTTTGCTGCACTTGAAAACAGCTGTCACTGAGTTTATAGTTTGCGGGTGTTAGAAGCTTTTCCTGTTTTTAAGTGAAAGCGCCTGGCAACTCAGACTTATGCGAGTGTTACAGTAACTTGCTAAAGATGAAGAGTGTGGATGAAAAGATTGCGCTTCCTCTTTCTATCTCTCCCTAACGCACATTGTGTTAACATAACATATTCAGCACATTTGTTGCATTACATTGACTTCAATCTCGGAACCCAGATGCAACTGAAAAAGGAAAAACAGCGACCTCTGTTCGTCCCTCCTCAGTTGACTCTGGGCCAACGCTAATGTGGGACCCGTGCGCACGGAAACGGGGTTTAAGTCTGCCTTCAGCGCTCCACTTCCGGGTGGTGCGACTATGATTTCATTCCCACTAACAATATTTCTACACGGAACACTAACACCACTTCTCCCAGAGAACATGGATCGTTTTGGTTATAAGCCCACTTGTTTCTATGATGAAAGAGTAAGTTAAAATGTGAATATCTTTCCGTGGTTTTGTCTGCTCCGCGGACGCTATTGTTAAATTAGTTTCCGGTAGTTTCCAGTAGGGAAAGCTCGACGGACACGTGAATCCCGCCCACTACATTTGATTGGGTAAAGCGCAGCCTGCTTCCTGATCTGAAGGCACGCCCACTCCCACACAATGTGTACACGTTAGGGCGAAGCTTCAGGACAGATTCTCTCACGCAGTGCAGAATCTGTTCTTGAGAGATTACATTGACTTTAACCATGAGTATGTGGATCAGTATGATGATGATAACCAGTACAGTCTTCTTTTCCTTTCGGCTGTTCCCTTCAGGGGCCGCCACAGCGAATCATCTGCCTCCATTTCACCCTGTCCTCTGCCTCCTCTTCTTTCACACCAACTAACTTCATGTCCTATTTCATTACATCCATAAATCTCCTCTTTGGTCTTCCTCTAGGCCTCCTGCCTGGCAGTTCCAACCTCAGCATCCTTCTACCGATATACTCACTATCCCTCCTCTGTACATGTCCAAACCATCTCAGTCTGGCCTCTCTGGCTTTATCTCCAAAACATCAAACATGCGCTGTCCCTCTGATGTACTAATTCCTGATCCTATCCATCCTTGTTACTCCCAGAGAGAATCTCAGCATTTTTGTCTCTGCTACCTCCAGCCCTGCTTCCTGTCTTTTCCTCAGTGCGACTGTCTCTAAACCACACAACATAGCTGGTCTCTCTTGTACACCTTCCCTTCCCTTCCCTTTCATTCTTGCTGATACTTTCCTATCACACATCATACCTGACACTTTTCTCCACCCGTTACAACCTGTAACAATACCCATTGTACCCTTCTGTGTCCTTTTTATGCCATATGGAGATCAATGTATCTGTCTCTCTGTCTGCCTACTGTACTATAGCTGTACTTCACACTTTTGGGCATGAATGTGTGTGAGTTGGCGTGTTAGTCACGTGCTAAAACCAGACTTAACTCGCACGTCTCTGAAATGCTGATGAAGCACTGTTTTTTTATGCTGCTGTACATTATTACAAGTGTTAGATACAGATACAAGTGCTGGCGACTTCATCCCCTATTTTTCTGCCTTATGGGTCGGCAGACTTGCCACCCATCATACTCTATTGTATGCCCATCACGGTTAGAAATGCTGGGCTGGCCCGCCCCATTTAGACCATGCCAGCCCGAACCAAGCCAAACATGGAAATCTTTCTTTGTTTCTTTCTTTATCCATTTGGAACCATTCTCAAACACGCCCTATCCACACTATATTGGAACAGACTCAGATCAGATGTGCTTATATGTATTCAAGGACTCAGATGTGTATAATGGATCATGCTTTGCATACAGTTGCCTATCATGGCAAAGAAACAGCCATGGTACATGTCCTCACCTTAAAAAAACAAAAACAAGGCTGTATGCAAAGTTACTGTACATCACTTACTTGATAAGTAGCCTACTTACCCCCCCAATCCTACTTATTTGTCTTACTAACCAAAGAAGTGTCTCTAATGTGTGTACTGTGTACAAAGTTAGAGTATACCCACTTTTCCAGATGCCATTACACCACACAGTTTTGGCAATGGGTCTGGTGTGGTTACGCTTAGTGTAAGAATCCTAGGAGGGTGTTATGGGTGGGTCTTCTGTCCTTTCTAGGGCGGCCATCTAGTGACAACCTTTTCTGCTGGATCATTATCAAATCACTTACTTTGCAGTATTGCATACTGTACTGTATATCACATCCTATATCATTTAATTAACCTTTCAAACATTTTTTTAAAACGTTTTTTACATTTTCCTTTTAATTTCTTTTATTAACAGACACACCTGCTGAAAGTGGAATTGCAGTGTTCTCTGAAAGTAAGTGATGTACAGTAACTTTGCATACAGCCATTGTTTTGAAGCAGTGGTTCCCAATCTGCTTTTGGATCAGGGCCCACTTTGAAATGTTCGCGGCCCACCCATCTGACCACTTAACATGGCCCGACGCAGGTGGGTGCACAATTCATGGTGTTATTTGTGGGCACATTCCGTTCTTTGTGAGTTCACCCCTTAGATAGTGTAAAAACCCTGAAGGGCTCATTTCATGTTTATTTACCTGAAAGGGTCCATTTGCAGGCATGTTTCCTGCTCTCCCACTCACTCCATGTGCATTTACTGTATTACTTATGAATTACAGTCCTGTAGTAATACACATCTTATAGGTGTAACTTAACTCATTCAATCCGGGAACACACGATAATACTTTATTGTCAGTTTGCACTGAAATTTGTCTTGCGACCCAGAAACAGCCATGTATGCAACATATAACAGTACACACATTTGACATGACACAAGAAAACAACAAAATACAAATACATACATAAAGACATGCAAAGACAAGAGCAATGTCCACCACTCAGCCTACCCCTGGCTTATAACTCCTGATTAAGCCTCAATGTCGTCTGATGGACAAAGGACCTCTTCAGTTTGACCTTATTGTATGTAGGAACACTGTATCTTCTTCCTGAAGGCAGCAACCTATATTCTCCATACAAAGCATGGCTAGTGTTTGAAGTGATATTCCTTGCCAACCTTATCATACTGTTATCATACGTAGATGTATAGAGCCTCTGAAGTGGTTGTCCAACAATCTTTGAACAAATGTTCACTTGTTGCAGCAGTTGTGACTTTAAAGCTACAGACAGACATCCATACCAGGTGGTACTACAGTACTGCAGGACACTCATAATAACAGAAGTGAAAAACAAAAGAAGAATCTGTCTACTAGCACCAAAAGATCTCAGACGGCGAAGGAAATAGACTCTTTGTTTTGTCTTCTTACCCACTGATTCAATCTGGTCTTTCCATGACAAAAGGTGGTCTATTACTACTCCTAGGTATGTATACGAACATACCTGGTTGATCTGTTCACTATGAATAGTAATAGGGGATCTGTGTATCTCTAGTGGGGCACCAAAAACAATCTCTTCTGTCTTTTTTGTGTTAATGATAAGAGCGTTGTTATCACTCCATTCCACCACCTTATTTACTCTGTGTTGGTGCAGTCCAGGATCACTGGAACTATCCAAAAGAGAAATCAAAACTGTATCATCAGAGTACTTTAGAATGTATTGGTCTGGCTTGTCAGTGCGACATTCCGACAGACATTTCTCAGTACTACAGCTGTCAGTATAAAGGGTGAACAATACAGCTGAGCTTACACAACCCTGGGGAGCACCAACATTAGTGGTTAATGCTGAGGAGAGGGTTTTGTTCACTTTCACCCTCTGTACTCTGTTAGTAAGGAAGGAAGCATACCAGTGAATTAAGTATGGATTCAGTTCCAACTGTACCATCTTTGACACCAGAATATCAGACTGTATTGTATTGAAGGCTGAAGAGAAGTCTAAGAACAGCACCCTTGCATGATTCTTATTAGACTTATCTAGGTGTTTTGTAATGAAGTGGACCAGTGTGACAACCGCATCCTCTGTACCGCAACCTTTCTTATAAGCAAACTGACAGGGGTCAAATTTGTCTTTAGTTATACTCACAAGATGTTGCAACAGTATTCTTTCCAGTGATTTCATGGTCACTGAAGTAAGAGCTATGGGTCTATAATCCTTATGTTCTTTTGGACATTGGATTTTGGGTAATGGTTTTATGTGTGAGGTTTTCCAACACAGAGGAATTATATGTGTGTCTACAGAGGTTTGAAATATTGGTTGCCACACAGGAGCCAACTCGGATGCAAAAGTTTTTGAGGAGAAAAGCACTGCACTCGTTCTGTCATCTTAGATTTATTTGCCTATTCAAAAATAGCAGATATACAAGCTCATACCGATTGCCTCGCTATGAGCTTGCCTTGTAGATCTGCTATTTTAGAAAAACAAATGCAAATCTTTGAATATATATTTTTTAAAGCGAACATTTGTAAAATATTTTGTTCCAGGGGCCCCCAGAAGCAAAGATTTGCGTTACAAATGTTCACTTTAAAAAGTATATATTCAAAGATTTGCACAATTTAAAAAAAAATTGCAGATCTACAAGCTCATAGCACGGCACTCGGTGCCGCGCTATGAGCTTGTAGATCTGCTATTTTTGAATAGCCAAAGAAAGCTAAAATCACATAGATGCTTTCCCGGATTGAATGGGTTCATTTGTGTTCCAGACAGCACTGCCGGGTCTGAAGTTGGTTTTCTCCCAGCCTTTGGGCCTTGTTATGTTAACCTTTATGGGAGTACCAGAGAATACACTGCATATGATCCATATGACGAGCTCAACATGGGCAAGGTAAGTCCACACACTCAAGTTAACGCTGACCACTGAGTACTACAGCTTTTGTGTGATGCTGTAGGATCAAGTAGGGCCTTGGATTTACGAAAAACACAAAAAGTTAAAATATGGAGATAAGATGTGTCTCTGCCCGACAACAACGATATGTCTTCTCTTTTCTCTTTCCTATTGTTTATTCCAGGGTGAAGGGGTGGCCTATAGGGGGAGGGTCCTCATTGAATTATCCACCCAGCTGGAAGGAAAGCCTGAGAAGGATGTGGATGATATCTCCAGTGACGACATCGACATGGTGGCTCAGGTACAGAGACTAGACCAACTAGACCTTACGAATATCAAAACGTAAATGAGTCCACGCAGCTATAACCATTATTTTATACTTTGGGCTATTAAGAAATAGCAGATCTACAAGCTTATATACAGGGTCCCCACGGTCATGAAATTCCTGGAAATATTTTGAAATAAAAATAAAAAAAAATCCAGTACTGGAAAAGGTTTGGAATTGATCAAACTTCACCAAAGGTCCTGGAATTTATCAAGGGTCCTGGAAAAATATTTGGCTATGCATTGTTTTTGGCTATTGATTATTTTTAATACAAAACCTTTTCATAAACATGTATAACATTACACGAAATATGTAACATAAGTAGTTTTTCGCCGAACAGGCTGTCTAACACCCCATCCGCACTGCCAGCGATGCGACGTGACGCGACGCGAGCGGGCGATGAAATCTCATTAAAATACATGTTTTTGACTGAGACCGTCCTGACCTACCGCAAGCGACAACGAACCGTGCAACGACGTCGTCCACCCCTCCTATTTTCGCTCGCAGGCTCTATTTGAGCGAGGTTTCGCGGCTGTGCCCCACCCCCAAACACTTTTTATTGTTTTTTATTTATTTATTTTGCTACACTGCCTATCTTTGGGCATTGTACATAGGAGTAAGAGACACATTATTGCGCTGAATGATTGTTATATAGGCCTGGAAATTGGGCTAAATATTCTGGAAAAGTTTTGGAAAAGTTTTGGAAATTCATTGCTAAAAATGTGTGGGGACCCTGTATATATGAGCTTATAGATCTGCAAAAGTTTTGCAGAAAAAATACAAATAAAATGTTTAAATCTTTGACTGTATATGTTTTTTAAAGCGAACATCTTTAACTCAAATCTTTGCTTCTGGGGATTCTACAAATGTCTTCTAAATCCTAACAGTTTTTTTTAAAGAAAGAAAACGTATGTTGCTATAAAATCAGTGGATCTCAAACTTTTTTCATGTCAAGCCAAGGACCCCCAAAATGATATGTATTCGTCCGTGGAGCCCCCCACCTCAAAATATTTTGTACCAGGGACCCCAAGAAGCAAAGATTTGAGTAAAACATGTGTATATACATTCAAAGATTTGCACACATTTTCACAATTCTTTTTCAAAAATAGCAGATCTACAAGCTCTGTGCCTCGCTATGTATATCTGCTATTTTGGAATAGCCAAAGAAATCTTAAGTGACACAGATGCGTTCCCGGATTGAATGGGTTAAGAAACCTAGCTCTCTCCCTCACAATGTCTTATAGACAAGATGCTGTGCTTTACATGATAGGTTTGAAGGAAAGTGGTAGCACACTCGTAGCCACGATGCAAAGCAAATTGATTACAGAAGTAATCAATAATTTTAAGAATTCTTATGGCTAGACCCTCAATACCCAAGAGGTAATAAAGTTGTAATAAATTAGTTTTGCATCGTGGCTTCGAGTTTGTGACTGCTGTCATTCAAACTTGATTTCTTCACCACGGTCGGCACTTCTTTGATACTGGAGTGCATTCCCCCCTTTGTCCTGTATGATGTCTCTGGTAGAAGACAGGGTTAAGCAAATAAAAATGGGACTGGTATTTAAGATAGTCGAAGGGACTGGCGCTCGGGTGGCGCAGTGGTAAAGCCCACCACCACGGAGGTTGTGTGTTTGAATCCACCGTGGTGCAACCGGCTTTGTCGAGCGTCTACACAAACACAATTGGCCCGTGGTCGAGGGGGGGATGGGGGCGGGGAGGGTGATATTGGTCATTGCACGTACTCCTACGGGCTGGGGCGGCACCTGTCAGCGGGGAGTGTTGGGCGGGAGGAGTAGGACGAAGGCTCTACGTCCTCCTGGTGGAGGCTCCTCACTGGCAGGTGAGTCAGTAGGATACGACAGCAGTGACAACACAGAAATGAGTGTGGGGAGGAATCAATTGGCATAACGACTAAATTGGGGAGAAAACGGGTAAAAATGTATTGGCTACTCTAAATAAAAAAAGATGGTCAAAGGGACAGTGCCCAAATTTAGGACAAACATGGGGAAATTCTCATTCTACTACTCTGCCACCAAAATGTGGAATACCCTGACACCATCCTTAAAAGATGTGAATCTAAAACCAAAAACCACAAGGGGAGGTAAATGTAAATTCCCATTGAAAGGAGGTGTCATTCACTGTCACCTTTTTCTCCTTTGTACATATAAGTATTGTATAGCATATTGTTATGCTATATTGATGAATTTAATACATAGGACCAAAATGGAAACACGTACCCAGGACTTTTTGTGTTATCCTTTTAGCCTTAATGTATGACATTTCTGACTAATAAAGTATTCAATAAATCAATCAATGTTCTTGACATGAATACATTACTACACCATGCATCCATTCATCTACTGACACCACTGACATTACCATGACCCTCTTCCTGGAGAGCAGAAATACCAGCGGAGGAAGAGGTTCTCCCTGTGTGCCGTGTTCCACAGTGCCTGCATGCTTCAGGAGAGAGGAGAACCCATCCAGTTTGAGGTCAGCATCGGCAACTATGGTAACAAATTGGACACCACCTGCAAGCCCCTGGCATCCACCACCCAGTACAGCTTTGCTGTGTTTGACGGTAAGAAGATGAGCACAATGAGTAAACAACTATTGTTTAAGACCTGAGGCCAACAGTTTTTTTAAAGAATATAAAAAATTAAAGATATCTCAACATATTTAGTTCCAGGGACCCTCAGAAGCAAAGATTTGAGTTACAAATGTTCGCTTTAGAATATATATATTCAAAGATTTTCACAATGTCACGATTCTTAGCAGATCTATATAGCAGATCTACAAGCTCGTATCGCAGCACTCGGTACCGCGCTATGAGCTTGTTGATCTGCTATTTTTTAATAGCCAAAGAAATCGAAAATAACGCATAGATATGCGTTCCCGGTCTTAATGGGTTAACCCATTAAAACCGGGAATACGTCTGTCATTTAGATTTTAGCTAACCTCACGTCACCAGACTTTCCACCTCAGGGCGGAAAACCTGGTATTCGTGTGATCCTGTCTAGACCACGCCTACTGAAAAAAAAGTTGTTAGTATCCCCAATCCCCATTTAAATGATGAATCGATTATAACTACTAGTTTAGTCTCGCCAGTCGCTACGAGTTGGAATAAAAGATGGATATACCAAACAAACTATTCCTATAAGCTAAACTACGCCACATCAAGGGTTTTATTGGGTAGGCCCTAAAATTATTTTGAGTGATACCGGCACCCTTGGTTCCGGCCGCCTGATGGCGTAAAGTTATTTCCGCTCCCGACCGGATCAGCGTGTCACTTTGTGCCCCGCTGCGAGCTTGTACATCTGCTATTTTTGAACATTTTTTTAAAATCTTGAAAGTGCTTGAAAATGTATGAATACTTTTGCATTTTTTAACACAAATTTCTTATGGAGTCCCTCCCTGGCACAAAATATTTTCAGATGGGGGTCCGCAGCCAAATATATATCAATTTGGGGGTCCTTGGCATGAAAAAGTTTGAGAACTACTGATTTAGAAGGCATTTGTAGAATCGGCCTCTGGTCTTAAAACAGTTCTAGAAAACACACAATTATAACCGCTGGTGTTTGATATGCCTGGGTGTATTTATGGCCAACAGGTAATCACTACTATTACCTTCCCTGGGCTGACACTAAGCCTGTTGTGATCCTCACCTCGTTCTGGGAAGACATCAGTCACCGTCTGGATTCAGTCAACATCCTCCTCTTCATCGCAGAGAGACTGGTGAGCAGTGGTGGGAAAAGTACTCACATGTTTTACTTTAAGTAAAAGTGTTGGTATCAAAATGTACTTAAAGGGCAAGACCACATTGGAAGAGGTTTGGGTTGTGTAGCTACCTTGCCATGATGTAACTCCAAAGGTTTATATTGATCAATTTCTAATCAATGGAGCAATTATTTTTTATTTCTTGTCCACCTTTGGAGTTACATCATGGCAAGGTAACTACACAACCGAAACCTCTACCAAAGTGGTCTTGCCCTTTAAAGTACAAAAGGTAGAAAGTACACATTAAGCAGAATGTCCATTTTCACAACTTTTCAAATGTATAAAAAATCTTTTAGAATAGCAGATCTACAAGCTCACAATGCGTCGCATTGTGAGCTTGTGGAGCAGCTATTTTCAAATGGCCGAAATGTATATAGGGCTGAGTGGTTAATTTAATTTTGTAATAATAATCAAAATCTACAAAGTAACTAGTAACTAAAGTTTTCAAATAATTGTATTAGAGTAAAAGTATAATATTTGCTTCTGAGCTAGAGTAGAAGTAAAAATACTGAAAATACTCCAGTAAAGTAAAAATTAAGTACAGTACTTGAGTAAATGTACTTAGTTACTTTACACCACTGCTGGTGAGAACTAGTCACCATGGTGGCTGTTGTTCCATACATGTGCATCTGTCATTTTCTTCCAGGAGTCCCACCTCACCTCTTTAAAAACAGCCATCTTAGCTAAGATGCCTGAGAGCCGTGTGGCAGAGTACTGGCTGAAACTCATCGACCACTTGATTGAAGATCTTAGAGGGTGAGACTGACGTGAGCTCATGGCCTTATCAGGCCTGTGTGGCATTATGTCACAGCTGAAACTAAATAAAGATGTCGTCGCTTTCGGGCAGAAACCAGTGCCACCTATCTCCATATTCTAACCTTCTTGATCAATGATCATACTACAGCGTCACACAAAAGCATCAAAAGTAGCAGATCTGCAAGCTCAAAACGCGTCGCTTCGCGCCACGTTTCAAGCTTGTAGATCTGCTACTTTTGATGCTTTTGCTACTTTTGAATTTGAATCCTGAAAAGTAACCGTTTTGGTTTATGTGGTTTCCACCGACAGAGACGATTATGAGAAAAGAACAAGACGTGTTCTAATAACAGTGTGGCTTCCATGTGGATCTCATTTGACCTTATTTGGCCAGTTTACAACATCATGGGCAAGGCTTCAGCGGTCAGCCTGATCCGGACGAACACACTGTACTACAGTTTTCAGTTTAATTTTTATTTATTAGCACAGAAAGTGCTGTTCTGTTAAAAACAGAAGGAAAGATCCCTGCCCGGTGATTGCCGTCTTTGGGGTGTCGCCAGTTGGGGAACGGCTCACGGGTCTCCAAGCAAATGCTGTAACATTCACTACGCTGATGGCTCGCAGATTGATACTTAGACAATGGAAATCAAAGAAACCTCCCGCATTCCAACAATGGGTCAAAGAGGTACTCTCTATGTTACCCTTGGAGAAATTGAGAACCGTGGCGGCTCCAAAGATAGATACATTAAAACCTGGACCCCTTTTATAGAATTTATTGAAAACATACCCTTCACTTGAATACATACTCCCTTATACAATCGATAACGCCCAACAAAATCTGACTATATCGGCCCCTGGCCGGAGGCCCACGAAATAGAGACGGCTGGATACGGAATATTTTTTTCATTTTATTTTTCATTCATTGTTTTTAATAATAGAACTGTCTACCTCGACTTTAAAAAGTACAACATATTTTGAAGAAAAGTTAAACTGTTTGGTCTGTCTGTCCGTTTGTTTGTCTGTCTTGTCTTTTCTCTTTTTCTTTTTGGTAAGTGATTAGTATTATTTATTTATTTATTTATTTATTTGTCTATTTTTATTTTTTTTGTGTCTTGTCATTTGTCCTGCTATGACCTTGGGGGGAGGGTTGGGGATTGGGGGAACAAGTTGTCATATATACAATAATATGCTTGTATCTTGTATGTAAAAAATAAAAATAAAAACAGAAGGAAAAGATACATATAACCATATTGTGAAGAAGTTTAGAAGCCTGGAGTCTTATGGAGAACTTCCCCTATTTTACAGAATCAGACATACAAATCCCTTATAAAAAAATAAATAATTAAATTAAAAAAATACCAGTAATACATTCAAGAGATATGCGTAAATACAAACATGCATACACGCATATATACTGCATACAGAAGAACCACCTACCCACCTGCCTACAAACCTGCCTACATACCCACATAACCAAATGCATGCATACATAGACCTACTTATCTACTGCTTTTTGGATATGAGCATTTTCTTTGTATTTTGTTTTAAAGAAACAAATTGTGTAACTGTCTTTCATGGAATTGATTCTTGGAATTGTGTTAAAGGTAGGGTAAGTGATATTTTTTGGTTAAAACAAAAAGTATTTTGTTAAAAGGTTAAAGCACTATATTCTGATAGTAATCATTGCTATGGAGTGTTTGTTCAGTAACAGGAGTCTCCCCGTCTCTCCAGCTCTTTATTAAACAGAAAATACATTTTCCGGTAGGTGTCAAAATCTCAGCCAATCAGGAGAAAGTACCCATTTTTAAGCTTCATTTTTATAGTGTTCCAGTTCCAATTTTGCCTGCTCATTTCTTAGTGTCATCACTTCCAATTTCACTTGTTTAATCTGTATCCTGATTGAGTTCTCTGTCCTGATTGGATAAAATTGGAAATGAAACTGAAACAAAAATGCATTTTCTGTTTTGTAAAGAGGTAGAGAGACAAGGAAACTCCTTTACTGAACAAACACTCTATAGAAATGAGTACTATCAGAATATAGAGCTATTTAACACTTATTTTAACCAAAGAAAATCACTTACCCTACCTTTAAGTTATTAATAATTGACTTCCATTTGACAGTTTCCAGCAGCTTCCGAAGTTGGAGGGCTGCCAAAACCTGACTGAACTGGACCTGCAGATAAAGAAGTTACGTGATTCTGCTGTGGCCAACATGAAGCACATGGCCGAATGCAAGAAGAACGCAAGAACGCAAGGAGAAGACTTTAAAGCCACTATCGGCGACATCGAACACTGGTTGGACAGACTTAAGCAACTGGCAGAGGAGGTCAGGAGAGAAACCATCCATGACTATAACATTGGGTCGTTACCCATGTTTGGGTCGCGGACCAATGTTTATGGGTCGCTTGTAAATGTACACAAATATATATATATATATATATATATATATATATATATATATATATGTATATATATATATATATGTATATATGTATATATGTATATATGTATATATATATATATATATATATACACAAATATATATATATATATATATATATATATGTATATATATATATATATATGTATATATATATATGTATATATGTATATATATATATATATATATTATATATGTATATATATATATATATATATATATATATATATATATATATATATATATATATATATATATATATATATATATATATATATAATTTCAAAAGTTTAAACAAAAAAACGTTTCCAACCATTCCAACATTGTTCAGAAGTATTCATAAATAAAATAAAATAATTTCTATAAATAAATAAACTAAGTAGTAAATAAAAAAAGAAGTAGCAGAGAATAGCAGATCTTCAAGCTTGTAGATCTGCTGTTTTCACTAGTTTGGGTCCTGGGCAAACATCTAATTTCTCTTTTGGGTCTTGAGCTAAACAGCTCTATACTGTATGGAGCTAATCCCCCCCCCCCCCTTTTTGTAGGTTAATACAAGAAAATGGGCCTATTTTAGAAAATAAATATATATTCTTATTAATAATATTATTTTTTATATTATTGTGAATGCAGTGTACGTCCATCCTCTTTGAATAAAACAGCCTAGTACTGTATTTATCATGGTTTAAAACTACGATTGGATGTGCTTTGTGACAGCGTTGCTGTCCATGGTGCTGAAGGCACGTGGCAAGTGTTTTATTTTGTCCTCCAGGTGCTTGTGCTCTATATGCTCCAAAGCCCATATAAAAAAACTGCTTCCAGTGGCTATGTGCACAGACACACACAGCGGACCCATTTTTAGATGGCTATCCTACAGAGAAACGCCATAAAAAACTACTTAAAACCAAGATTAATCTTTCTCTCTTTCTCTGTCTCTCTCTCGCTCCTTCAGCCTCAGAACAGCATGCCAGATATTATCATATGGATGTTGAAAGGAGCGATACGGGAGGCGTACGCCCGCGTACCGGCCAACCAGATTCTCTACTCGCCCAATGAGCAGGCCTGTGGGAAGTACTGTGGAAAGACCCAGACCATCTTCATGCAGGTACCAGTCCAGTCCTGACTCCTGAAACAACAGCTTTTCTAAAACCTTATTGGGCCTGATTCACTAAGCTGTTCGTAAATAGTGCCTAAATAAAGTGACTAAAGGGGTGCGTGTTTTTGATACAAACTGTATTGCACAAACTGACATGCGATTCACCAAACGGCGTGTACAGCCTTGATATGTGTTTATCGCAGGTCCTCCTCATTTTTGTCTGACAGTCAGAGGCGGGTTCACGTGGAGAATCATTTGCATTGCTCCATGCCGCATTTAATACCATAGAAGGCAACCGGAAACGTCTGCCAGAAGTAAAACGTCACCACTCCTGAAAATGGACAGATCTACAAGCTTACAGCGCGGCAGGATGCACCCACTTGACAACTTGTAGATCAGCGCAAGCAAACGTTAATAAAGTAAATCACCAACTCTCAAGCGTAATGAGAAAAAGAAGTTGGTTTACAAAGTTTAACCTCACAACCAAAGGCTAATAAAACTTGGAATGGATATTATATAAGCCCTTTCTGTACAATTGCTCACTCCCCTTTGCCGAGGTAAAAAGATGATGCAGGAATCCGCCAATATCCAATTTTATCAGAGGTTTATTGATTACTGAGGGGATTCTGTCCTTTGGACGAACCCTGTCCTACATCGGAAATGGAGTAATGGACACAGCTAGATTTCATCCATACTGTATCCAGTACTGCGTTCATGTGATGTGGTCAATATTATAAATTAATAGCGCAACATTGGAGTTGGCATGAAAGCCAGGTGAAAAAACAGGCGAAACTGTAGCCACACTTGCAAAAACGGCAAACACGCCGAGGGAACTAATAACTCAGCTCTAAATGCCAACTGAAAATTACAAATCTGTTGAATTTGCATCAGGTCTATAATATGCATAAAAGTAATAGATCGTTTGACATGTTTTTTCTTTCTTTTTTATGTGTTGACAAATGTTGGGCACATTTTGCATGAAGAATAAGGCATTCTAATGACATAAGCAAGCTTTGGTCCCATGTAAATAAAATACTAATGCAAACTTGTGTTGTTTGTTAGTACCCCATGGATAAGAACAAAGGTGTTAAGATCCCTGTTCAGCTTCGTGTCAACATGTGGCTGGGTCTATCTGTCCATGAGAAGAAGTTCAACAGCTTCTCTGAGGGAGCCTTCAGTGTTTTTGCTGAAATGGTATCTATATAACACTGTTGTTTTTGAGTTGCAAAGTAATAGATTGTGTATATCCATTTTATTGAAAGCAATCCACAAACATTCTCTCTCTCTCTCTCTCTCTCTCTCTCTCTCTCTCTCTCTCTCTCTCTCTCTCTCTCTCTCTCTCTCTCTCTCTCTCTCTCTCTCTCTCTCTCTCTCTCTCTCTCTCTCTCTCTCTCTCTCTCTCTCTCTTCCCCCCGCTCCCCCCCAGTATGAGAACCAGGCTCGTATGCCTGGTGGCAAGTGGGGAACCCCATCTCGTCTGAGTAACCAGCATGCATTCTCAGACGTGACGGGGAAGGTGAAACTCAAAAAGGAGTGTTTCCATCCCCCAAGCGGATGGCAATGGGAGAAAGACTGGTTTGTTGACCCTGAGAGATGGTAAGTATACATTACACACATATACACTGCTGCCCGAGCTTTAGGGCTTCTAGATATTCAAGTACATGCATTCTGTTGTCTGTGTCATTCAGCGTACATTCAGAGTCCCTAATGCTGAACGTTATTAAAGTAAATAGCCTACTCTCACGTGTAATGAGAATAAGAAGTTAATTTACAAAGTTTAACCTCAGCCAAAGACTAATACAACTTGGAATGGATATTATATAAGCCCTTTCTACTGAGCAATTATTGCTCACTCACCTTTGCAGAGATAAAAAGATGATGCTGGAATGTGTAAAAATTCACGGACAAAAAAAGATTGATGAATCAGATAACCATTTTCGTAAATGCCGGTACGTACCAAACATTGGTGAATCAGGCCCATTGTCTTCCTGAGCTGTTGGCTCCACTTAGGAGCTTATGCTAGTAGTCCATGGCTGCACACAACACTTCCAAACAACGTGTGTGTGTGTGTGTGTGTGTGTGTGTGTGTGTGTGTGTGTGTGTGTGTGTGTGTGTGTGTGTGTGTGTGTGTGTGTGTGTGTGTGTGTGTGTGTGTGTGTGTGTGTGTGTGTGTGTGTTTCTTCATTCATTCAGCCTGCTCACAGAGGCTGACGCCGGCCACACTCAGTTTACTGATGAAGTTTTCGAGAACGAGGCACGTTCCCCTGGTGGGGAGTGGAAACCTGCAGCAGAGCCCTACACTGATGTGGTGAGATCTTTGATATTTACTGTACATAAACAAGCAACACACACACAGCGCCATCCTGTGTAGAATTAGACAATAGATTTCCCTTTCATATACTAACACGTTATTTGACACCCCTGCCTTATTACAGTACTGTATATACTCACAGCAGATTGTTTTTCTTTCATTGTCTCCGCCAGGCCGAAAGGCATGAAGAGAGATGATGTTTTGCACCGTCCGTCCGTCCGTCCGTCCGTCAGTGTGTCTGTCCGTGTGTCTGTCCGTGTGTCCACGTGTCCGTGTGCGAGCTTGCGATTTCCATGACATTTCACACGCACATTCCCATTAGGCCGAGTAAGAAATGCCACACTTTTCACATTGGCCTGTTATAGCGCCACCAGCAGGTTTAATTTAGCAAAGCATATTTTTGGAACAAAATGCCTCAAATCATGAATGCAGTGTCCGATTGCCGTGAAAGGCCTAAGAAGAAATGGCACCCTTTTCACATTGGCCTATTATAGCGCCACCAAGAGGCCACAATAACGTACCTGACCTGGCGGAGACCTGTGCTCCGAGTGGCACTTTTTCTAGTTATTCTTGTTATGTAAATAACTGAACACGGCTGCTTGGCTATGAGTGTGACACTTCCCTGACTCCATAGCCTAGCTGACACGTATCCCATAGCCGTCCGTCTGGGATTATGAATTCACAAAGGTAACATACTGTTGTCTACGTGGCCGATGTGATTTGGGGATTGATCCCTTGGGCTGCTGGCAGAGTGCACACAAACTATGACACTGATGTGTGCAGTAGTTAATGACAATAGCTGCTCACAAACAGACATAAACACACAGACCAACGGGGTGAAAATAATTATCCCCCCACACATCTCCCTGACAGAGACAATGCTTTGATTTCTTTTCTTTTTTTTTCTTTTTGCATTTTGTAGAATGGAGAAAAGGCCCAGAGCCCAGGAGAGTGTCCCCGAGGATGGAGTTGGAAGGATAAGTGGAGCATTGACATCAACAGAGCTGTAGATGAGGGAGGTATGATAGGAATCAGGACACAGCTGAAACAACAACTTATCTGAATCTGATATTATAATCATATTGTATGTTTTCCTATTATGTGTCACATTAAGATACATATATTCTTATGTTTTGCATATGTGCAGTATGTGCATGGAAGGTAAGATAAGATAAACGTAAGATCAAATAATATAAAACTTTATTGATCCGCGTGTGAAAATTCTGGTGTGGTTTCATGTGTATTGGGGCGGCAGTGGCTCAGGAGGTAGAGCAGCCACTTGGGAACCGGAAGATTCCCAGTTCGATCCAGAGTTAGTGTTGAAGCGTCCTTGAGCAAGACATTGAACCCCTAATTGCTCCCGATGAGAGGTTGTTTTTTATGTGTATTTCTCGCCACCAGGCTGGGAGTACGGAGTCACCATTCCCCCAGATGATAAACCCAAATCCTGGGTGCCAACTGAGAAGATGTACCACGTCCATCGCAGGAAGAGACTCATGAGATCAAGGAAGAAGACATCTGACTCTACAGCTCTTATCGAGGTGAAGAGGAAGATGAGAAGTGGAAGGGACATATAGGCAGAGCGTAGACATTGAGGAAGATTTTTCATGACTAGTGTTTTGCAATTCTCCTATTTTCTTTTTTCTACAGAGTCTGGATCCAGGTGAACGCTGGGAATACTCCTCTTTCATTGGCTGGAAGTCATACAGGGAGGAGCGCACGTGTGACATGTTCCGCCGTCGGTGCAAGCGAAGAAAGATGGCGCCTTCAAACTGCACGGGAGCTTCTGCCATCTTCAGACTGGAGGGGGCGCTGGTTGGTATTAACTGTTATCTGTTGTGTTCAGTACTGTACATGTGGTGCACCACTGCTGCCTCAGTCCCCTTTTACATCTGACCACTCTGTGGTGGTGAATGGCATAATAACTTGGCAAGATCGCTTCTGTTATGCTGAAATTAAGAACTATGTATTGAGTCATTTAAAAAAAAAGTTTGATAACGTGTTTTAGTTAAGCACTATTATTTTTGTATTCAAAGGGGGTTGATGTTGATGAGAAGGCCAGTAAAAAAGGTGCCAACACGCCCACGGTTTCCTGTCGCTTTGACCGTAAGTGTTCCAACTAGTTCCATGCTATTTCACTGCCACTGATTAAACATGTCTGGAGTCACTCCACTTCCTTCCAGGAAGACTTTGCAGAGCGCATACCTCCGCCAGGCCTGTTGGCCTAGGCAGGGTGGGGTCCATAGGGTGTAGCCATCAGCACCCGAAGAAGATGCAGGGAGTATAGTGTTTCTACGACATATGGTTGAACTTTTCATTTCATTCACATTTCACACAGTGTTTTTAGAGTTTGTGTAGCGATTTGTGAGAGTTTTGGACAAAATTTGTAGATGTACTGGAGTAGCAAAAAGTGTGGAAAATGTAGTTATGATCCGAGGAATGTTGTATGACCTCTAGTTCAAGAGCTATAGGACAAGGCCTGGCGGAGTAATTACATTTTGGGGGAAATCTGTTAAAATAGGCTGACCTTGCTAATTAGCAGTGTATCAAGCCTGCTATAAGATTACATTTGTTGTTTTTTCTATGAATAAGTTGTTATTATGGTTTAATATGCTGATACAAGTCATCTCCCTTCAGGGTCATACATGTATCATCTTAGAGTCTATGTGTATCAGGCAAAGAATCTGTGTGCCATGGACCAGGACAGTTTCTCAGGTAAAAGAAGAGCGAAGACAACTGTCAGCCTGTCAATCTTACAGTGCAAAGAAGCAAAACATAACAATTTGTCATAATTCAAGTATTTTTCTCACACACATCCAAGCTCACACATTTAATCATGCTGGTCTTCCCCAGATCCCTATGCCCATGTGTCATTCCTGCATGTCAGTAAGACCACTGAGACCATAAAAGCTACTCTGAACCCCACCTGGGATCAGACACTGATCTTTGAGGATGTTCGAATCTATGGAGACCCACAGGCCATCGCCCACAATCCTCCTGATGTGGTCCTGGAGCTGTATGACAAAGATCAAGTGGTATGCGAGTTCAACCAGACCACCCCCCCCCCCCACCCCCCTTAGCGACTTTGAGTACCTAGAAATGCGCTATACAAATTGGATGCCTTATTATTATTATCACTTCCATGCTTCCAGAAAATTATATAAAGTATTTTCTATTGTATTGTAAGAGTCATAATTTACTGTCAATATGATTTCCACTTTTATCGTTCTTTGGGTATTAGTGCCTGTCTGGACTTTATGCTCCATGCTTATCTTATCTTATCTTATCTTATCTTATCCAGGGTAAGGATGAACCCATGGGTCGCTGTATCTGCCCTCCTGTAGTGAAGCTGAACCCCAGTGTGGCCACGACCAAGCTGCAGTGGTTCCCCGTCACCAGGAAATGCCGTGGCGCCGGGGAAGTTCTTGTGGCCGCCGAGCTCCTACTAAAGGACAAGGTAGAGAAGAACACATGTATACCCAAGACTGAATGATACTTCTTCCAAATTTAATTTAACCCATTTAAACCGGGAACGCATCTGTGTAACCACTTTCACCATTATTTTATACTTTGGCTATTCAAACAAGCAGATATACAAGCTCATAGTGCGGCACCGAGTGAAGACATTTGTAGAATTCCCAGAGGCAAAGATTTGAGTTAAAAATGTTTTCTTTAAAAAAAAAAATATATATATATATATATATATATATATATATTCAAAGATTTGTACAAAGTTTCAAGATTTTTTTTAAATGGCAGATCTACAAGCTCCTATGAGCTTGTGCATCTGCTATTTTTGAATAGCCCAAAGAAATCTAAAATGACAGAGACGCGTTCCCGGATTGAATGGGTATGTAAGCATCAGAGTCTAAAATTATACCATTTTGAATCTAAAACAAACGCTAACGTTAGGCTGCTTGACCTCCAGGGCACTGAAGAAGACCTGCCCCTGGTCCCTCCCATGCGGGGACATCTGTACCAGGTACCTCCGGGCATCAGACCTGTGGTGCAGCGTACTGCTATAGAGGTACTGCCCCCCGCCCCTTGCTTTGTGCCGGTCTCTCTTATCTTCAACTTGTATACTTCACTGTATTTTTCACTGTATTTTTCACGTCACAATTGCGTGACGTTGCAAAACGTTGTGAGCTTGTACATATTTTAACTTTTTTGAAGGTGAGGTTTTTTTATTTTTATTTCTTATTGGGTGGTTGTGGTTATAATGCAAACGAACAGAAAGCCCTCACAGGTTCTGGAAAGTTTCAGGTTACGGAAGATTCTGGGTTTCCCTTTGTAGCCAAAAAGAGCCATTAGAATTCAATACATGATCTGTGTGTGTGTGTGTGTGTGTGTGTGTGTGTGTGTGTGTGTGTGTGTGTGTGTGTGTGTGTGTGTGTGTGTGTGTGTGTGTGTGTGTGTGTGTGTGTGTGTGTGTGTGTGTGTGTGTGTGTGTGTGTGTGTGTGTGTGTGTGTGTGTCCAGATCTTGGCCTGGGGTTTGAGGAACATGGAGACCTACCAACTGGCCACGGTTTCTTCTCCCAGTTTGATAGTGCAATGTGGTGGTGAGATTGTTCAAACCGCTGTCATCAGGAACTTCAAGAAGAACCCCAACTTCCCTGGATCTGTGCTGCTCCTCAAAGTGGTACTACTGGCCCTCAGTATGTGTTGAACCAGTCGTACAGTTGTATAACTGTTTTACACATCTAGATATTCAGTGTATCCCCTCACAGAGTCTTTCCTCTGTAATTAGGACCTGCCTACAGAGGAGATGTACACCCTTCCCATTGTGCTGAAGGTAATAGACCATCGACCCTTTGGCAGGAAACCCACTGTGGGTCAGTGCACCATCGACTCCCTGGAGAAGTACCGCTGTGACCCAACAGTGAGCAACAGCAATGCTGACATGTCTAGACGTAGACTGCAATCTTTCAAGGTCGTTATCGACATTGAGGACGGAAACGTTCTGAAACAAGAGGTAAATAATGCACCTGTCACATAGAGGCAGATCAAGCCAAAGGTTCATATTGTACTTAATCCCTTATTAAGGGATGCACAGGGGGATATTATCTCTCCCCCGGGCATCTGCAGGCAGAAAAGGTGAAAATATATACAGATAAAGCAACTAAGAAAACAAAATGTACAGTATACGGTATATTATACATTTCCATCTTATAGGAGGAGGAGGATGTAGACTGGTGGAGTAAATTCTACGCCTCCATTGAAGCAGACCTAGAATTAAAGCAGGAGAAGTGTGGACCTTACCTCAGAAAAGGATACGATACCTTAAAGGTGAAGACATCATAGTGCTCCAAATGTTGTCAAGACATCATAACACTCATAACACCAGACTACTGTGCTGTGTTCCCATGAAATCACGTGTGTGTGTGTGTGTGTGTGTGTGTGTGTGTGTGTGTGTGTGTGTGTGTGTGTGTGTGTGTGTGTGTGTGTGTGTGTGTGTGTGTGTGTGTGTGTCAGGTGTATGACTGTGAGCTAGAGAAGGTCCCAGACTTCCAGGGTTTGACTGATTTCTGCAGCACCTTTAAACTCCGACGAGGAAAGACTGAAGAAGATGAGGATGACCCCTCAGTGGTTGGAGAGTTTAAGGTGATGAAACTGACAGAGCCTCTGCATGTTTTATCTCAGATAAAGACATGGACTGGAAGTACACCACCTGTATGTGAATGGGTGATTGTAATGCACATTATAAAGTGCGTATCGCCTGTGTACAGCTGCTGTTCCTGGCAATGGTCTGCCCTCTGGTGGTGCTTCTTATGAACTTCAATCTGGTGGTGTTTTCTTACTGTTGTTGCATACCACTCTTCTCTTTTTATTCCAGGGCTCATTCAAGATCTACCCCCTGTCTGATGACCCGGGTGTGCCTGCTCCTCACCGTCAGTTCAGAGAACTGCCTGAGAGTGATCAGGAGTGTGTGGTCAGAATCTATGTGGTGCGCTGCATTGACTTGCAGCCCAAAGACAACAACGGATTGGTAAGACTTATCTAAAGTTATGTAGCTGAAATGAAAACAACCATCTACCCCTTTCCTTGATTAAAACTATACTACTACATTAGATGTTCTGTAGGGATTCAGTAGGGATGCACCTGTAGGAATAATTACAGTACTATAACAAATATACAAATACTAGAGGTTTGGGCCGCTATGTGTCCCAAACACATACGTCGCACCGCCAATCCGACCTGTCAGAGCGTCGGGGGCTTTGTCAGAGTACCCGTTGTACCCGTCTGTCTGTGTCCCTTTTGTGCCCATATATGGAGATCCCTGATGTCATCAGTATATGCTCATATATTGGAATGCCGATATATGGGCATATTGGTTGGATCGGCAGTTCTGGATATCCGAACTACTCGACTTTACTTTATTTGTTTATTTGGGCAGGACAGAGCATATTAATGGACGTCACATGGACGTAAATACACCGGATTTGGCAAAGATGCTAATTTTCATCCGCAGTCCTCACACAAAACATTAAAAAAAAAAAACGTAACGTTACATAGGGAACACAGCATAAAAATAAACCTAAAACATGACCACAAATGGTTGCAGCTTTGGTTTTCAAGCAACCATCTTTTCAGATTGAATTTAAAAGATGAAAATGTAGGACAATCCCTTATATGCAGAGGAAGGCCATTCCATGCTACACAACCCTGTACTGAGAGGACATTTTGACCAAAAGTTGTTTGCCGGTGCGGCACTTCGCAATCTCCTCGAGTGGTTGCTCTGGTACTGATTCCCCTTTCAGGCTTCCTTTTAATGAATTCACTTAGGGGGCACAGACCATGTAGGGTCTTGTATATGACCCCAACCTGTTTGAAAATTTTGAAGTTGTCAAAGCTAAAAGAATGTTAACCTACTATCAGCTACCAGTATTCACCGCATGACTTGCCGCACCCAAGTCGTGCTACTCATATGCTGAGTTGGCGGTGCCCGGGATGTGATTATGAAAAGCTAAGATGTTACCTACTGTATGTCCCTTTTCTTTGTACTAATTTCAGAGTGACCCCTACATTAAGATTACTTTGGGAAGGAAAACAGTGGATAACAGAGATAACTACAAACCAAAGACCCTCAATCCAGAGTTTGGGAGGTGAGACAATGATGTTTAAATGTCACATTAATACTACATTGATTTTGAGTGATTTTATTTTACGATTGCCATATTTTCTGTGTTTAGAAACTAAAACACATTGCATTTTATGTCTTCCTTTTTTGTCCAGGGTGTTTGAGCTGTCCTGCTTCCTGCCTCAAGACAAGGATCTAAAGGTCGCCGTGTATGACTATGACTTACTGAGCCGTGATGACAAAATCGGGGAGACCGTCATCGACCTGGAGAATAGACTGCTTTCTCGTTTCAACTCTTATTGTGGCCTGCCACAGTCTTACTGCATGTGAGTAGATACTGTTGGTGTATCTTTATGTGCATGTGTGTACGTGTGTAGTCTCACAAACGTGATCTTCCCATATCTCCTCTCTATCCTAATACTCTGACTGATACTGCCGATCTATTTCCTATATGGAATCACTACAGTTCCTATAATAAAAGTCAGAGGTTTTCAAATTTCAAATCAGTATTTATTTGTTTCAGCTCAGGGATCAACCGATGGAGAGACCAGCTGAAGCCTTTTCAGATCCTCCAGACCTTGGCCAGAATTAGGGGCATCCCAGCTCCACACACAAAGGCAGATGACAGCTCACTGTCCTTTGCAGAAAAACAATACAGCCTGCCTGGTACTTTCATTCACTAATGCAATGATCTTAGATTTTCTCCACTTTTCAAAATTGCATTCATATAAACCTCCTGTGGATCTGTTTGCTAAAATGTACATGGATCATTGGAAGATTATTTTTTGTTTTTAAACGGAAACTAATGTCTTTGACAAAGGCAGAGAGACCCTTGACTTATACAGTGTGTTGTTTCTGTTGTGTATGACTCCCTGTTCTGTGTACAGAAGCTACCACAGAGATCCAACAGCATTTAGGCCCAGCCAAAGAAAGGCTGGCCCTGCATGTTCTCAGAGATCAGGGCATGGTACCAGAACATTTGGAAACAAGGACCCTGACCAGCTCATACCAGCCAAAACTGTCCCAGGTTAACAACACACTGGAGTTAAACTGCATTACCTATTTTTAGTGGCAGAAAAGTAACCCTACACATGCATGTTCAGCTGTATATATGCAGGTTAGATATGGATATAGGTACTGTTGGTAGATAGATAGACAGACAGACAGACAGACAGACATATACTTTATTGATGATAATGGCTTGTGTCACATACGTATGTAAGTAGGGCAGAATCCAGATGTGGGTGGACGTCTTCCCAAAGAGCAGGGGCTCACTAAGACCTGCGGTTGTCATCACCCCACGAAAAGCCAAGAAGTAGGATTCCAATGACACAATGAAAGTTAAAACATAAATGGTTCTGTGACGTGTCGAGGATTTAAACATGATTGCATGTTTGAAACAGGTACAGCTTGCGGGCCATCGTGTGGAACACCACTGATGTCATACTTGATGACATAAGCATAACCGGAGAAGAAATGAGTGACATCTATGTGAAAGGGTACTTGGTGACTTGTGTGACTTTTTACACAAATTCTGTTCATACACCTTGTTCAATCTCTTACACAGTCACACTGAGTAAAAGATGGCTGTGCTGTGTTTACCAGATGGATGGATGGCAAGGAAGATGATAAGCAGAAGACGGATGTTCACTACAGGTCCCTGGACGGTGATGGAAATTTCAACTGGAGATTCGTCTTTGAGTTTGACTACCTGCCTGCTGAACAGCTCTGTCTTTTCTCACAGAAAGTAAGTATGATCATATAACAGGAGCTCAGTGCTGAGTGAAGATTTTAAAGGACAATACCAGTGGTCTGGCATGTTCAGTCCATTGACCAACTCATGGTATACTTGACATTAATGGCTACCTCTTTCCAAAGCCTTATGCTTTGGAAAAACGTAGGTATTTATGTCATTTGGTAGTTTTTTTGTGGAAAGTATTGGTTTCCATTCATTTCAGTTCGGTATGACATCAACTTGCAGAGAGATAGTTAGTTAATCCAATACACATTTTTGTTTTTGGACATGGTTATGTTATCAAATTTGAAACAGATTCATTGAAAAGTCTAGCCGAAAATAGTCTCTGGATAAAAGTTGATTCACAAATACAATTAAAACATGCATGAACTATCAACGGCACACTGTTGTTTAGCCAACAGTATTCAAGAGAGTTTGGTAGGATTTTTTTAATGTATTATATATATTTTGCATATTAATTATTTAACCTTTTAGACCCATTATTGGAAAAAATGGTCTATCGTTTAGTAGCTCTGTGAATTTAACTACTGTACATGTATTATCTGGAGAAAATGTGAACTTTCTTTATACAGGAACACTTTTGGAATCTGGATAAAACTGAAACCAGGAAACCTCCTAAGTTGATCATCCAGATATGGGACAATGATAAATTCTCCCGGGATGACTACTTAGGTAAGGTTCATCATCAAAACTATAGAGTGGACAAAGGGGATACCATAACTATTGTATCTGAGTACATGATGTTTCATATAAAATGTGACATCTGACGAAGGCCACAGAGGCCGAAATGTGTTATGTGTTTATACCGCTGCATAAATACATATTTTTTTGGGAGCATTAAGACGTTGTGCGGACCTTCTCCCTCTCTACAATGTTATTTATTCTGATCTAGCACCCGTCGAAATAGCCAACTTATGGATGTCTTGACCGCTTTTAATGTAAAATATGAAACATCTGCCCATATATCTGATACAGGAGAAGTTGAGCTGTACCTTCTCCATCTCATTCCTCCTGTCAAAAGCCCAAATAAGTGCAGCCTGAAGTTACCAGAAATGGCATCAAGTTCAGCTGGCAGCAAAGTACCACAGTCCAACTCTCTGTTCTGCCAGAAGTCTGTACGAGGCTGGTGGCCGTGCGTTATCCAGCAGGATGGGAAACCTGTGCTTGGTGTACGTTTAAATTCACTATAGTCCGGGCGTGCATTGCAAATGTAACACTCTCCTCCCACAGCTATAACATTTAAAAACATAACATACACACAGGCGCAGACACTTTGCTTGTTAAGAATACACATATGCACCTTCAATGATTAATGTACTATGCTTTACTTTCACTTACTATTGCTGATATTAGGTCGGCATACACATTTTAATTAACTCATACAGGACACGGGATAAACAACTGAAATTCAAGGGATTTTTTTTCTTTTTCTCTTTTGGAACTGTGACACTATATTTTAAGCTGATAAATTATCTTTGTGGGGTTCTCTCTTGATTGGATGAAATTGGTATGCCACATGAAAATGTATTTTCTGTTGACTAAAGAGATGGGTAGACCCCTGTTACTGAACAAACAAAACGTCACTTACAGCACTTTTACTGTCTTCATTTAGTTTCTGTCATGTGACAGTGTTTTTGTGTTTCACAGGGAAAAGTGGAGATGACCTTGGAAATAGTGGAGGAGAAGGAGTCGGAAGAAAGGCCTGCTGGAAAAGGCAGAGATGAGCCCAACATGAACCCCAGACTGGACCCTCCCAAGTAAGACTATTAACGCATTAAACTACTTACAATTAACCACATGAACCCTGGCGTCCCTATTCTGGGGGGCGAACGTCCGGTGAAAATAGCCGATTCTCAAGCTCACAACGTGTTGCGTTTGTGAATCTGCTATTTTCGGCCAAGATATTTAGAGTAGAGCGAAACAGTGTAGGGGCCGGTCAACTAAGTATAATTGTTTAAGTGCTTAATTATATTGTTTTTAAATTCAAGTGGATGGCAGAGTCCACACCACAAGTAAGACAGCGACAGTGGTTAACTAGAAAATGTGCTCCTCAGAGCACAGGTCTCCGCCAGTACTGTTCCTGATTAATCCTGTCTTACCTATTTATATTACATATTGTCACGTGTCACTTGACCAATGTTAGCTTGGCTGAGACGGACACACACACGGAGGGTAAAACTCTCCTGGCGGAGACAAAAAATCACACCCCATTCATATTTAGAAACAACAGTGGTCATCACAGTGATGGAAGCTCACTTCAAACATTATAAATGATTTGAAATAACTATTTATAGGTTTTTATTTCATTGTGCGTCTCGCTAGCCAATCAAAGCATTGGTGACAACATATTGTCACGTGTCACGTGAAGCTTGACCAATGTTAGCTTGGCTGAGACGGACACACACACGGAAGGACGGGGACGAAAACATACACTCCACCATACTGGCGGAGACAACAATATCATTATATTTATAGTTATAATTATAGTTATATATACAGTAGATATGGTGGTTGGTGTGGGCGACCCTTAAGGCACTGAATCATTAAAGCATGTATAAATTGTACTTAAGTACAGTACTTAAGTAAATGTACTTAGTTACTTTTCACCACTGAACGTAACTAGTTATTTTTTCGCAGATAGGTAACGCAATATAGTTACTGACATTTTAGTTACTCATTACTTCATGTGAAAAGAGCCAACAACTTCAGAGGTTCATGATCCGACTTGTTCTACTCTCACACTAGCCGTCTGTCACTTCACCCTCCCAGGCTCCGCTCGCTGCACAGCTGCGGGCAGCGGGGCCACTCGTTCGGTGTTCAAACTGTTGTTAAGAGGGGACGATATTAGTAATTGTTTACAATAGTACGTCAACAATTTCTCTCCACTTTGTTTTTGTTCACCAGACGCTCTGAAGCGTCATTCTTCTGGTTCGCGAGTCCTTACAAGACCATGAGATTCATACTCTGGAGAAGATTCAAGTGGACCTTCATCATTGGGATTATCCTCCTGCTGGTTCTCTTGTTCCTCGGGATCATGTTCTACTCTCTTCCTGTAAGAGCATTTATATATTATTACAGTATATATTTATATTATATGTGTGTGTGTGTGTGTGTGTGTGTGTGTGTGTGTGTGTGTGTGTGTGTGTGTGTGTGTGTGTGTGTGTGTGTGTGCGCCTGTGTGTTTTTTGTATTTTTGTCCTCTCTTTGGGATGTTAGGGATTGATTGTGTGCATTGCAGTAAAGGCATATGAGTTTTAATGGGCACGGTTTACTGCATATACGGTAGTTACAGTAGTCACATGCACAGCAGCACACGTGTGTGCATGCACACACACACACACAAAATCTTGGCATGCATTGATTTTTCGCCATTATGCAATGTAATCAGAATTGGCCTCTGTAAATCATGCTTTTTCTGTTCAGACATTTCACATCGTCACTCTCACAAATGTGTGTTTTTTGTGCACTCAAATGAAGGCTGTGAAATAAAGGCTGTCCCCTCATAGTCCAATAATCCATTAATCGGTCGTGTTGGTCTTAGTCGACGATCAAATCAACAAATCGATTCGTCTACAAATTCCCATGACTATAAGTCAACTACTAAAGAATCTATTTGGGCACGGACAGCCCTACAGTGTGAAATAATTTTGTAAAATTAATTCTTTGATCCCCAGAACTACATCTCAATGAAGATTGTGAAACCATATTCATGAAGAGCTGAACAGAGAAGGTGTTTTTTTCCTGTGGGATCATGAGTCTTCATTAGACTCCCACTGTCCCCTGTGGAAATATGCAACAATGTTTTCTCAGCCTCCAGTGTTCATTGGCTGGTATTTTCTCTCAGATAATCATTGCTGTCTTATGTATTTTTTTGCACTCTTTGCATTACTTACACTCGCTTTTTTGCTTTTGAACAAGGTCAATAATTATCATGACATGATCATTTTAATAAAGATTTTAATTCTGTATTGGTTTCTTTTGTTGTATTATTTTACACCAGGCGTGCATGTGTTTGTAGTCGATAAGAATGCCGTAGTTTGCAGAGATATCTATTGTAACAGTAGTCGTGGGTTGTTATTTTTGGCTGCATACGTCATCTGATTCTGACTGAAACGTTTCTCAGACACTTGATATCCTGTAAGTAACACACCTGGTTCATTTCACTAGAATTTCACCAGCTATCAGTAAATCAGGTCATCCAAATATATATATATATATATATATATATATATATATATATATATATATATATATATATATATATATATATATATATATATACACACACACACACACACACACACACACACACACACACACACACACACACACACACACACACACACAGAGTAGGCCTAGGGCATGACGTCACGCCACGGAGAGTGAGACGGCGAGAGCAGCACAGCTGTAGTGATCAGAGAGTGAGGGACATGTGTGTGAACTAGTTAATAAAAGTTAACCACGGTAATAACAATAAGTACAGTTGGACTCACGCGTACGTTATTCAATAACACGACAAGCCCGACCTAACCGTGGGTCACAGAGAGTTCACAGCTGGGACCAAGTTAGGCTAAGGCTAATCTCACAAGATGATCGAAAATCAGCAATAACATGCAGACGCGCAGCGACAGGACAGGAACAGAATGACATAGTAGGAAACCTCCCTTGGGGACCCCCATGGCCTGCGCATCTATGGGCCCGGGCGCACGCCAAAAAACACACACGCTGACAACAGAAGATGAAGAGATTCGCTCAGGAGTCAAAGTTGCCCAACCACAGATAGGCTCTTTGCACAGCAGCAGCCACATTGGAAAGAAATTGGGTCTCTTCCTTACTTCCTTCACAGCTACAGGTCTTCAATTATACTAATTAAGGTAACTTGTGTTCCATATTCTGATCAAACAGAGTCAGGGTTCTAATATTGTGCATGTTCATGGCTATTAAATGGAAGTGAGTGGGTCTCAAATAATGAGGGTCCACTAGGTACCCTCATGGTTGTGGGTGGGGGTTCCAAATGGCCCCCTTACGGACGTGTATAACTCTACAAATTACAATGGAACAAAATTAACCCGTAAGGGTCCATTTAGTTCCATATGTACCTGCCAACTTCAGACCGTCAGATAACAGGAGTTTTCGTTTCCGAGAGAGAGAGAGAGAGAGAGAGAGAGAGAGAGAGAGAGAGAGAGAGAGGCTCGTGGAAGAAGTAGCCTACTCAGATATTTTACTGTAAGTAAAAGTATAGCAATACCACAATGTGGAAATACCTATGGGAATACTCTGTTACTAGTACATTTGAAAAACAATTTAAAACTTTAGTTACTAGTTACTTTTCAGATATAAATTATGATATGGAACGAGGAACCCATTCATATTTTTGTTTTGTTTCAGATGCATGGACAGACAGCAACATGCTGCCATAACCTGTGAGTATAAGATATTTAGAATCATTGCCTGAACAGGTCAGTACCTTTGACTGTTCTGAAGAAAATGTATTCTCATAAATTGACAACAAATGATAATTAATATTTTGGCTAGCTATATTCAAATATTATTACTCGTGTTGAGTTTTCCAGTCAAAATACAATGCTGTGACTGCTACATTTTCACACAGGTCTGTCTGCTTGTCATTAATGTTAAATTATGAGCGTTATTTTGATCAAATGTCTGGGTAAACTGTAATAATTCCGGACATAATGTAATGGTATGGTGTGAAGTTGAAACTATAACATTGTAAAGGTCCCCAAAAAATCCCCGAAAGGCTGGCCCAAGGAGAATCAAAGAAATCGGCATGCATAACATACGGTCCCACCCACTGTTTACTTTTATGAACATCACTAGGGTGTTTTCAAGTTTTACTAGTGACAAAATGTAGATAATGTATTAGCCAGTGGTGGAAAAAGTACTCAAATGTTTTACTTAAGTAAAAGTATCAGTACTGCAATGTAGAAGTAAAAGTCTGGTGTTCAAAAATTACTTGAGTAAAAGTACAAAAGTATTGTTAACAAAATGTACTTAAAGGTACCAAAAGTAAAAGTACTGAAATGTTTGAAAATAGCAGATCTACAAGCTCAGCGACGCGTTGTGAGCTTGTAGATCGGCTATTATCAAATAGAACAGGCATAAAATAGGGCTAAAGTGGTTAATGTATGTTTTGTAATACTTTTATCTGCAAAGTGACTAGTAACTAAAGTTTTCAAATAATTGTAGTGGAGTAAAAGTACAATATTTGCCTCTGAGATGTAATGGAGTAGAAGTAAAAGTATTGGAAATTGGAAATACTAATAATAATAATAATAAGTAAAGTACAAATACCTCAAAATTGTACTTAAGTACAGTACTTGAGTACATGTACTTAGTTACTTTCCACCACTGGTATTATAGGAGGAGTTCACCCAAAAAATGACTTATTTTCTATCAATTGCACACCCTATGAAGCCTTGAATCCATGGATTCTTTTTTGTTTTTGTCGCATTCCTAAGCTAATAATTTGATTCCCGTCTTCTACCGGCTAATGTATCCGGTAGGAGACACAAAGTAGATTATTTGTGTCTCCTACCGGAAATACACACGGTCATCAAATTATTGTCTTAGGAATGCCACGAAAACAAAAATAAATCCATGAAATCAAGGCTTCATGGGGTGTGTAATTGATCGAAAATAAGTAATGTTTTGGGTGAACTCCTCCTTCAACCTTTCAGACAGACCACTTCGCTCATTTCTTTTCCTTTATTATGGTGCCACCCAGTGGTGATGGACAGTTGTAGCACTTACCATAGGTTAGGTATGAGGCTGCATCAACACATCTGAACTGCATGATGGAGACAGAGTTGAGAAAAAAAAGAGACAGAATGTGTAAGACGACTGAGGGTCTGAACAAAGACATAATAACAAATAACCCTCAATTTCACACAATGCCCATACAAGCTCCAGCCATACTGTACCAGTCTCCTTGAAAGTGACAGCTGTCAGCCATTAGGCTATCTGTAAAAACGGTTCGAATTCATAATGCAGCTGCTAACTCTATATCATGCCGTTTGTCTTCTTTAAGGAATATGGTGTGATTCTCAGGATGATAATAATGGGACAAAAGGGTTGTCCTTGTGGAGTCGACCACTGTGGAATCCCCAAAAAGACATCTGGTGTGTATGTATATATGTACCGTATATGGCACCTCAGAGGTTCTGTGACTGTTGTATATCGCCTCTGTCGTGTGGAAACCTCATTATGCACAAAACTGTTACCAATCAGGATTCAAATGAAAAAATAGCAAAAGTAGCAGATCTACAAGCTCAAAACTAGTCGTTTCACGGTGTGTTTCGAACCGCGTTTCGAGCTTGTGGATCTGCTACTTTTGATGCTTTTGTGTGACGCTGTAGTATGATCAAAGTAGGAGCTTTAATTTACGAAAAACACTAAGTTAGAATATGGAGAGAGATAGGAGGTTTCTGCCCGACAGCAACACTATAATTTAGTTATCTCTTGTTACTTTTTTCTTATTTTTCTTTAATGTCTTTCATTGTTGCTACAATGTTGAGGAGCTGGAACCAAATAATTTGACTCTTATACATCTCTATGCGAGATAAAAAAATACAATCATGAATCTTGAAAAGGAACGTATCCTTAAACGTCTTGGAATGACCCCACTCCCATCTTTCTGTAGGGCGAGTAGTAGGCTATGTCAGAATTGATTTATTGATGAATTCTTGTAGGCACATTTAGATTTAGAGATTTATTCAGTATGAACGTATCATAGAAATAAACAATACGGTGGGAATTCTGAAATATGTTGGATTTCTCCATTAACTTAAGACACAGTGAGGACTGAAAGATTAATACAGTTTCCATTTTCATTGTGCTTACAGGTAACAAGAAGAAAACTATGCAAATTGACAAAAACTTAAATCCTGGGTGGAATGAAGTAAGTGTGGAATGTAAAAGTCTCGCATAGCCAGACAACTATTTCACAATCTCTGAATGCTTTATAGAGTCTGGAACTACAACTCCCGAAATCCGAGAGAAGAAGCTGGCACTTCCGTTCACGAAAATATATTTTAAAATATCTTTACATTTTATTATTTTATTTCAATTTCTGCTAAGCAGCAAAGCTAAATATACTTAGTTGATTTGTATTTATATTAGGATAAATTTGCGCGACAAAACGTAAAGACGAAACGGAAGTGAAAGGAGGAGGCTTCATATCCGGTTTATATTCTAATCATGATCAGAGCTTCCGAGGCCCAGACTATATGACCGGAATCATTTGAACATTGTGGGAGGCAACAGTCTGGCCATGCGAGACTACATGTGGACTAAACACTGACACAAAACATATGGATAGATATTTACTTTAAAGTGATACATTGGCTTACAGTAAGCTGAAATTTGACTGGAAAGGTCATTCATTGGATCCTTCCTCCTTCATAGATGTGATCGTGAAAAGTGTCTGTCTAGTTTCTAAATGTCTATTGAAGAGGGGTGACATGGTTCAGTTACTGTATGTCATGGCCACTACTTGATCATACTACAGCGTCACACAAAAGCATCAAAAGTAGCAGATCCACAAGCTTGTAGATCTGCTACTTTTGCTGTTTTTGAATTTGAATCCTGAAAAGTATCATTTTTGGACATATGAGGTTTCCACCCGACAGGCGATAAAGCACTTCTGATCTAACTGTGTTCTCATATTTTCAAATGTTTCATGAGTTTGTTTTTGGTTATAATGGAAACGTAGAGAAGGATGAGGCCGCACAACTCTTAGCCACAATCATTTTAAACACTTTATCCATACATTGGCTATTTAAAAACAGCTGATCTACGAGCTCACTGCAAGCTTGTACATCTGCTATTTTTGAAATATTTTGACAAATAAAAAATGTTTGGAAACTGTTGAATAATTTTGGATTTGTCTTAACATAAATCTTCTCTTCTGGGGGTCTCTGGCACAACCTCTTTTCAGATTGGGGGTCCGCAGCCAAATGCATATCAATTTGGGGTCCTTGACATGATAAAGTTTGAGAACCATTGTCGTAGGTTACCCTTTGTCGTTGTCAAAAAGAGCCAATATTCAGCAATTCACACGATGGACACACCCACTGACCATTTCTCTGAAACCCAACAATTTCACACGTTGCCCAACATGCCCATACAAGCTCGTACTGGTCTTCTTGTAAGTGACAACTGTCAGCTACATCTGTAAAACTGTTATATGTTGTAATCTAGCTGCTGACGCTTACATTATGCTGTTGTTTTCTTCAAGGAATGTGGTGCGAGTCTCATAAGACATCAGACAATACTTTGTCAAGATGCTGCATGTCCTCGTGGAGTCGGCCACTGGAATATCCAAAAAGCTGTTCGGATGTCTTCCAGATCCACAAGTGGAAGTTGAGTTTAAAGGTGAGATATCTTTCAATTATTTAGCATGGTTCTTTTTTTGTTATCGTTCTGTACAAGATTTGCTCTTTATTTAAGTCTCATTATCATTACATTTACATTTTTTATCCAAAGCGACTTACAATAAGTGCATTCAACATAGGAAGGCAAGGAAACTATTAATCACAAGTCTTAAGTGTATTCTCTTCTAAAACAAGCAACTAAAAGAGTATACCTAGCGCTAAGGTAAAAGTGCAATATATCAGCTACCTACTTTCTTAAACAGATGAGACAAGTAGGGAAATCAAATGAGCAAGAGCTAAAACAATTATCATTTGCATTCATACTTTAGACAGCATCGATAATCTGACACGTATGCTTTAGCTACATTGTAATAACATGACACGTCTTTGTAGTAAAACCTCTGATTCAGATATGGGCACGGTTGGTCGGATCAGTGGTTCGGGACAACCGCTTATTGATTGATTGATTATTTTATTTCCGTATTTTATAAGTGCCCAACCATCATGGATTTATACGACACCATTTTACGCTTACAGCATGTTTACAGTATATTCACATAATACATTCAATTACAGCTCAGTACAGTGCTCTGTCTTCTCTCCCAAGCTTGACAAATAAAATCTGCCACAACAAAACCTCCTTTAACGAAAAATATAAGTTATAAGTTATTCATAATCCATCTAACTCAAGGAAATCACCACAAATAGAAGACCTCTTACTAACAAATACCTGTACAAAAACATTGTACTTCTAATTTCATGAACATCACACAGTAACCTATCTTATAGTCTCGATTCCGGGCATGCAGTCATTGATGTCGGTCGGACGGACGGTTCTCGAGATCCGTGAACTACAGATGCACACACGGACAGACTGACGAACAGAGATTTCACAAATTTATAATAGAATAACTTTCTTTTCCACAGCTATCATTCTAGGGTTAGAGTAGTCCCATCTTGTGTCTAGCATTGGGAGATATTTATGCACACCTAAGAACTTGTAGTAATAATACTGTCTGAATTCTGAAATATGTTTAATTTCTCTATTAAGGCACAGTGAGGACTGAAAGATGAATGCAATATCCATTTTCATTGTGCTTACAGGTGAAAAGAAGAAAACGAAAGAAATAAGCAACGAATTAAATCCTGTCTGGAATGAAGTAAGTGAGAAATAGTTCATGTATGTCAATCTAAAATAGTCATATTTAGAATAAACACAGATAAAAAAAACATATGGATAGATGTTTACTTTACTTTAGTATAACTAATGAATTGGCTTACAGTAAATTAGCTATTATTTAAACAAATCTCCACAACTTTTTCTTTTCTTTTTTTTTTAAACTGCAGGTGCTGACATTTGACTTGAAAGGTTTTCCATTGGATCCTTCCTCATTCATAGATGTGATTGTGAAAGATTATGAAACCATTGGAAAAGACAAGTAAGTGTGCTGGACATACCAAAGTTGAATCTTATCGTTTCCGACACATGCATGTATTTAGTTACTTTACACCAGTGGTTCTCAACCTTTTCAGGCCGCGACCCTCCCAAAACCACCATATTTGAACTGGGGACCCCCCACCCTGACAAGGCATTACATTTAGTTAGACTCGATTCCACATTTAAAAATGATGAAAATGGCCAATCTACATGCTCACGACAGCGAGACGTTGTGAGCATGTAGATCGTCTATTTTGAAATTGTGTGCCTCTTTCTCATGTAATATTTCACAATTTGGCCAGTGTTTGTCATTTTTTATTGTATAGTTTGTTGATTTTTGACGTGGTAATGGTCTTATTGTCATTTTAGTGGTATTTAAAAGTCCTTACATTGTCACTTTAGAAATGTGCAGATACCCTGTATACACTTATACTGTAATGACCCCAAGTGGGTCATTTAGGGGGGCCCATCTGGGGGTCCAGACCCACAGGTTGAGAACCACTGCTTTTACACCACTGTCATAATATGTGAAGATGTCAAACTGGGACGTGCACACTGTCAGAGGTCAGGAATACAGTAACCACACTGAACACCCACACGTGCAAACACATTTTAACCCATTGAGACCTGAGGCTGATTCTAAAAATGTCTTCTAAATCCTAACAGTTTTTGGAAAAACTGTTTATATATCAGTGGTGCTCAAACCTTTTCATGTCAAGTACTGTATAATAATAATTATGTATTTGGCCGACGACCCCCATCTCAAAATATTTAGTTCCAGGGACTCCCAGAAGCAAAAAATAAAAATGTTTGCGCTAAAAGAACATATAAAGATTTGCACATATTTTCATGATTTAAAAAAAAATAGCAGATCTACAAGCTTTGAGCTTGTAGATATATCAATAATACACGTATAAAAATGAAGTACAGTAAGAAATACATTTTTTAACCACTTCTTAAACCCTATACTTTAATAATATGTATCTTATTGATTTTCAGGATCATCGGCTCAGCTAAAGTTTATCTGGGGGACTTGACCAGTGATCAAACAAAGTCTCTCCCATCCCGTAATGAACCTTTGGTCAACGACAAACAAAAGGCCATCGGGGTAATTAGTTATAATTAGTCCAGATGGATGCCAAAAACATTTACACCTTATTTCTTCAATCTGATATCCAGGTGAAATGATGCTGATCAAAATGTTGTATTTTTCTCAGGCAACCATTAATTTGCGGATTTGGTTTGAATCACCTGACAACAGCACTCCCAACTTAAATGACCAACCTGATGGACAGATGTCACTAGGGGATGTTGGTGAGTCATTCAAAAGCTTCCAAACCTATAAATGACTTTTGATGGTGTGAAGATGTTGCCAGACGTTTTTTTTCATTGTGTGTTTGCTCAAGATGTAAACTATTCTGAAAATGACTTGTAGCCTTGGCCAGTGGTGGACAGTAACAGAGTAAATTTACTTTAGTATTGTACTCAAGTACAGACTGAGTATTTGTACTTTACTTGAGTATTAGATTTGTTTGATACTTTTTACTTTCACTCAAGTACATTTTCAAGATTTTTTTTACTCAAGTACATTTCTGGGAAGGCTGTGAAGTACTAGTGACTTTTACGTTGGTTGGCTGTTCTTGTTTTTTTTTGTTTTTTTTCTTCCCTAAAATGTCACAGTACTGATGGCAATTGATATAATTTTAAAGCTTTAGTTATTACTAGTTGGTATTATAATAAGAGTATGCGATTGTTTTGAAATACTATTGTTTCATTGCTGTCCTTAAGACTAAAAAAGATTTTTACTAACCTATGAAATCATTAAGGCAATACATTAACATTAAGGCAATAGTTTGCCCAGAGAATTCTCTGTTAAGTACATTTCTATATTCAATCTGTAATTACTTTTATCTTACTGCTTAATTAATAACAGTCTTGTCTGCTCTTAATTTCACCAATACAACGAATGCACAGAGAGCATGATCCTGAAGGGTAACACATTATTACACTGCACAATTTGTTTGTTGTTTAAATAGCTGTAATCTACATCAGTACGTACACTCTCCACTGTGGGATCTACATCATGGGTATTCAACAAGGGGTCCGTGACCCCTAGGCGGTCCTCTGAGTCACTGCGGGGGGGGGGCCCCCCATTTTCTTTTTCTGATACATTTGTTTTGTTTTAAATGTCTGAAAATATGCATGAATCCACATACTATATTAGCAAATATAAATAAGTAAGAAAGCAACTGATAAGTTAAACAATATAGACCCAGTCTAGTAAAAGTGCACATACTTCATACAATTACAAATATGAATGATAATGATTAATAGATAAGCCCTAATAAAACATAACCTACTGTAGCAAGTTCACACTTTTGAGTGTTACTTGCATAATGTCCTATAATGTAAACCACATTTCACATCCACATATGTCTGAGAAATGTTTTTTTTTTTCATTTCCTTCTTCTGCTCCGTGTGTGTGTGCGTGTGTGCGTGCGTGTGCATCTCAGGTGGGGCTGAAGAGGGGGACACGGACCAGGATATGGGAGGGGGGGCTCAGGTGTGTGCTTTGTCAACTGCCCCGCCACCAGGCCAGACTGGGAACTCCAGCCAAAAAGCCATCCGTCTCATTCATAAAAGACACAGAGCCCTGGTCAACAAATCTCAGGATTTCCAGGTATTCTATTCAACACTTGGTTGTTCTTTGAGAACACTCTTAACTAGAAAGGGGAGCTCCTCAGAGTGCATTTATCTCCACCAGGCTGGGTAGCCTAGGCAGGGCTGTGGAAGTTGTGTGTTGCAGCCATTAGGACCTGAGGAAGTTGCGGGGCCATTTCTACGATGATGCTGTACGGACGGTGCATCTTTGCGCATATGTGTGGGCAGAAGTGAGGTTTGCTTTTGGAGGTGTGCTCTGTAGTAGTGTTATGGAAATTATAACTTTGACTGCTTTGGGCAAACATTATATCAAAGCAGGTTCTTTGTCATGACAAAGTGCATCTCATATTTGTCATTTTTAGCAAGTGAACAGTCACAAACTAAAACACAGTGACCGCAAAGAGAGATGAGTGCAACACTGAATGAGGTGGAGCTGTTATGTGTGTCTGTCTGTCTGTCTGTCTGTCTGTTTTGATTGATTCAATACTTTATTAGGCAAGAAAAGTAAAACAGCACAGTTACATTTAAAATACTTTGTCTAAAAGGTCAGTTCAAAAAAAGTCCTTGTTTCCAATGAGGTCCTTGGTATTCAATTCATAGTCATATATAGTGGCACCACAGTTCAAATATCAATACAAAAAAACAGAAAAAGATGTACAAACAAACAATTAGAAGGGGTGGGGGGTGATAATGCTATATGTACAAGAAAGGGGGGAAGCGGGTCGTCTGTCTAACGGGAAAATAATACTTTTTTTTTTAAATGAACCCAGCGAACTGCACTTTTTGAGGGATGGCGTTAGCAGAGGTGGACAGTAACGGAGTACATTTACTTGAGTACTGTACTTAAGTACATATTCTGAGGATCTGTACTTTACTTGAGTATTAGATTTCTTTGATACTTATTACTCTTACTTGAGTACATTCAAAGACAAATATTTTACTTTTACTCAAGTACATTTCTAAAAAGGCTGAAAAGTACTCGTTACTTTTAGGTAATGGGCGCACACGGCCGAACGATGGAGAAAAAAAAACAGTTTTCTGTGCGTGCGCCAGGCAGTGCATCTGTCTGCCTGCCTATGTGTTTGTGTGCTGTATTCAAAGGACGCTAGGACCCTGGGGGTGCCGCTCGCACGTGTGTGTGTGTGGTGTGTGTGTGTGTATGTTTGTGTGCATGGTTGTGTGAGGTTTCCTCATTGACGTCAAGGAAGCTTTGACGTGTGAGGAGAAATATGCGCTCTGTGTGGCCGTGGGGTGGAAGCAGGGACGTGCTGGCCACTGGGAAATTTGGGACAATTACAGAAAGGCCTCTCCATTCCAGGCCGGCCATTAAAAAAAAACGGCCGAAATTAAGAACCGGCTGGCCGGCTGTTTAAAAGAATTCCGGGCCTCTCTATCTGAGATTCCCAGGCTGAATTATGGGCCCAGCACGTCCCTGTACACAGGTTACAGGTTAAACTGCATGCTACACAGGTTACATGTTAAACTGCATGCTACACAGGTTACATGTTAAACTGCATTCTACACAGGTTACATGTTAAACTGCATGCTACACAGGTTACATGTTAAACTGCATGCTACACAGGTTACAGGTTAACAACTTTGATCATGGAGAGGGCCACTATATTTCCACACTCACTCCAGACGGCCACATTGCATATACTGTCGGGCCTACTATGTCACACAAAAGTAGCAAAAATAGCAGATCTACAAGCTCAAAACGTGTCGAAATGCGACATGTTTTGTAGCTTGTAGATCTGCTATTTTTGAATTGGAATTTAGATTTTTTTGTGCTATTTCTTTATTGGAATCCTGAAAAGTAACATTTTATTTAATTTCAAATGCATGTAGTTATACTTATGTTAACTTTATGAACTTAAATACAAATACATTGGACATAAAAAAGATAATAGAATTGTAATACTAGTCATTAAGCTACTAATAGACTAAAGTAATTAAAGCGGGTCATGAATTGTAACAGCTGAAATCAATAATATATCAGTATTCCGATATTAACCTGCGGGCCACATTAAGTGTATGTGAGGGCCGCATGTGGCCCCCGGGCCGCCAGTTGCCCATGTATGGAGTCACTCGTAACGTTGCTGCCAAAGACATTAGTGCTGAATTGTCAGATGTCATGAAAGCTGTGAAGAAGCTGTGAAGAACACCCTGCTCTACTTCACCATTTTGAGGTTCACACGGAACAGTGTGTCTCACACATGTTGAAGTACTATGTGTCTAGTCAGGAGTTTTTACTTCTCCAAAACTGCACAGAGCTGGCTGACCATTTCAATGACGATGTCTGGGTTGTGAGCTGAACATAATTTTAAAGTTCTATGCAAGGCCACAATGCACACGCCATTCACGTTGCTGTATGACAGAATGGAAAACATTCTAAAACAAGAAAGAATGACATAGATGTCATGGTGGACGGCGCAGCGCCCCCCCCCCCCCCCAAAAAAAAAAGAAAAAAGTGTTTGGGGGTACAAAAGCATGAAATAAAAAAAATAAAATAAAAAAGGAGGTCTGCGGTTACTTTAGTAGTTACTTACACCAAAAAGTAATGCGTTACTGTGAAAAGTAACTTTTAAGTTCACGTTTTGGCCAAAACATGAATCTGCCTGTTACAGCGCCACCATGAGGCCAGCAGGAGGCTGCGTTAATGACTATTTACCAATGGACCGAATGCCCCCGCCCTCCCCCAGGTAAAAATCACTAAATAACGATAGAAAGCAATACATGATTTTTAGCGGTGCCAACCGCTCTAAGCTTGACTTTGTCCGTTTGCGCGTCCGTCCGTATGTTATGAGCACGGGATGAGCACGGCAAAGAAGCAAACAGCTATAACTTCAGTTTGCAGCATGCCACCACGTCCAAATTTGGTATGTGGACTTAGACCACCAATAGGGACGAGCATGAATTGATGACGTTATCAAAGAGGGGTCCAGGGACCCCCGGCGCCCGTATGAGCACGGGATGAGCACGGGATTTTAAACAGCTATAACTCCAGTTTGCAGCATGCCACCAAGTCCACATTTGGTATGTGGACTTAGACCACCAATAGGGACCAGCATGAATTGATGAAGCTATCAAAGAGGGGTCCAGGGACCCCCAGCGCCCGTATGAGCACGGGATGAGCACGGGATTTTAAACAGCTATAACTCCAGTGTGCAGCATGCCACCAAGTCCACATTTGGTATGTGGACTTAGACCACCAATAGGGACCAGCATGAATTGCTGAAGCCCCGCCCCCTCTGTCTTCCCATTGGCTGGCCTTCAAACAGCCATAACTCAAGTTCGCAGCATGCTATGGAGTACAAATTTTGTACATGGACTAAAGCCAGCAATAGGGACTAACTGTCATTACTTAAACCCCGCCCCCTCTGTCTGCCCATTGGCTGGGCTTTAAACAGCCATCATTCCAGTTTGCAGCATGCTACCAAGTACAAATTTGGTAAGTGGACTCAGACCACCAATAGGGACGAACTGAAATGAGTTAAGGCCCGCCCCAAAGGCACCGCTTCCTTCACACAGGGTGTGATTTTTTTTTAACACTCATATTTTAATTATTATCATTACAAACTAATAAAATAACCCTTGTTGTGAAAAAAAAACAAAGTAGTCCTTTAAAGTATCAAAAGTACAGGCCTACTACAATTTCTGCAATTATCAGATTAACAAGCTCACAGTTATTTTCAAATAGCCTATGTATAAAATGAAAATTAGATACATGTTTCATAATATCATAATTTCTATCTGAAAAGTAACTAGTAAGAAAGCTTTCAAGTAGTTGTAGTGGAGTAGTATTATTGGAAGTGGGAAATACTCAAGTAAAGTACAACAACCTGAAAATTGTACTTGTACAGTAAATGTATTTAGTTACTTTCCAATTCCACCACTGTATTTTAGCATACTTCAGTGGTGGAAAATGTACTCACATGTGTAAAAGTATCAGTACTACATGGTAGAAGTACTCTGTTACTAGTAAAAGTCTGGTATTATAAATTCATGAAAAGTACAAAAGCATTGGTATCAAAATGTACTTTAAGTACCAAAAGTAAAAGTACAAAAATGTTTGAAAGTAGTTGTGAGCTTAGATCGGCTATGTTCAAATAGCCTACATATAAAATAGGGCTTTGAAATGTGTAAAATAGGACCATTAGTGGCTAATGTATTTTATATAATGTCATAATTCATATCTGAAAAGTAAGTGGTAGAAAGTTATTTATTTTAGTTTGTTTTGTTTTATTTCGTTTGCATTTATCATTGTTATTATGGCTTATTATCAGATGTGGACAGTAACTGATGAATTTGTAAATTTACTTGAGTAGCCTACTGTGTGTGTGTGTGTGTGTGTGTGTGTGTGTGTGTGTGTGTGTGTGTGTGTGTGTGTGTGTGTGTGTGTGTGTGTGTGTGTGTGTGTGTGTGTGTGTGTGTGTGTGTGTAATTTGTTGTGTGTGTGTAATTTGTAGATAGGGACAACACTAGTTGTCGATGCAAACATAACACTTCAGGTCCCTTTTAGTTAGCGCATAGCAGTGACATATGGTGCCTTTTTGCCTTGAATATTCATGAAAGGCAGAGTGACATGGTTTGTTTTTCGCCTTGAAAACAATGAAAGGCATCCAATGTTGCTATAGTCGTCAGTATGCCTAAATTGTATGTCTTTCATCCACGTTTCCCCATTCAGACAGTATGGCATGAATACAGTCTCAAAGGGGAAACGTTTTTATTGTATTAGGACTCATATATATTATATATACATGTTTTTAGTGTTTTAGTGGTTATTTTGTGCTGCACCACTATAGGCTATAAAGATATCCATTTAGTTTACTCGTTTTGAATCAAACCTGCACTAATTTGACTTAAAAAAAAAAGCCATATAAAAAAAATACAGCAATTCATTGGTGTGAAAAATAAGTAATGTACTTTTACGTGTACTTAAGTATTTTTAAAAGTATTTACTCTTGATTACTTAAGTATATTTAAAAGCAAGTACTTTTTTACTCTTACTTGAGTAACATTTTGACTGAGCTACTTTTACTTGTAGTGGAGTAAATTTAAGCAGGAAGTATCTGTACTTTTACTCAAGTACTGGGAAAGACTCTACTCTTTCCACCTCTGCTTATTATGCAGGGGCGTCGAATGAAATAACGGCTCTATTGTTAAGTAGTTAATGTGTGAATTACTTTGAAACTAATGGCCAGTGGTCAGTATCACCTCAAGACAATAGGGAGTAGTATCAACACCAGTCCACAACATATAAATACTAGATCTGTAAGTAAAAGTATTATTGTCATTATTACAATTGTTGTATGACTATTACCTGCTTATGTAGGGCTTCTAGCGCCACCCAGTGGGTGTTCGTATTGAGCGCAGGACTGTGTGATTTGATGTGGACTGCGCATGCGTCTGTGTGACGACTTCCGGTTTAGTTCCGGTGTAGTTGTAACTGCGACATGCATTTGGCCTTCAATATTTTTTTGTCAGTTCCTTATTGTCAGTCCGTTTAACACAATGTTACAATATACGTTTACACGATATAGTCATGTATAGGTCTTGGATTGACTAGTGTCATTTGTTGAGTCTGTGATCGATTGCTGTGGTCCTCAAGCCAGAACACTTTACGTCACATTTGATCTTGCGCGTGCGTACATAGTTGTTTTCGTCGACGACAGACAACGCAACAGTTAGCGTAGATGGTTGGTATGATGAATATGCATGAATAATGGTTATTACTCAATGGGATAAACTCTTTTATTGTATTCGTATATGTTGCTTATATATCTATGTATGTTGTCGTATGATTGACGTTATTTTCTTTTCGAGTGTTTCTGTGTATTATGCAGTTCATCTACATCTAATGTGGAGACCCAAAGCTAAGCTAATGTGTGTACTGGTATTTCAAGGCCTGGCAGAGAATAACGCTTCGTTTGTCGTAGTTTAGATTTGCGTTGTGAGCTGCACGTCTGCTATTTGCAAACATTTTTGTACTTTGGGTACTGTAAGCACATTTTAATACTAATAGTTTTACTGAAGCACATTCATTCCGGATCCTTTCTCATAATACAGTACTTCTACATCGCAGTATTGATACTTTTACTTAAGTAAAACATTCGATCACTTCTTTCCACCATGCCATTTCATTTATATTTGAATCACGTCAGTTTGCAATGCAATTCATAGCTAAAGATGTATAAACCTGTGTGATATAGTGATGTTATAGAGTACTTCTAACTAGAGTACTGCTAACTGGGAAAGCAGTCAGTCCACACCATGCCATTTAATTTCTATTTGAATCACCTCAGTTTGCAATGCAATTCATAGCTAAAGGTGTATAAACCTGTGTGACGTTTTATAGAGTACTGCTAACTATTGTACTGCTAACTGGGAAAGCAGCCAGTCCAGCAGGGGCCATTCACACACTCTCTATGTTGTCTTGACAATGACGTTGACTCTAGTACCCCAGATGCGATGTTACAAGCAGCTGACCTGAACGTTGTGGTTGTCCTATGCTTATGCTATGCTAAACAACACATATACAGTAACGTAAAAAGGAATACATAGGACAAGAAATTAATTTATATACTATTGCTATAAAACAACAAATGTAGCCTACATGTTTAAGCATACAGATGCATTAACTATGTCCATATGTGTATGATGCGACAGATTGAATCGCATATTATTGACTTCATTGATGCGTTATTGTTGTTGTAATGTGTGAACATGATGGCGCTCAAATATTGTGCATTTACATTGAAGAATGTCAGCTTGTATGTAATTGTAATTGTGCTGAGACAGAGTGATTCACTCACACGAAGGTTATTGTTATTTACCATGCTCGAGCTATATACAGCCTTCAACTCCAGTCTGCAAATCGGCCCAGTGATCTACAGGAACCACATCTCGTGGCCCACTGTCAACATTACCCAGGACCTGCGCCCCAGACCTTCACTTCAGTTCAACATTGGGCATACATTTAGCAATATTGACCATGATTTCATAAGAGTGCGTGGCTCACACTGAAATGTACAAATTAGCTCAGCTCTTATAGCATGGCTACACGCTATACAGTAGTTGTGTGGGGGTACTGCGTCGTTGGTTTGAGTTATTAGATGACATTGTTATGTTTGTCATATGTTTTGCTCCATGTAAATTTGATTCGTATTATGACTGTTTTCATTGCCCACATTCCATATCCTAAAGCCAATTTACAAGCTCTGATCTATCGCGTTTAGGAGTTCTCCTAACGCTGCCATGACCAATGACTAAATTAGTACAACAAGCTAACAAACATGTATCTGTTTTATTTAGATTAATTATGTGTGGCAATGTTTAAAATAAATGACGCACTATTTGAAAAGTAATGTGTACATGTGTCTGAAAAAGGTGAGTCAGTAATGAATTACAGCAACAATGTTAAAAGGCAACTGCAAAAACAAACTTCCAAATGTGTAAAATGTATAATCATTTGAAAATAGCAGATGTACAAGCTCACAATGCTTGTAGATCGGCTATTTTCAAATGGCCGAAATGTATGGGGCTGAAGTGGTTACTGTATGTTTTGTAATGAAAATCTACAAAGTAACCACTGTCAACGTCACATGAAGATGTGTGTTTTTAAAAACAAGGTACATTTACAGGTTACTATGTGTATGAAAAAGGAAACTCATCAGGCTCAAAGAGGAGTACAATGATCGCTGCCCATCCATATTGTAATGTGATCATTAACATGTGAGGCAACTGGTGACCTGAGCCATCATCAGGATTCGGTTATATTTGCATTGAATGAAAGCACACTGCATAATGATAGAATGGCCTATGCATTTTAGCCATGTGAAACAATGCGGTTCTATTTGCATGTAATCATTTTATGTAGAAAGACTATGTATTTTATTTGAAAACATGTACAGGTTAATATGTACATAAAAAGGGAACAGATAATGTATCTACAGAGCATCACCTCATGTCTGCTTTTACTACGCAAAAGGGTACTATGAAAACATTTTTCAGAACCACGCTGCTGCCCAAAGCAGAAAGCACAATACAACAATACAACCAAAACAAAAAATATGTACATGTGAAAGTCAGAATCTTCAATAGATCAATTTCTATGTACTAAGATCACTGTGCAGGAATATACACAATGCTTAGTCTTTAGGGTGGTTGTGTTCCGTTTGATATCCTTCTCTTATCACACCAACTCACGAATCTTGCTGCTGTGTTTGCACATTGTTGTACTTCGCCCAGCAGATATTATGGGAGTTTTTTGACATTGGTCATGTTTTCAAAATCTCCGTATGTGGTTGTAACCAAAAATGAAATCGGGGCTTCATTGTGGCGTAAATAGATTCAACTCGACACTTATTAATGTTTTGGTGCATTCTATAATTTAATACAAAATGCTGATGCCTCCATAGTCTGTCTACCTCTCTGCAGAGTGTGACGGCATGAAGAGCTCAGTGTGTCGAGGGGTGGGCGGGGCTTTAGGCTGCGTGGACACTTCACGGACCTGCTGCTTTTATGAACAAAATGTGCGCACAAGATCAGCTAAAACTATGCTAAATAAAGGTCCGACTTTATGTTTGATAATTTTTGGGGGTTTATCGTAAGTACCTTATATTTATTGGACACTTAAATGTTTTAGGTACATTCTGTAATGGATGGGAAGTTATAAGGTGACATTTCAATGCTGTTAAATGGACACAGGATCAAGCCACAGGATCAAGCCAGGGAGCAATGGCCGCGGTGCAGGAATGCCAAGAATGTTCAGATCTGAGAGGGGGCATGTTCAGACCTGAGAGGGGGCGTCTCCCTGCATGAAGCCAAGTTGCAGCAACCAATCGGTGGCAACGAAGCAATGACGACGCGTTCCAGAGCCTTTTTTAGCAAGGCCGCCCCCTTTTTCCCACAAACAGAGAGTCCCTGACCAAATCACGCCCCGTTACGCCCCTTTTTCGCCTAAGCCACCTCCCCTCTTTATATACCTCGAGAGGTTAACTCCCACAAACTCATATGCCTTTCATCTCTCTGTATAGAGGACGGCTCGCTTCGCTTGAGCCGTCCTAAAAATAAGAATACACAGTATGGGGTCCTTCTTCATCTCTCTATCAGCTGGGGGGTCCTTGACCTGAAAAACGTTGAAGACCCATCTACATAAAAGCGGAAATATGTCATCCAAGCGCACAAACCTACCCAACTATACCCCCAACCCTGTGAGACCGTGTTGGTGTGAAGGACAGTAGCAATTTAGGCAACATAAGTTAAACCAGTCTAGCAAAAGTGTACATACTTCATATAATTACAAATATGAACGATAACAATTCATAGATAAGCCCCAATAAAAAGCCTGTCAACAGAACCTACTGTAGCAAGTTCACACTTTTGAGTGTTACTTGCATAGTCTAAATGTAAACCACACTTAACACCCACATATGTCTGAGAAACGTTTACATTTTCTTCTTCTGCTGCGTGTTTTTAAAAGTGTTGCATAGCGAGTGCTGACAACTTAATTTGCTATTTTCGTGCCTTTTATACTTGGAGACTGCCATGCGTTTTCAGCGTTTTCAAACAAAGCAACCTAACCTACATTGTATGGCGTCGCCTTGCTAAACTAATGGCCTAAGTCATTTTTTGAGGAAAATTATATTTTTGCCTAAGTCAGCTCCTCATGACACTGGCCACCTCTGGTAAAATCGCCCATCTCCTAATTGAAAGGGATCATGCTGTTCACTCCCCTTTTAGTATAATGGCCTAACTCCCTAGAGAGACTTAGGCCAAAATAGGCCTTTTTTTGGGCCTAAGTCACATGGTTTTGTGACTTAAGCCAAATTATTTACTGATTTAGGCCATTTTTGATTTCTTTTGCTTTTTTTGTTTGGCCTAAGTCAGATTTAATCCTATTTAAACCTATTTAAATCTCTTATGTTACATAACTGACAGACAGTGTTATTTCTATTTAAATAGTCATAATTTGTTATAAACGTTTTGGGTGAAATGATTAAGAAATATCATATAGTTTTGTTTTGGATCAGTTTTTTATTTTTCCTGAAAAACTTGACTTGACTGAAAAAAAAATGACTTAGGCCATTAGTTTAGCAAGGCGACGATAATGAGAGCAGGGTGGAGAACAACTGTGGTTCAGCAAGACCGATATTTAAAAAAGAGAAGGGCAATTGCTCCTGTGAAAGCAAACAGGCAGGTGCTCACGCACTGGTTGGATATGTGTGCACAGGTTACAGGTTAAACTGTATGCTACACAGGTCACAGGTTAAACTGTATGCTACACAGGTCACAGGTTAAACTGTATGCTACACAGGTTACATGTTAAACTGCATGCTACACAGGTTACATGTTAAACTGCATGCTACACAGGTTACATGTTAAACTGCATGCTACACAGGTTACAGCTTGAACTGCATGCTACACAGGTTACATGTTAAACTGCAAAAAATCCGGGCCTCTCTATCTGAGATTCCCAGTCTGAATTAGGGGCCCAGCACGTCCCTGGGTGGAAGAGAGAGAGATAGGCCCCTGCCCTAAAAAGAAAATACTGTTCTTATACTGTTCTTAAAACAAACAGTGGGAAGATTAATTGTGTTAAGCCCATGAGTGGAGATGTGTCAGTCTTCTGAATCTGCACCTTGTGTCAGACGGTCTGTAACACGTTAGAACTCCCTGCAACGCTCTGAACCAGAGCTACTGTATGTCAGAGGGAGTTTTCATAACATGTTGGCGACATGAAATAAAGGTGCATCTAACATTGCTGATAGCTTTATTTTTCCTTGTAAATACCGGTCCATATCCATATCGGTCAGATAATAATTAATTACATCAATAAACGGAGGAAGGAAACGTGTTATAATAGTATTTGGGTTTATTCCAGAGAAGTTATCTTACAAGCGTTGGACATGCATAGTTCCAGATATATTCTTCTGACGTTCAAACAGAGATACAGAGTAATTATACACATAGCGTGGTGTTACGCCTTTCATCATCACGTCAGCCGTAAGTTATGGCTTGAATGGCTCAGTTTCCTGGGCAACCAAGGTTGGGGTATCGAGGTTAACCTGCTATCTAATATTGTTGACATACCAGAAGGAGCCCATCAGACCAAAACAATGTTGCAGGCCGCTCGTGAGGCCTGACACTTTTAACCATATTAACACATACAAATGGAAAATGGTACACTTTAAATCCATAAGAAAATGGTACAAAATCAGACCCATCAATTGCTCTACCGAAAATAAGTTGCTGCATGTGAGGTTACGTTAGTATATAGCTTATAGTTAGACACGGACTGAGCTGCAACAGCATGGACTGTCAGCTGTGTGTGTGTGTGTGTGTGTGTGTGTGTGTGTGTGTGTGTGTGTGTGTGTGTGTGTGTGTGTGTGTGTGTGTGTGTGTGTGTGTGTGTGTGCGTGCGTGCGTGCGTGCGTGCGTGCGTGCGTGCGTGCGTGCGTGCGTGCGTGCGCGCGCGCGCGTGTGAGCTGATTGATGGGAAAATAGCGCTGGGAAAATGGTTGGTTGAAAGACAACAGTAAGTCTAATAATGATGTATCGTGCATGTTCACATCATGTATACTTTACATTACCTAAGACCATTTTCAAATATTTTATGTTTTAACATTATGGCCATTATAGCCAACAAAATAGCCAATTCGAGGTGCCCAGATGTCCCTAGTGCCCACCTATCCTGTATCCGATTTGAACATTTAAGGCCTCATTTGAACAATTGCTATAAAACCTGTGGATGTCATTATGGCATAAACAATACATTGGGTACATTTTGGTGGTTCAAATCATGTACAGCCTACTTATTTCATACCCTTTTCCAAAGCATACTTTTATTATTTACTTTTTTTTCACATTTTGCAAACAACTGGGGTCCTTGAATTAATTTCATAGACATATATAGTAGCAACCAAACAGTTCAAAAATCAACATAAGAATACAGAGGGAAAAAAATATACCATTATGTACAAAAAAGGCATGAGAAAATAATAAAATATATACAAAAAAAAAACATTTATAAAATAAAATAAAAAGTATGTACAAAAAAAAGGGGGAGGGGGGGGGGGGTCGTCTGTCTACAGGGAAACTGGTACTAGCTCCTCTTTAGGCCTCCAGAAAGATGAGTTTTTATGGCTGTTTTGAATGAGCCCAGCGAACTGCATTTTTTGAGGGATGGGGTTAGACTATTCCATTCCTTGGTGGCAGTGCTATAGAAGGAGAATTTGCCCATGTTTGTTTTATGGGTGGGTGTTACCAGATTGTTGTTTACGCTCCCTCTAGTTTTGTGACTGTGGGTGTCACTAACTTTTTCGAGGTACTTATACAGATATGCGGGTATAGGGGGCATTTCGGGCATATCTGCATTTACAATTTTGAAGACCAGTCCCTTTTTTAGTTGTATAACTATAACGGGCTTGTTCCTGGAAACAAGCCCACAAGAACTTTTTTGGCCGGACCTTTTAGACAAAAGCATTATAAATGTAACTGTGTTGTTTTACATTCTTTTGCCTAATAAAAAATTCAATCAATCAATCAATCAAAACTGCCAATGTCAAACTGCAAAACATACATACATACATACACAATGGTGTATGGCTGAAGCTTGCATTTACCTAGCTCCATTAAGAACCTCTCACTCCCCTATACAGCTCATCTCGGAGCTGTATAGCGGAGTGAGAGGTTCTTAATGGAGCTAGCATTTACTAGTATTTAGCGCAGTAGTAGCAGTGACATATGTTACTCTTTTGCCTTGAATATTCTTGAAAGGCAAAGAGTGCCTTGAAAACAATGCAATCAGACAGTATGGTATACTGTCTGATTGGGGAAACGTTTTTATTTTATTAGGACCCATAGAATCACAAAATGTGATCCTGATCATGTGAAGGTCCTGGCACCCACTAACTACATTGAAAACCTAACATCACTGCTACTGCTTAAATGAGTTATTTTGTTGCATTGGAATTGCTGAGGTTTTAGACATATTTTAGTTTGTTCAAGACGGTATATTATGCAGTATATTTAAATGTAATATGTTGTGGTTATTTGGTTATTTTGTGCTGCACCACTAGGCTATAAAGATATTAATTTAGTTTACTCGTTTTGAACCAATGCTGCTCTAATTTGACTTAAAAAGCCATATAAAAAATTACAGCAATTCATTGATGTGAAAAATAAGAAATGTACTTTTACTTTTACTTTTACTTGTACTTAAGTACATTTAAAAGCAAGTACTTTTTTTACTCTTACTTGTGACTTGTGAATTAGCTACTTTTACTTGTAGTGGAGTACATTTAACCAGGAGTACTCTGTACTCTTACTCAAGTACTGGGGTCGAGTACTCTGTCCACCTCTGGGCGTTAGACTATTCCAAACCTGGGTGGCAGTGCTGTAGAAGTTTGCCATGCTTGTTTTATGGGTGAGTGGTACCAGATCGTTGTTAACGCTTCCTGTAGTTTTGTGACTGTGGGTGTCGCTAACTTTTTGGAGGTATTTGTATCTGTATTTGTATCTGTCTGTCTGTATGTCTTTAAACTATTGGCATGTTGGCATACATTAAAATCTTTCCTTCACAAAAGTACACTCTTTCTTTAATGTCCCATCTTTCTTACAGAACAACACCTTAAAGCCCCTCCCCTCATTGTGTGTGTGTGTGTGTGTGTGTGTGTGTGTGTGTGTGTGTGTGTGTGTGTGTGTGTGTGTGTGTGTGTGTGTGTGTGTGTGTGTGTGTGTGTGTGTCCGTCCAGATTCGTGTTCGAGTTATTGAGAGTCGACAGCTGCCTGGCAACAACATCAAGCCGGTGGTTAAGGTGAACGTATGTGGACAGACGCACAGGACCAGAATTAGAAGAGGCAATAATCCATTCTTTGATGAGGTAACAAGTCGGTTATCTTACTGTAACACCATTCTCACAAATGCACTGGGGAACCTCACTCATTCATGAAAAACTGAAACAAAACCTCCTGATGCATTCTGTATGCCGAGAGCTGGAAAACCTCCGCTTACCAGCGTTTCGAAACATGTTGTATTATTTAGACTGGTGGAAGAGTTACATCAGATTTTCACTTGTATAGCTGTTATAGTTTGTTGCAGCTTTTTAGTTTTACTTCCTTTCACCTTCTGTCTTTACTACTGCAATTGATCTCCCTTTGTTCTCTTGTATCTAATCCTCTCATCTGTATCTTCTCTATCGCAGTCCATACCAAAGCATAAGCATCTCACCTTAATATGTTGCAAGTCCTGTGACGTTTGATGACATAATGACAACTACAGTATTTTTACTCTGTCGCATATAAAATGTGTTAAGTAACAGAAATACCCAGAAATGTAGAAATATGTATTTATTATACTTATTCCCTGGTTCCCCAGATATTCTTCTGCAATGTGAACATGCTCCCCTCAGAGCTGTTTGAGGAGTACGTCACTTTTCAGGTGAGTACAGATTGTTGCACATTATTTGCGCTCCATCTCAATCTGTGTAAGTTGTTGTTTATGTAAAAGTTTTTACAGATAGATGTCTCAGGCATTTACTTTTTAAGATGATTCTAGAGTTTGCAGTGGTCTTGTGATGTATTGTTGACAGCATTGTCTCTGGTTTCTCTTATGCAGGTCTATGACTCCTACTCACTCATACCAGACAGACTAATGGGGGAGTTCAAGGTAAAGTATGAACAGCTTTCAAATGCTTCTTTATGATCTAACTCAGTGCAGTGTTCTCTTTACAGTGCAACAGAATGAAGATTTGTTCCACTAACTTGACGTTCTCTCTTTGTTTATCTAGGTGGATGTTGGCTACATCTACGATGAGCCTGGTTAGTCTTTTCTCATAGAACGCTCACTCAGTATTGGATGAGTGTTTCTCTCAGTCAGAATTCCTTGTGTTCACGGTGAGTGTGACTGTGTTGTGTCATTTGCAGCTCATGCTGTAATGAGGAGATGGCTTCTCCTCAGTGATCCTGATGACTCCAGCTCAGCAGGCAGAGGTTACCTGAAGGTCAGCGTGGTGATTGTTGGAACTGGAGATGAACCACCGGTACGAATGTCACCTCACACTCACTGTCGTCTTGTCTCTGTTGAGTACAGATGAGTAGCCTATGGAAAACCCCACCAGGCTGGGTAGCCTAGGCAGGGCTGTGCAAGTTGTGCGTTGCAGCCATTAGGACCTGAGGAAGTGGGCGGAGCATTTCTACAATATATACTGTACACGGGGCATCTTTGTGCATGTGTGTGTGTGGGCAGAAGTGAAATGTGGTGGAGCCGTCACGTTTGTGTGTGTGTGTCTGTCTGTCTGTCTGTCTGTCTGTCTGTCTGTCTGTCTGTCTGTCTGTCTCATGCATTAAACTATTGGCATGTTGGCATAAATTTAAATCTTTCCGTGACAAAATTACACTTTTTAATGTCCCATCTTACAGAACATTATCTTAAAGCCCCTCTCCTCATTGTGTGTGTGTGTGTGTGTGTGTGTGTGTGTGTGTGTGTGTGTGTGTGTGTGTGTGTGTGTGTGTGTGTGTGTGTGTGTGTGTGTGTGTGTGTGTGTGTGTGCATAGTAGGCTACATACATTAAGCTATTGGCATTTAAATCTTTCCTTGGCAAAAGTTGTCTTTCTTTAATGTCCCATATTTCTTACAGAACATCATCTTAAAGCCCCTCCCCTCATGTTAAACATTGTGTCATTGAGTGTCTTCTTGTCCATGCAGAGTGAGAGGAGGGACAGTAATGATGAACAGGATGACATAGAGAGCAACCTGCTGGTACCGGCCGGTGTCACATTACGATGGGTCACTCTGAACCTCAAAGTCTACCGCGCTGAAGATATGCCCCAAAGTAACTATCTCTGATTTGATCACACACCTGAAAGACTCTTTCAGTACAATATCAGGATTCTCTGTAAAAATACAACTAAAATACATATCTTGTATTGCAGTGGATGATGCCTTTATCCAGACAGTCAAACAACATGTTTTTGGAGTCGAAGGAGACAAGAAAAACTTAGTGGATCCCTTTGTGGAAATGAGCTTTGCTGGCAAAAAGGTATTTTACAGCATATCCAAGTACTGTACAAACAAAAACAAACACTGCTCATATGTTTTTATTTAATTCAGATTCAGTTACAAATGTTCAATGTTTTTTTGTTTTAGCTGTACACAAAAATTATAGAGAAAAATGCAAATCCGCAGTGGAACCAAATAATCAACCTCCAGGTCAAGGTATGAAAGATGAGGATTATGATTATGATGTACTGATCAATTTTATTTGGTATTGAGCAACACTTCATCCTTAAAAAGGTTTTCAGAGCTTATTTCATACTTTTAAGAGCCCTGCTCTTTCTTTTAGGCAAGAAACACTGCATGTGATGGAGTATGAATTCACTTTAACTCTCCTCCTTTGTGTTGTGCAGTTCCCCTCGATGTGTGAGCGTATCAAGCTGACAGTTTACGACTGGTAAGCTCCAGAAACATACAGTGGATGGCATCACAGGTAACAAACCATTGACAAACCAGTTTACCATACCAGTTCACTCCTTTCAGGGATCGTATGACCACGAATGACACCGTGGGTACCACTTTTTTGAATCTGAGCCAAATAGCATCATCTGGGGGTGAGGTTGAAGGTAATAGGTAACAGAATGTTTGTCTGTTTATTGTCACTAGATGTCCAGCTTAGAAATGACAGATTAATTCATTACATGTAGTAAAATTAGAAAAGACAGAAGGCCCATATTATACGTTATGTTAATCCTCTTTCAAGTGCGCACTGACGAGACACTTGTGCACACTGGCTTTTGGCAAATAGTTTGTTTTGTTTATTTTTTGTTGATGTACAGTGTCCTTGGGGTTATATAAATTCAAGTTATTATTATTATTATATTATCCTATCCTACTACTTTAATTGAAATGACCTCCAAAATCTGTCCGCTGTTGGTCAACACACGAACACTCCACTTGCCCCGAAACTTTCCACAGACTGTTGATCAGAGCTCTGGCTATTATTTAGGCTTCTTTCCCCGCCTTCAATGTATTTACATATTGTACGGTTAATATAAAACTACATTTCCTACTGTCATCTTAACATTTTAGCCACAGCAGCTTTCCTTCTCTTTGGTCGCAGCATCTTTTTTTTATCGGGCCTAGATGTGAGGGCCGCAAAGCGGACCAAACCTCTAGTTATTTTCTTCAGTTGAAAAGTGAAGAAAACAATCCCGCACGTGCACACACCAACACCATTGCCCACATGTAAAAGCCCCACCTCATTCACAGTGTTGCACCCACTCTCTTTGCTGCAGTTGAAAACAGTTGTCACTGTGTATATAGTTTGCGGGTGTTAGAAGCGTTTCCTGTTTTTAAGTGAGAGCGTCTGGCAACTCAAACACTTATGCGAGTGTTACAGTAACTTGCTAAAGATGAAGAGTGTGCACTGCAGAGCCTCTGTGAAATGGATTTGAGTGACAAATAATAGGTGCTCTGGACAATAGTCAAAAGATTGCACTTCCTCTTTCTATCTCTCCCTAACGCACGCTGTGTTAACATAACATATACATTACTTTGACTTTAATCATGAGTACATGATCAGTATGATGATGATAATTATGACGATGATGATGATAACCAGTACGGTCTTCTTTTCCTTTTGGCTGTTCCCTTTAGGGGTCGCCACAGCGAATCATCTGCCTCCATCTCACCGTGTCCTCTGCCTCCTCTTCTTTCACACCAACTAACTTCATGTCCTATTTCACTACATCCATACATCTCCTCTTTGGTCTTCCTCTAGGCCTCCTTCCTCTAGTCAGTTCCAACCTTCTACCGATATACTCACTATCCCTCTCTGTACATGCCCAAACCATCTCAGTCTGGCCTCTCCGGCTTTATCTCCAAAACATCTAACATGCGCCGTACCTCTGATGTACTAATTCCTGATCCTATCCATCCTTGTTACTCAGAGAGAACCTCAACATTTTAGTCTCTGCTACCTGCAGCTCTGCTTCCTGTCTTTTCCTCAGTGCGACTGTCTCTAAACCATACAACATAGCTGGTCTCTCACCACCGTCTTGTACACCTTCCCTTTCATTGTTGCTGATACTTGCTATCACACCTGACACTTTTTCCCACCCGTTACAACCTGTAACAATACCCATTGTACCCGTCTGTGTCCCTTTTATGCCCATAATATGCAGATCAATGTATCTGTCTCTCTGTCTGCCTACTGTTCTATAGCTGTACTTCACACTTTTGGGCATGAATGTGTGTGAGTTGACGTGTTAGTCATGTGCTAAAACCAGACTTCCCTCCCACGTCTCTGAAATGCTGATGAAGCACAGTTTTTTTAGATACTGATGATGCTGCATTATCAATAATTTGACCCTTTTGAGTTTGCCTAGTTGAAAAGTGAAGAAAACAATCCCGCACGTGCACACACACCAACACCATTGCCCACATGTAAAAGCCCCAACTCATTCACAGTGCTGATGAAGCACTGTTTTTTCTGCTGCTGTACATTATTACAAGTGTTACATACTTAGATACAAGTGCTGACGACTTCATCCGCTATTTTTCTATTTTTGTGCCTTATGGGTCGGCAGACTTGCCACCCATCATACTCTATTGTATGCCCATCACGGTTAGAAATGCTGGGCTGGCCCGGCCCATTTAGACCATGCCAGCCTGAACCAAGCCAAACATGGAAATCCATTTGGAGCCATTCTCAACCATGCCCTATCCAGACTATATTGGAACAGACTCAGATCAGATGTGCTTATATGTATTCAAGGACCCAGATGTGTATAATGGATCTTGCTTTGCATACAGTTGCCTATGATGGCCATGGGTTTCATTATTTAAATTTAGTTACAGTTGTCTACTGTTAGTATGGTAAAGTTTAGGCATGGGTCTGTTGTGGTTACGCTAAATAATAATAATAATAATAATAATAGCTTGAATGTACATAGCGCCTTTCATAAACCCAAGGACGCTTTACATCAGAACAATGAACAACTAACAGACAAATGAACAAACAAACAACAAACAACTATATGCCATAAGCCTGAGAGAATAGGTGACTTTTCAAGGCAGCTTTAAAAGAGTCCAGTGTTGGAGCATGGCGAATCCCTGGGGACAGCAAGGAGGTCCAAGTCTGTGGACCGCAGGGTCCGTGACCGGCTCGGTTTATGGAGTAGGCTTGAGAGGTACTGTGGAGCAAGGGCATTTTGACATTTGTAGTAGTTTGTAATGGATGCGGAATTGAACAGGAAGCCAGTGCAGTTGTTTACGCTGTGTAAGAATCCTAGGAGGGTGTTATGTGTGGGTCTTCTGTCCTTTCTAGGGCGGCCATCTAGTGACAACCTTTTCTGCTGGATTATTATCAAATCACTTAATTTGCAGTATTGCATACTGTATATCACATCCTATATCACTGAATTAACCTTTCAAACTTTTTTTTTTTTTTTCCTTTAAAAAAAATGTATTAACAGATACACCTGCTGAAAGTGGAAGTACAGTGTTCGCTGAAAGTAAGTGATGTAACTTTGCATACAGCCATTGTCTTGAAGCAGCGTTTCCCAATCTGTTTTTGGATCAGGGCCCACTTTAAAACGTTCGCGGCCCACCCATCTGACCACTTAACATGGCCCGACGCAGGTGGGTGCACAATTCATGGTGTTATTTGTGGGCACATTCCGTTCTTTGTGAATTCACCCCTTATAGCGGAGCAGCTAAGTGCTACGATCTTTCAATTTATGATAAAAGCGTGAAAATTGGCGTGAGCAGTCTCCATGGGTCACTTGACAAGAATATTGTCTGAGCCATTTGTAATTTCAAGATGGCGGCCATTTTTCAAGATGGCCGACACCTTAGTGGGCAGTTAAGTGATATGATGGTTTATTTGGTGATACAAGCATGAAAATTGGCATGAGCAGTCTCTGTGGGTCACTTGACAATAGGCCACCCACAGCTATTTGAAATTTCAAGATGGCGGCCATTTTTCAAGATGGCAAACACTTTAGTGGAGCAATTAAGTTATATAATGGTTTATTTGGTGATACAAGCATGAACATTGGCATGAGCAGTCTCTCTGGGTCACTTGACAATAGGCCACCCACAGCTACTTCAAATTTGAAGATGGCGGCCATTTTTCAAGATGGCCAACACTTTAGGGGAGCAATTAAGTTATATAATGGTTTATTAGGTGATACAAGCATTACATTTGGCATGAGCAGTCTCTAAGGGTTGCTTGACAAGAAAACACTCCCAGCCACTTGAAATTTCTATTTTCAAGATGGTCACCCCCTGGATCCTCAAAAGACATTTTCTCATAGAAATGTACGTTTTTTTTTTCATTAAGGACGATTATTATTATTATTATTATGCTAAAACAGTTGTGTTGATTTGTTGATCATAGATAGATTAGATAAGAGTGAATATCTGCACTACCAGGGCACACTGGTGATATATCACTGCTGTTAAACCTCAGAGTGGGGTTCAATGTCAGCTAATTGAAAGTTAGTATCCCAAATGCTGTCTAATTTACCCCAAAACAGTTAGATAGCCGCACCTGAATTGACAGGTTGTGCCAGCCTAGCCAAGGTTAATGGGGTTTTAATTAACCGGATGGTGTACAGATCGCATGGGATTTAAATGGCATTGGATGAACGATCGGACTAAGTGTTGGGTTAAGGCACAAACTTAGTTGTATCCCATACATCAAAGTGCTTGGTAAAAGGTGGTAAAAGGATAAACCCTCTGCCTCTGCCTATGCTGCAGACATGGCAGAAGCCATCATAACAGTTGTGAAAACTAACTGGGACAGATGTTTCATTTGTCAGCAGGTCACCAAGGAAAAACTCATTCAGCCAAGTTTATTCAACAGAGAGCACGATCGTACTGGTCATGATACCATTGCAAGAAATGTTCCATTATTTCATAAGATCAATGCTCTGCCTATCTTACTTAGTCCAACCCGACTAGATGAAGGTGATGGCATAGAAAGCACATTGACAAGAAACAGAGCAACATATCATTCAAGCTGTTCAACAACACAGAGCTGGAAAGGGCCCAAAAGAGAGCATCTACATCTGCTGAAGACACTGAAGATACCAAAGATATCCATGTCAAGAGACTAAGAAGATCTAATGTATGACCGGTCCAGTGATGTCACAACTGTGAACGAGGCCAGGCTTGATCTCTTTGCCAGAAAGCAAAGACGATATGACTTGATCCTGCCAACTCAAGCAGCACTCAAAGAGCATGCCAAACGTGCTTCTTATGAGGCTGGATACGTGTGGGGACAGGCATTGAAGCGACCTCCACAAATGCCGAGCCCATCTGACTGGGGATGGGTGGAACAGGACGAGAAGTGGAAAGTCTTCTGGACTCCACTTCCACCTATTGCGGAGAGTTGTTGGGAGTTGACCAATTGTGGGTGCACCAAGGCATGTACTGGAAGGTGTAAGTGCTTCAGATATGGACCCAGTTTCACATGCCTATGTAATTGCCCCTGCTAGAACCTATATTTGCATGTTTATTTTGTCAGAGTTATTCCCCGTTGTCCTCTGTGTTTTCAAGGGTAGGCCTATGGCTCGGCTTCCCCTCGCCACATCGGCGCATCATGTTTTACTTTGTATCTAGTCTATTACTGTGTAATTTTCAGTTGTTACTTTGTAACATTGCTTCCACTACCTTCCACTGCCATATCTAACAGTGAAGCACATTTTCAGTTTAGTTCCTTAGTATAGTTTGTCATGGTTCCGTGGCTATTGCCATTCAGTGTTAGCCATTGCTCATAATTTTGGAGCACTGTCCGTTCAGCACCACAACTGTGTTTATCAGCACCACAACTGTGTTAATTTATTCATCTTATTTTTTGTTTCCCCACCCCTTAGTATCTATTTGACACATGTAATGGCTGTTAGTTAAAAAAAAAAAAAAGATATATATTATCCTCCCTTGTGACTGTTACCTTGTCGTGGTAAGGGAGCTTGTGTAAGCCTACCTCAGTGAACACTGAGAGCTATGCCGGTGGGAGGCAACTCCTGACAGGTTTTACCAAACTGGACAGCTTGTGGGCGAGGAGTCAGACAAAACACAGTCAAACAACCTCTCTTGACAGAGCTTTTTGAGGAAACCAATACATTTCTATGAGAAAAGGTATCATTTAAGGATCCACATGGCGCACGGCAGACATCTTGAAATTTCAAGTGGCTGTGGGCGGTTTCTTGTCAAATGACCTTTTGAGACGGCTCATGGCAATTTTCATGCTTGTATCACCAACTAAATAATTTCTTAAGCTTAACTGCTCCACTAAGGTGGTGGCCATCTTGAAAAATGGCCGCCATTTTGAAATTTCAAGTAGCTGTGGGTGACTTATTGTCAAATGACCCACAGAGACTGCTCATGCCAATTTTCATACTTGTATCACCAAATGAACCATCATATAACTTAAATGCTCCACTAAAGTGTCGGCCATCTTGAAAAATGGCCACCATCTTGAAATTTCAAGTAGCTGTGGGTGGCTTATTGTCAAGTGACCCACAGAGACTGCTCATGCCTATTTTCATGCTTGTATCACCAAATAAACCATCATATCACTTAACTGCCCACTAAGGTATCGGCCATCTTGAAAAATGGCCGCCATCTTGAAATTACAAATGGCTCAGACAATATTCTTGTCAAGTGACCCATGGAGACTGCTCATGCCAATTTTCACGCTTTTATCATCAACTGAAAGATTCTGCCAGAAAAAAGCATTTAGCCGCTCCACTATTAGACAGTGTAAAAACCCTGAAGGCTTCATTTCATGTTTATGTACCTGTAAGGGTCCATTTGCAGGCATGTTTCCTGCTCTCCCAATCACTCCATGTGCATTTACTATATACTTATGAATTACAGTCCTGTAATAATACACATCTTAATTTGTGTTCCAGACAGCACTGCCGAGCCTGAAGTTGGTTTTCTCCCAGCCTTTGGGCCTTGTTACGTTAACCTGTATGGGAGTACCAGAGAATTCACTGCATATGATCCATATGACGAGCTCAACATGGGCAAGGTAAGTCCACAAACTCAAGTTAACGCTGACCACTGAGTACTACAGCTATTGTGTGATGCTGTAGGATGATCAAAGGGACTGCACCATGATTTTGATCTTTTCCTTCTTTTTTGTGTGTTTTTAGTTTCCCCTACCTCTCTTCTATCCCAAAAAATACCCCAGTTTGAGCACTCAGGCTTTCACAGCATATCTGGGGTTTTATGTAAATTGGTCTCAAAACAGGCCATCTGATTTTCTCTTTCCTATTGTTTATTCCAGGGTGAAGGGGTGGCCTATAGGGGGAGGGTCCTCATTGAATTATCCACTCAGCTGGAAGGAAAGCCTGAGAAGAATGTGGATGATATCTCCAGTGACGACATCGTGGTGGCTCAGGTACAGAGAATAGACCAACTAGACCTTATGAATATCAAAAAGTAAATGAGTCCACGCACATTTTTTTTTCTTTAGCTATAACCATTATTTTATACTTTTGGTCTATTATTAAATAGCAGAAAAAAATAAAAAATATATTTTTTAAAGCGAACATCTTTAACTCAAATCTTTGCTTCTGGGGATTCTACAAATGTCTTCTAAATCCCCCGCCAAAAAATTGATGAAAAAGAACATATGCTGCTATAATATCAGTGGTTCTCAAACCTTTTTCATGTCAAGCCAAGGACCCCCAAAATTATATGTATTCGTCCGTGGAGCACCCCCATCTCAAAATATTTTGTTCCAAGAAGCAAAGATTTGAGTTAAAAATGTGTATATGTATTCAAAGATTTGCACACATTTTCACAATTATTTTTCAAAAATAGCAGATCTACAAGCTCTGTGCCTCGCTATGAGCTTGTTATTTTGGAATAGCCAAAGAAATCTTAAATGACACAGATGCGTTCCCGGATTGAATGGGTTAAGAAGCCTAGCTCTCTCCCTCACAATGTCTTATAGACAAGATGCTGTGCTTTACATGATAAGTTTGAAGGAAAGTGGTAGCGCTCGTAGCCACGATGCAAAGCAAATTGATTACAGAAGTAATCAATGCATTTTTAAAAAGTCTTACGATTAGACCCTCAATACCCAAGAGGTAATACAGTTTAAGTTGTAATAAATTAGTTTTGCATCGTGGCTTCGAGTTTGTGACTGCTGTCATTCAAACTTGATTTCTTCACCACGGTCGGCACTTCTTTGATACTGGAGTGCATTCCTCCCTTTGTCCTGTATGATGTCTCTGGGTAGAAGACAGGGTTAAGCAAATAAAAATGTGATTGGTATTTAAGATAGTCGAAGGGACTGGCGCTCGGGTGGCGCAGTGGTAAAGTCACTGCCCACCACCACGGAGGTTGTGGGTAGGAATCCACGTGGTGCAACCGGCTTTGTCGAGCGTCTACACAAACACAATTGGCCCGTGTTCGGGGGAGGGAAGCCGGGAGGGTGATACTGATCATTGCACATACTCCTACCGCTGGGGAGGCACCTGTCAGCGGGGAGTGTTGGGTGGGAGGAGTAGGACGAAGGCTCTACGTCCTCCTGGTGGGGACTCCTCACTGGCAGGTGAGTCAGTAGGATACGACAGCAGTGACAACACAGAAATGTGTGTGGGGAGGAATTAATTGGCATAACGACTAAATTGGGGAGAAAAAGGGGTAAACATTTTTTTGGCTACTCTAAATAAAAATAAAATAAATAAATAAAAAATAGTCAAAGGGACAGTGCCCTCAAAACCCTCATACCTGTCTAACCTGACACCCACAGCCACAACACTAGAGGGAGCAATTATGATCTGGTACTACCCAAATTTAGGACAAACATGGGCAAATTCTCATTCTACTACTCTGCCACCAAAATGTGGAATACCCTGACACCATCCTTAAAAGATGTGAATCTAAATCAAAAACCACAAGGGGAGGTAATGCAAATTCCCATTGAAAGGAGGTGTCATTTGCTGTCGCCTTTTTCTCCTTTGTACATATAAGTATTGTATAGCATATTTTTATGCTATGTTGATGAATTGAATACGTAGGACCAAAATGGAAACATGTCCCCAGGACTTTTTGTGTTATCCTTTTAGCCTTAATGTCTGACTGTACCACGTGCTGTTTACATTTCTGACTAATTATGTATTCAATAAATCAATCAATGTTCTTGACATGAATACATTACTACACCATTCATCTACTGACACCACTGACATTACCATGACCCTCTTCCTGGAGAGCAGAAATACCAGCGGAGGAAGAGGTTCTCCCTGTGTGCTGTGTTCCACAGTGCCTGCATGCTTCAGGAGAGAGGAGAACCCATCCAGTTTGAGGTCAGCATCGGCAACTATGGTAACAAATTGGACACCACCTGCAAGCCCCTGGCATCCACCACCCAGTACAGCTTTGCTGTGTTTGACGGTAAGAAGATGAGCACAATGAGTAAACAACTATTGTTTAAGACCTGAGGCCAACAGTTTTTTTAAAGAATATAAAAAATTAAAGATATCTCAAAATATTTAGTTCCAGGGACCCTCAGAAGCAAAGATTTGAGTTACAAATGTTAGCTTTAAAAATATATATGTTCAAAGATTTGCACAAAATTTCACGATTTTTAGCAGATCTATATAGCAGATCTACAAGCTCGTAGCGCAGCACTCGATGCCGCGTAGATCTGCTATTTTTGAATAGCCAAAGAAATCGAAAATGACGCATAGATATGTGTTCCCGGTCTTAATGGGTTAACCCATGTAAATCTGTGTCATTTAGATTTTGGCTAACCTCGCGTCACCAGACTTTCCACCTCGGGGGGAAAACCTGGTATTCGTTCCAAACTGGCCCGTGTGATCCTGTCTAGACCACGCCTACTGAAAAAAAAGTTGTTAGTATCCCCAATCCCCATTTAAATGATGAATCGATTATAACTACTAGTTTAGTCTCGCCAGTCGCTACGAGTTGGAATAAAAGATGGATATACCAAACAAACTATTCCTATAAGCTAAACTACGCCGCATCAAGGGTTTTATTGGGTAGGCCCTAAAATTATTTTGAGTGATACCGGCACCCTTGGTTTCGGCCGCCTGATGATGCGCCTGATGACGTAAAGTTATTTCCGCTCCTGACCGGTCATTTTGTGCCGCGCTGCGAGCTTAATTGTACATCTGCTATTTTGAACATTTTTTTAAAATCTTGAAAATGTTTGAATCATTTTTATTTTTTTAACACAAATCTTCTCTTAGGGCACAAAACATTTTCAGATGGGGGTCCGCAGCCAAATATATATCAGTTTGGGGGTCCTTGGCATGAAAAAGTTTGAGAAGTACTGATTTAGAAGGCATTTGTAGAATCGGCCTCTGGTCTTAAAACAGTTTTAGAAAACACACAATTATAACCACTGGTGTTTGATATGCCTGGGTGTATTTATGCCCAACAGGTAATCAGTATTATTACCTTCCCTGGGCTGACACTAAGCCTGTTGTGATCCTCACCTCGTTCTGGGAAGACATCAGCCACCGTCTGGATTCAGTCAACATCCTCCTCTTCATCGCAGAGAGACTGGTGAGTAGTGGTGGAAAAAGTACTCACATCATGTTTTACTTAAGGGGATATTTCACTTTCAAAACAACTTTGGGTCATTTTATCGTCTACTCAGGCTTTTGTGAGCCCCCCAGACCGTTTATAAGTTGCTTGATTCAGTATTTAGATATTTGATATTCATTTTATCAGACACGCCCCCTTCCTATACAAACCCATTATAACTTCAAACTCCATTTTTAACATGTTAGATTCATCAAAAACACCCGTCCTTGGTTCTGGTGACTCATCCTGCCCTCTGAGCTTGTCTATTTTTAAATGGCCGAAATGTATATAGGGCTGAAGTGGTTAATGTATGTTTTGTAATAATAATCAAAATCTACAAAGTAACTAGTAACTAAAGTTTTCAAATAATTGTATTGGAGTAAAAGTATAATATTTGCCTCTGAGCTAGAGTAGAAGTAAAAGTACTGAAAATTGGAAATACTAGTAAAAATACCTCAAAATTTGACTTAAGTAAAACAGTACTTGAGTAAATGTACTTAGTTACTTTACACCACTGCTGGTGAGTAGTAAACTAGTCACCATGGTAGAGTCAGTGTTCATATTCTATGGCTGTTGTTCCATACATGTGCATCTGTCATTTTCTTCCAGGAGTCCCACCTCACCTCTTTAAAAACAGCCGCCTTAGCTAAGATGCCTGAGAACCATGTGGTAGAGGTCTGGCTGAAACTCATCAACCAGTTGATTGAAGATCTTAGCAGGTGAGACTGACGTGAGCTCATGGCCTTATATCAGGACTGTGTGGCATTATGTCACAGCTGAAACTAAATAAAGATGTCGTTGCTTTCGGTCAGAAACCACCTATCTCCATATTCTAACCTTCTTGATCGTACTACAGCGTCACACAAAAGCATCAAAAGTAGCAGATCCACAAGCTTGAAACGTGGCGTGAAGCCACACGCACTTAGCTTGCAGATCTGCTACTTTTGATGCTTTTGCTACTTTTGAATTTGAATCCTGAAAAGTAACGGTTTTGGTTTATGCGGTTTCCACCCGACAGAGACGATATGAGAAAAGAACAAGACGTGTTCTAATAACAGTTTGGCTTCCATGTGGATCTCAGACCTTATTTGGCCAGTTTACAACATCATGGGCAAGGCTTCAGCCTGATCCAGACAAACACACTGTAGTACAGTTTTCAGTTAAATTTTTATTTATTAGCACATAAAGTGCTGTTCTGTTAAAAACAGAAGGAAAAGATACATATAACCATATTGTGAAGAAGTTTAGAAGCCTGGAGTCTTATGGAGAACTTCCCCTATTTTACAGAATCAGACATACAAATCCCTACATATTATAAAAAAAATACCAGTAATACATTCAAGAGATATGCGTAAATACAAACATGCATACACGCATATATACTGCATACAGAAGAACCACCTACCCACCTGCTTACAAACCTGCCTACATACCCACATAACCAAATGCATGCATACATAGACCTACTTATCTACTGCTTTTTGGATATGAGCATTTTCTTTGTATTTTGCTTTAAAGAAACAAATTGTGTAACTGTCTTTCATGGAATTGATTCTTGGAATCGTGTTAAGTTATTAATAATTGACTTCCATTTGACAGTTTCCAGGAGCTTCCGAAGTTGGAGGGCCGCCCAAACCTGACTGAACTGGACCTGCAGATAAAGAAGTTACGTGATTCTGCGGTGGCCAACATGAAGCAAATGGCCGAAAGCAAGAAGAACGCAAGAACGCAAGGAGAAGGCGTTAAAGCCACTATCGGCGACATCGAAGACTGGTTGGACAGACTCAAGCAACTGGCAGAGGAGGTCAGGAGAGAAACCATCCATGACTATAACATTGGGTTGTGACCCATGTTTGGGTCGCGGACCAATGTTTATGGGTCGCTTGTAAATGTACACAAATATATGTATGTATGTATGTATGTATGTATGTATGTATGTATGTATGTATGTATGTATGTATGTATGTATGTATGTATGTATGTATGTATGTATGTATGTATGTATGTATGTATGTATGTATGTATGTATGTATGTATGTATGCATATACATGCATGAGGAACCAGCACATACTGTACATGCATGCATGCATGCATGCATGTATGTGCGTAATGCATGCATGTATGTATGCTTGCATGCTATTTCAAAAGTTTAAACAAAAAAACGTTTCCAACCATTCCAACATTTTTCAGAAGTACATAAATAAAATAAAATAATTTATATAAATAAATAAACTAAGTAGTACATAAAAAGAAGTAGCAGAGAATAGCAGATCTACAAGCTTGTAGATCTCCTGTTTTCACTAGTTTGGGTCCTGGGCAAACATATCATTTCTCTTTTGGGTCTTGAGCTAAACAGTTTGGGAACCACAGCTCTATACTTTTTTATATTATTGTGAATGCACTGTATGTCTATGACTGGTTCCTCTTTGAATAAAACAGCCTAGTACTGTATTTATCATGGTTTAAAACTAGGATTGGATGTGCTTTGTGACAGCGTTGCTGTCCATGGTGCTGAAGGGAGACAAGTGTTTTATTTTGTCCTCCAGGTGCTTGTGCTCTATATGCTCCAAAGCCCATAGAAAAAAACTGCTTCCAGTGGCTATGCGCACAGGCACACACAGATGGCTATCCTACAGAGAAACGCCATGAAAAAAATACTTAAAACCAAGATTATTCTTTCTCTCTTTCCCTGTCTGTCTCTCTCTCGCTCCTTCAGCCTCAGAACAGCATGCCAGATATTATCATATGGATGTTGAAAGGAGAGACACGGGTGGCGTACACCCGCGTACCAGCCAACCAGATTCTATACTCGGAGTCGCTCAATGAGCAGGCCTGTGGGAAGTACTGTGGAAAGACTCAGACCATCTTCATGCAGGTACCAGTCCAGTCCTGAAACAGCTTTTCTAAAACCTTATTGGGCCTGATTAAATAGTGCCTAAATAAAGTGACTAAAGGGGTGCGTTTTTTTGATACAAACTGTATTGCACAAACTGACATGCGATTCACCAAACGGTGTGTACAGCCTTGATATGTGTTTATCGCAGGTCCTCCTCATTTTTGTCTGACAGTCAGAGGCGGGTTCACGTGGAGAATCATTTGCATTGCTCCACGCTCCATTTAAGACCATAAAAGGCAACCGGAAACGTCTATCAGAAGTAAAACGTCACCACTCGTGAAAATGGACAGATCTACAAGCTTACAGCGCGGCAGGACGCACCCACTTTACAACTTGTAGATCAGCGCAAGCAAACGTTAATAAAGTAAATCGCCAACTCTCAAGTGTAATGAGAAAAGGAAGTTGGTTTCCAAAGTTTAACCTCACAACCAAAGGCTAATACAACTTGGAATGGATATTATATAAGCCCTTTCTGTACAATTAATTGCTCACTCCCCTTTGCCGAGGTAAAAAGATGATGCTGGAATCCGCCAATATTCAATTTTATCAGAGGTTTATTGATTACTGAGGGGATTCTGTCCTTTGGACGAACCCTGTCCTACATCGGAAATGGAGTAATGGACACAGATAGATTTCATCCATACTGTATCCATTACTGCGTTCATGTGATGTGGTCAATATTATAAATGAATAGCGCAACATTGGAGTTGGCATGAAAGCCAGGTGAAAAAACAGGCGAAACTGTAGCCACACTTGCAAAAACGGCAAACACGCCGAGGGAACTAATAATTCAGCTCTAAATGTCAACTGAAAATTAAAACAAATCTGTTGAATTTGCATCAGGTCTACAATTTGCATAAAAGTAGTAGATCGTTTGACATATTTTTTTTCTTTCTTTTTTATGTGTTGACAAATGTTGGGCACATTTTTCATGAAGAATAGGGCATTCTAATGACATAAGCAAGCTTTGGTCCCATGTAAATAAAATACTAATGCAAACTTGTGTTTGTTAGTACCCCATGGATAAGAACAAAGGTGTTAAGATCCCTGTCCAGCTTCGTGTCAACATGTGGCTGGGTCTATCTGTCCATGAGAAGAAGTTCAACAGCTTCTCTGAGGGAGCCTTCAGTGTTTTTGCTGAAATGGTACAGTATCTATACAACACTGTTGTTTTTGAGTTGCAAAGTAATAGATTGTGTATATCTATTTTATTGAAAGCAATCCACAAACATTGTCTCTCTCTCTCTCTCTCGCTCTCTCTCTCTCTCTCTCTCTCTCTCTCTCTTCCCCCCCCCCCCCACCCCCAGTATGAGAACCAGGCTCGTATGCCTCGTGGCAAGTGGGGAACCCCATGTCTGAGTAACCAGCATGCATTCTCAGACGTGACGGGGAAGGTGAAACTCAAAGAGGAATGTTTCGTTCCCCCAAGCGGATGGCAATGGGAGAATGACTGGTTTGTTGACCCTGAGAGATGGTAAGTATACATTACACACATATACACTGCTGCCCGAGCTTTAGGGCTTCTAGATATTCAAGTACATGCATTCTGTTGTCTGTGTCATTCAGTGTACATGGCGGTGTCATATGTTCACTTGTTCACATTCAGAAGTTTTCCAATATTAACTAAGAGCGGGTAGCTCAGGTGGTAAAGCAGCCGGTTCGATCCCCTGCTCCCCTGGTTAGTGTCAAAGTGTCCTTGAGCTCTCTCCCTTTTGACATACCCTATGTAGGCTTTTTGTATTTTAGCGTCTTGTGTTTGATTAATTTAATATCTTTATTAGACAGAAATGTAAAACAGCATGAGTACAGTCAAACACTTTGTCCAAAAGGACAAACACCAAAAAGGTCCTTGCGGTTTTGTTTCTATTGGGTTCTTAGGTATTCATCAACATATTAAAATGGCACAAAACATTCAATATCATCACAAATATAAAACACTATATGTACACAGTAGAAAAAAGGGAGGTGGGGGGGAATGGGGGGTAAAGAAAACAAAGGGGGAGGGGGGGTCGCCTGCCTAGGGGAGAAGTGATTACTACCCCCCCCCCTTTGGCCTCCTGAAAGGTGAATTTTCAGGGCTGTTTTAAAAGAAGCCAGTGAACCACATTTTTTAAGGGATGGGGTCAGGGCATTCCACACTTGGGTGGCAGCGCTGTAGAATTAGTGCTGCCGTATTTTCAATAAGCTCACGTGTGATTCACCAAACGGTGTGTACAGCCTTGATTTGTGTGTGTTGCAAGTGTAACAATTTTTGCCTGACAGTCACAAGCGTGTGTAGATCATCCACACCATAAAAGGCAACTGGAAACTCTTAACGTCAGACCATAAATGTCATCACGCTTCAAAATGGACAGGGCGGTGCGCACCCACTTGACAACTTATAAATCAGCTTAAGCGAGTCCCTAATGCTGAACGTTATTAAAGTAAATAGACTACTCTCACGTGTAATGAGAATAAGAAGTTAATTTAAAAAGTTAATACAAGGCTAATTCAACAGAACTTGGAATGGATATTATATAAGCCCTTTCTACTGAGCAATTATTGCTCACTCACTTTTGCAGAGATAAAAAGATGATGCTGGAATGCGTCAAAATTCACAAAAAATGATTGATGAATACAAAATTGTGTGTGTGTGTGTGTGTGTGTGTGTGTGTGTGTGTGTGTGTGTGTGTGTGTGTGTGTGTGTGTGTGTGTGTGTGTGTGTGTGTGTGTGTGTGTGTGTGTGTGTGTGTGTGTGTGTGTGTGTGTGTGTGTGTGTGTGTGTGTGTGTGTGTGCGCGCGCGTGCGCTTCTCCATTCATCCAGCCTGCTCACAGAGGCTGACACCGGCCACACTCAGTTTACTGATGAAATTTTCGAGAACGAGACACGTTTACCTGGTGAGAAGTGGAATTCTGCAGCAGAGCCCTACGACACTGATGTGGTGAGATCTTTGGTATTTACTGTACATAAACAAACAACACACACACACAGCGCCACCCTGTGTAGAAATAGACAATATATTTCCCTTTCATATATTAACCTGCCTTATTACAGTACTGTATATGTCACAGGGAAATTGGAGAACCAGGGAAATTGAAAACGGAGCTCTTGTTTTTCGGCGCGGGGCTTCGGGGCGAGGCGGGGCTTTTCGAGACAGGTTTTTTTTCGCGAGGCTCGCGAGGAGGAGGAGGAGAAGGAAGACGCGGTGCTGCGAAGCGGGGCTTTGATATGAGGCGACGTGATGATGATGAGGAGGAGACGGCGCCGCAAGGCTTTTGTTGTTCCCCCCACATAGCAACCAGGAAGCTACGCTAGGGGAACGCTGAACACGCGTTCACACGCACACGTGATAATAGTTATTGTCCATGACGGAGGCGCGCCGACTTAGCAGAGCTTGAGGCCGAGGAGGAGTATTTCTATAGTCATGTGATCAACCCGGATCTGTCCGATTTCCCAGATTCCATCCTCATTGGCTAAGGTTGGTTTCCAAAGTTTGCAGGCTTGGTCCGTTTTGAACAAAATGCCTCAAATCATGAACGCAGCTTGCGATTTCCATGACATTTCACACACACATTCCCACTAGGCCGAGGAGGAAATGCCACCCTTTTCACATTGGCCTGTTATAGCGCCACCAGCAGGTCTAATTTTGCAAAGCACATTTTTGGAACACAATGCCTCAAATCATGAATGCAGTGTCCAATTGCCGTGAAAGGCCTAAGAAGAAATGGCACCCTTTTCACAGTGGCCTATTATAGCGCCACCAAGAGGCCACCATAACATACCTGACCTGGCGGAGACCTGTGCTCCGAGGAGCACTTTTTCTAGTTATTCTTGTTATGTAAATAACTGAACACGGCTGCTTGGCTATGAGTGTGACACTTACCTGACTCCATAGCCTAGCTGACACGTATCAAAACCCGTCCGTCTGGGATTATGAATTCACAAAGGTAACATACTGTTGTCTACATGGCCGATGTGATTTGGGGATTGATTCGTTGGCCTGTTGGCAGAGTGCACACAAAATATGACACTGATGTGTGCAGTAGTTAATGAGAATAGCTGCTCACAAACAGACACAAACACACAGACCAACGGGGTGAAAATAATTATCCCCCCACACATCTCCCTGACAGAGACAATACTTTGATTTTTTTTTCTTTTTTTTTCTTTTTGCATTTTGTAGAATGGAGAAAAGGCCCAGAGCCCAGGAGAGTTTGAATGTCCCCCAGGATGGAGTTGGAAGGATGTGGAGTGGAGCTTTGACCTCAACAGAGCTGTAGATGAGGGAGGTATGATAGTAGTCAGGACACAGCTGAAACAACAACTTATCTGAATCTGATATTATAATGATATTGTATGTTTTCCTATTATGTGTCACATTAAGATACATATATTGTTATGTTTTGCATATGTGCAGTATGTGCATGTAAGGTAAGATAAGATAAACGTAAGATCAAATAATATAATATAAAACTTTATTGATCCGCGTGGGAAGATTTTGGTGTGGTTTCATTGGGGCGGCAGTGGCTCACGAGGTAGAGCGGCCGCTTGGGAACCAGAAGATTCCCAGTTCGATCCGGGGCTCCCCCAGAGTTAATGTCGAAGCGTCCTTGAGCAAGACATTGAACCCCTAATTGCTCCCGATGAGCAGGTTGGTGCCTTGCATGGTTTCCTCCGCCATCGGTGTTTGAGTATGTGTGTGTGAATGGGTGAATGTAATGCACAATCATTGTAAAGCGCCTTGGATAAAGGCGCTATATAAATGCACCATTTATGTGTATTTCTCGCCACCAGGCTGGGAGTACGGAGTCACCATTCCCCCAGATGATAAACCCAAATCCTGGGTGCCAACTGAGAAGACGTACCATGTCCATCGCAGGAAGAGACTCATAAGACCAAGGAAGAAGACATCTGACTCTACAGCTCTTATCGAGGTGAAGAGGAAGATGAGAAGTGGAAGGAACATATAGGCAGAGCGTAGACACTGAGGAAGATTTTTCATGACTAGTGTTTTGCAATTCTAACATTTTCTTTTTTCTACAGAAGCTGGATCCATGTGAAGGCTGGGAATACTCCTCTTTTATTGGCTGGAAGTCATACAGGAAGGAGCGCAAGTGTGACATGTTCCGCCGTCGGCGCAAGCGAAGAAAGATGGCGCCTTCAGACTGCACGGCCATCTTCAGACTGGAGGGGGCGCTGGTTGGTATTAAAGGAGACATCCGGTCATTTTAAGTGTTATGTTTGATGTGCGTCAAATCACTTACCGACGTAGAAATGAAAATCGCATGACTCCACAAATCCCCCTATCGACCCCCACCGTTGGCATGATAGTAGGATGCTGGATAGCCCAAATTCGCCTATTTTAACAAATGCAAAGTCTGTTTTTTTGCTTCTAGTACTCATTGTTGAGTCCCATGATAATGTAACAGGCGCTAAAACTCCGAGAAGCTAACGGCTAATAACAGAACGAGCTAATGCTGGTTGCCTGTTTCTCTCCCGACCTGGCAACCTGGGGCTGCCATGCAGAGAGATAAGCAGCCCCAGCATTAGCTCGTTCTGTTATTAGCCGTTAGCTTCTCGGAGTTTTAGCGCCTGTTACATTATCATGGGACTCAACAATGAGTACTAGAAGCAAAAAAACAGACTTTGCATTTGTTAAAATAGGCGAATTTGGGCTATCCAGCATCCTACTATCATGCCAACGGTGGGGGTCGATAGGGGGATTTGTGGAGTCACGCGATTTTCATTTCTACGTCGGTAAGTGATTTGACGCACATCAAACATAACACTTAAAATGACCGGATGTCTCCTTTAACTGTTATCTGTGGTGTGCAGTACTGTACATGTGAGCAGTGTTGCAATGCTGAATTGGAACGTGGTTGCACTCTATTTTAATGACGTGACGCGCACGCCACTTAACACCTACACTACATGTCACACAATGAACAATTGATATGCATCTAGGCTCATTCCTATGTTAATATTTAAAGTTGTTTTAGATCTATACATGTGCTTGCGCGTGCTCCTGGTCAAACAGGTTCCTGCACGGCATGCAAGGCCGTCCCATGAGCAATGCAACCCTGCATGTGGTGCACCACTGCTGCCTCAGTCCCCAGTGCCATTCTGAAATGTTCTATTGAGAGAACAATAATGAATAATGATATTCTATCATTATACTTTTATCTGACCACTCTTTGGTGGTGAATGGCATAATAACTTGGCAAGATCGCTTCTGTTTTGCTGAAATTAAGAACTATGTCTTGAGTCATTTTGAAGAAAAGTTTGATAAAGTGTTTTATTAAAGCGCTATTATTTTTGCATTCTAAGGGGGTTGATGTTGATGAGAATGCCAGTAAAAAAGATGCAGACAAGCTATCTGGTGCCAACACGCCCACGGTTTCCTGTCACTTTGACCGTAAGTGTTCCTACTAGTTCCATGCTATTTCACTGGCCCTGATTAAACATGTCTGGCCTCACTCCACTTCTTTCCAGGAAGACTAGAAAGTGGCACTCTGCAGAGCGCATACCTCCGCCAGGCTTGTTGGCCTAGGCAGGGTGGGGTCCATATAGGGTGTAGCCATCAGGACCCGAAGAAGACACAGGGAGTAAATAGAGTTTCTACGACATATGGTTGAACTTTTCATTTCATTCACATTAGTGCTGCTCTATGGCAAGTGTTTTTAGAGATTGTGTAGCGATTTGTGAGAGTTCCTACTGGAGTAGCAAAAAGTGTGGAAAATGTAGTTATGAGCCGAGGAATGTTGTATTGACCTCTAGTTCAAGAGCTATAGGACAAGGCCTGGCGGAGTAATTACATTTTGGGGAAAATATGTTAAAATAGGCTGACCTTGCTAATTAGCAGTGTATCAAGCCTGATGTAAGATTACATTTGTTGTTTTTTCTATGGGTAAGTTGTTATTATGGTTTAATATGCTGATACAAATCATCTCCCTTCAGGGTCATACATGTATCATCTTAGAGTCTATGTGTATCAGGCCAAGAATCTCTGTGCCATGGACCATGACAGTTTCTCAGGTAAAAGAAGAGCGACAACTGACAACTGTCAGTCTGTCAATCTTCCAGTGCAAAGAAGCAAAACATTATAACAATTTGTCATAATTCAAGTATTTTTCTCACACACATCCAAGCTCACACATTTAACCATGTTGGTCTTCCCCAGATCCCTACGCCCATGTGTCATTCCTGCATGTCAGTAAGACCACTGAGACCATAAAAGCTAATCTGAACCCCACCTGGGATCAGACACTGATCTTTGAGGACGTTCAAATCTATGGAGAGCCACAGGCCATCGCCCACAATCCTCCTGACGTGGTCCTGGAGCTGTATGACAAAGATCAAGTGGTATGCGAGTTCAACCAGACCACATCACACCTGATCTCCACGACCTTCACTGGCTCCCAGTCAAAATACTGATCAACACCTACAAGACGCCCCCTCCCTTTTCAGACTTACATTCCCCACCTAATTCTACCCCCCCCCCCCCCTTTGACTTTTAACTGTAATGTTTGTGTTTGCTTAGTGTTTCACCTTTTTAACTAGTTATTTCTTAATAGGGTGTTTTTTAGTTTTACCTTAGCGACTTTGAGTACCTAGAAATGCGCTATACACATTGGATGCATTATTATTATTATTACTTTCATGCTTCCAGAAAACTATATAAAATATGTTCTATTGCATTGTAAGAGTCATAGTTTACTGTCAATATGATTTCCACTTTTATCAGTCTTTGGGTATTATTGCCTGTGTCTGGACTTTGTGCTCAATGCTTATCTTATCTTATCCAGGGTAAGGATGATCCCATGGGTCGCTGTATCTGCCCTCCTGTAGTGAAGCTGAACCCAGGTGGGGCCGCCACGCCGCAGTTGCAGTGGTTGCCCGTCACCAAGCTGCAGTGGTTGCCCGTCACCAGGAAAGGCCGTGGCGCCGGGGAAGTTCTTGTGGCCGCCGAGCTCCTACTAAAGGACAAGGTAGAGAAGAACACATTTATACCCAAGACTGAATGATACTTCTTCCAAATGTAATTTAACCCATTAAAACCGGGAACGCATCTGTGTAACCACTTTAACCATTATTTTGTACTGTACTTTGGCTATTCAAACAAGCAGATATACAAGCTCACCGAGTGCTGCACTATGAGCTTGTAGATCTGCTATTTTTTTTTAATCTTGAAAATGTGTGCAAATCTTTGAATATATATATATATTTTTTTAAAGCAAACATTTTAACTCAGATCTTTGCTTCTAGTGGTCCCTGGAACAAAATATTTTGAGATATTGGTCCACGACCAAATACATGTAATTTTGGGGGCCACTGACATGAAAAAGTTTGAGAACCACTGATATTTTTGTATACCTGCAATATTTGAATAGCCCAAAGAAATCTAAAATGACAAGACGCGTTCCCGGATTGAATGGGTATGTAAGCATCAGAGTCTAAAATTATACCATTTTGAATCTAAAACAAACGCTAACGTTAGGCTGCTTGACCTCCAGGGCACTGAAGAAGACCTGCCCCTGGTCCCTCCCAGGCGGGAAGACCTGCCCCTGGTCCCTCCCAGGCGGGAAGATCTGTACCGGGTACCTCCGGGCATCAAACCTGTGGTGCAGCGTACTGCTATAGAGGTACTGCCCCCCCCCCCCCCTTGCTTTGTGCCGGTCTCTCTTATCTTCAACTTGAACTCAACCTCACTGTATTTTTCACGTCACAATTGCGTGAGGTTGTACATATTTTAACTTTTTTGAAGGTGAGGTTTTTTATTTTGTATTTCTTATGGCATAACTAACCCTTCAGGGGTGGTTGTGGTTATAATGGAAACAAACAGAAAGCCCTCACAGGTTCTGGAAAGTTTCAGGTTATGGAAGATTCTGGGTTTCCTTTTGTAGCCTATTGTGTGTGTGTGTGTGTGTGTGTGTGTGTGTGTGTGTGTGTGTGTGTGTGTGTGTGTGTGTGTGTGTGTGTGTGTGTGTGTGTGTGTGTGTGTGTGTGTGTGTGTGTGTGTCCAGATCTTGGCCTGGGGTTTGAGGAACATGAAGACCTACCAACTGGCCACGGTTTCTTCCCCCAGTTTGATAGTGGAATGCGGCGGTAAGATTGTTCAAACCGCTGTCATCAGGAACTTCAAGAAGAACCCCAACTTCCCTGGATCTGTGCTGCTCCTCGAAGTGGTACTACTGGCCCTCAGCATGTGTTGAACCTGTCGTACAGTTGTATTTACTGGTTTACCCATCTAGATATTCAGTGTATCCCCTCACAGAGTCTTTCCTCTGCAATTAGGACCTGCCTAAAGAGGAGATGTACACCCCTCCCATTGTGCTGAAGGTAATCGACCATCGACCCTTCGGCAGGAAACCCATTGTGGGTCAGTGCACCATCGACTCCCTGGAAAAGTACCGCTGTGACCCAACAGTGAGCAACAGCAATGCTGGCATGTCTGCTAGACGTAGACTGGAATCTCTCAAGGCACGTCCCCAGGGAGATTTCGTCATCGACATTGAGGACAGAGCCCGTTCCCAGGGAGGTTTCGTCATCGACATTGAGGACAGAGCCCGTTCCCAGGGAGATTTCGTCATCGCCATTGAGGACAGAGCCGTTCTGAAACGAGAGGTAAATAATGCACCTGTCACATAGAGGCAGATCAAAAACAAAGGTTCATATTGTACTTAATCCCTTATTAAGGGATGAACAGGGGGATATTATCTCTCCCCTGTGCATCTGCAGGCAGAAAATATATGTGAAAATATATACAGATAAAGCAACTAAGAAAACAAAATATATACGGTACATTTCCATCTTATAGGAGGAGGAGGAGGATGTAGACTGGTGGAGTAAATTCTACGCCTCCATTAGAGAGCAGGAGAAGTGTGGACCTTACCTCAGAAAAGGATACGATACCTTAAAGGTGAAGACATCATAGTTCTCCAAATGTAGTCAAGACAACACCATAACACCAGACTACTGTGCTGTGTTCCCATGAAATCCACATCTCTTTGTGTGTGTGTGTGTGTGTGTGTGTGTGTGTGTGTGTGTGTGTGTGTGTGTGTGTGTGTGTGTGTGTGTGTGTGTGTGTGTGTGTGTGTGTGTGTGTGTGTGTGTGTGTGTGTGTGTGTGTGTGTGTGTGTGTGTGTGTGTGTGTGTGTGTGTGTGTGTGCGCGCGCCTCAGGTGTATGACCGTGAGCTAGAGGAGGTCCCAGACTTCCAGGGTTTGACTGATTTCTGCAGCACCTTTAAACTCCAGCGAGGAAAGACTGAAGATGATGGGAATGACCCCTCAGTGGTTGGAGAGTTTAAGGTGACGAATGATGCATTTAGTAGGAAACTGACTGAATGGGTGAATGTAAATGAATGGGTGATTGTAATGCACATTATAAAGTGCTTATCATCTGTGTACAGCTGCTGTTCCTGGCAATGGTCTGCCCTCTGGTGGTGCTTCTTATGAACTTCAATCTGGTGGTATTTTCTTACTGTTGTTGCATACCACTCTTCTCTTTTTATTCCAGGGCTCATTCAAGATCTACCCCCTGTCTGATGACCCGGCTGTGCGTGCTCCTCCCCGTCAGTTCAGAGAACTGCCTGACAGTGCTCAGGAGTGTGTAGTCAGAATATATGTGGTGCGCTGCATTGACCTGCAGTCCAAAGACGACAACGGAAAGGTAAGACTTATATAAAGTTAAGTAGCTGAAATTAAAACAACCATCTACCCCTTTTCTTGATTCAAACTATACTACTACATTAGATGTGTTTTCAAATAGGGATGCACCTGTAGGAATAATTACAAAGACAGCAAATATACAAATACTAGCGGTTTGGGCCCAAACACATACGTCGCACCGCCAATCCGACCAGTCATAGTGTCGGGGGCTTTGTCAGAGTACCCGTTAATTATTGTCGGTATCAGCCAGAGAAGTGGGAGTCTATCCCCATTTCATAATGCGCTAGACCCCTGGGAGATGGCTGAGGTGGAGCGCAACACCTACTATCAGCTACCAGTACTTACTGCATGACTTGCCGCACCCAAGTCGTGCTACTCATATGCTGAGTTGGCGGTGCCCGGGATGTGATTATGAAAAGCTACAGTATGTCCCTTTTCTTTGTGCTAATTTCAGAGTGACCCCTACATTAAGATTACTTTGGGAAAGAAAACAGTGGATAACAGAGATAACTACAAACCAAAGACCCTCAATCCAGAGTTTGGGAGGTGAGACAATGATGTTTAAACGTTACATAAATTCTACATTGATTTTGAGTGATTTTATTTTCCGATTGCCATTTTCTTTGTTTAGAAACGAATACACATTGCATTTTATGTCTTCCTTTTTTGTCCAGGGTGTTTGAGCTGTCCTGCTTCCTGCCTCAAGACAAGGATCTAAAGGTCGCTGTGTATGACTATGACTTACTGAGCCGTGATGACAAAATCGGTGAGACTGTCATCGACCTGGAGAATAGACTTTTTTCTCGGTTCAACTCTTATTGTGGCCTGCCACAGTCTTACTGCATGTGAGTAGATACTGTTGGTGTATCTTTATTTATTTTTTTATTTTATTTTTTATTTAACCTTTATTTAACCAGTAAAATCACATTGAGACCAATGTCTCTTTTACGAGTGCGCACTGGCCAAGAGAAGAGGCAAATAAATGTTACACAGCTCTGCCAGTAACAACATAACAAGACATAACAAAGACAAACATGTCATCCATAATACCAAAAATCTACTACCAATAGCACCAAATACAGACTAATTATTAAAAGGCTAATAACAACAATACATCATAAAACTACTAAACTAATACAAAACTAAGATCACAGCATTTGCTACTCGTCAAAGCAGGAGCAATGGCTGGAGAATGTGCCCATGGCAATCCTCTTAAAACTCACTAGGGGGATCAAAGAAGCCAATTTTAATCCAATTTTATGTGCATGTGTATGTGTGTAGTCTCACAAACATGATCTTCTATGATCTCCACTCTATCCTAGTACTCTGACTGATACTGCCGATCTATTTCCTATATGGAATACACTACAGTTCTTATAATAAAAGTCAGAGGTTTTAAAATTTCAAATCCGTATTCATTTGTTTCAGCTCAGGGATCAACCGATGGAGAGACCAGCTGAAGCCTTTTCAGATCCTCCAGATCTTGGCCAAAATTAAGGGCATCCGACGAGCTCCACGCATAGAGGCAGACGGCAGCTCACTGTCCTTTGCAGGAAAACAATACAGCCTTAAGGACTTTGGTACTTTCATTCACTAATGCAATGATCTTAGATTTTCTCCACTTCTCAAAATTGCATTCATATAAACCTCCTGTGGATCTGTTGCTATCTACTGTGTGTGTGTGTGTGTGTGTGTGTGTGTGTGTGTGTGTGTGTGTGTGTGTGTGTGTGTGTGTGTGTGTGTGTGTGTGTGTGTGTGTGTGTGTGTGTGTGTGTGTGTGTGTGTGGCACTGATAAAAAGTGGTTCACATTCAAAATGGAGATCCGACCAAATAGTATATGTAACAAATAATAAAAGGTACATGAATTGGAAGAAATTTCATTTTTGAAACGGAAACTAATGTCTTTGACAAAGGCAGAGAGACCATTAACTTATACAGTGTGTTGTTTTTGTGTGTGACCCCCTGTTCTGTGTACAGAAGCTACCACAGTGATCCACCATCATTTAGGCCCAGCCAGAGAAAGGCTGGCCCTGCATGTTCTCAGAACTCAGCGCTTGGTACCAGAACATGTGGAAACTAGGACCCTGACCAGCTCATACCAGCCAACACTGTCCCAGGTTAACAACACACTGGGGTTAAACTGCATTACTTATTTTTTAGTGGCAGAAAAGTAACCCTACACATGCATGTTCAGCTGTACATATGCAGGTTAGATATGGATATAGGTACTGTTGGTAGATATGATTTATTGATGATAATGGCTTGTGTCACAGGGCAGAATTCAGATGTGGGTGGACGTCTTCCCAAAGAGCATGGGCTCACCAGGACCTGCAGTTGTCATCACCCCACGCAAAGCCAAGAAGTAGGATTCCAATGACACAATCAAATTTAAAACAGAAATGAGGTTCTGTGACGTGTCGAGGATTTAAACATGATTGCATGTTTGAAACAGGTACAGCTTGCGGGCCATCGTGTGGAACACCACTGATGTCATACTTGATGACATAAGTATAACCGGAGAAGAAATGAGTGACATCTATGTGAAAGGGTACTTGGTGACTTGTGTGACTTTTTACACAAATTCTGTTCATACACCTTTTTCAATTTCATACACAGTCACACTGAATAAAAGATGGCTGTGCTGTGTTTACCAGATGGATGGATGGCAAGGAAGATGAACAGCAGAAGACGGATGTTCACTACAGGTCCCTGGACGGTGATGGAAACTTCAACTGGAGATTCGTCTTTGAGTTTGACTACCTGCCTACTGAACAGCTCTGTCTTTTCTCACAGAAAGTAAGTATGATCATAGAGCAGGAGCTCAGTGCTGAGTGAAGATTTTAAAGGACAATACCAGTGGTCTGGCATGTTCAGTCCATTGACTACAACTCATGGTATACTTGACATTAATGCCTACCTTGCCTTATGCTTTGGAAAAACTTAGGTATTTATGTCATTTGGTAGTTTTTTGTGGAAACCATTGGTTTGACATGAACTTGCAGAAAGATAGTTAATCAAATACACATTTTTTGTTTTGGACATAGTTATGTTATTGAATTTGAAATAGATTAATTGAAAATAGTCTCTGGATAAAATGTGATTCACAAATAAAATTAAAACATGCATGACCTATCAAGAGTTTGGTAGCATTTTTTTTTAAATTATTATTTTAACTATTTAAACTTTTAAACCCATTATTGGAAAAATGGTCTATCTTTTTGTAGCTCTGTGAATTAACAACTACTATACGTATTTTCTGGAGAAAATTTGAACTTTTTTTTTACAGGAACACTTTTGGAATCTGGATAAAACTGAATCCAGGATACCTCCTAAATTGTTCATCCAGATATGGGACAATGACAAATTCTCCCTGGATGACCACTTAGGTAAGGTTCATCATCAAAATTATAAAGTGGACAAAGGGGGATACCATAACTATTGTATCCGAGTACATGATGTTTAATATAAAATGTGACACCTGACGAAGGCCACAGAGGCCGAAACGTGTTTTTATACTGCTGCATAAATACATATTTTTCTGGGAGCATTAAGACGGTGTGCGGACCTTCTCCCTCTCTACAATGTTATTTATTCTGATCTAGCACCCGTCGAAATAGCCAACTTATGACCGCTTTTAATATAAAATATGAAACATCTGCCCATATCTCTGATACAGGAGCAGTTGAGTTGGACCTTCTCCATCTCATTCCTCCTGCCAAAAGCCCAAAGAAGTGCAGCCTGAAGATGTTACCAGGAATGGCATCAAGCTCAGCTGTCAGCAAAGTACCACAGTCCAACTCTCTGTTCTCCCAGAAGTCTGTACGAGGCTGGTGGCCGTGTGTGATCCAGCAGGATGGGAAACCTGTGCTTGGTGTACGTTTAAATTCACTATAGTCCGGGCGTTCATTGCAAATGTAACACTCCCCTCCCACAGCTTCTATAACATTTAAAAACATAACATACACACAGGCGCAGACACTTTGCTTGTTAAGATTGCACACACATATGCACTCATAAATGTACATACACATGTACATTTTTTTCTTTTTCTCTTTTGGAACTGTGACACTATATTTTAAGCTGATAAATTATCTTTGTGGGGTTCTCTCTCTTGATTGGATGAAATTGGTATGCCACATGAAAATGTATTTTCTGTTGACTAAAGAGATGGGTAGACCCCTGTTACTGAACAAACAAAAAATCACTTACAGCTCTTTTACAGTCTTCATTTAGTTTCTGTACAGGATGTGACAGTGTTTGTGTTTCACAGGGAAAAGTGGAGATGACCTTGGAAATAGTGGAGGAGAAGGAGTTGGAAGAAAAGCCTGCTGGAAAAGGCAGAGATGAGCCCAACATGAACCCCAGACTGGACCCTCCCAAGTAAGACTATTAACGCATTAAAACAGTAACAATAAACCACATGAACCCTGGCGTCCCTATTCTGGGGGCAAACGTTCGGTGAAAATAGCCGATTCTCAAGCTCACAACGTGTTGCGTTTGTGAATCTGCTATTTTCGGCCAAGATATTTAGTGTAGAGCGAAAACGGTGTATGGGCCGGTCAACTAAGTATAATGGTTTGTGCTTAATTATATTGTTTTTAAAATGGATCTAATTCAAGTGGATGGCAGAGTCCACACCACAAGTGAAACAGCGACAGTGGTTAACAATATCATTATATTTATAGTTATAATTATAGTTATACAGTAGTTATGGTGGTTGGTGTGGGTGACCCTTAAGGCAATTAAGTCATTAAAGCATGTATAAATTGTACTTAAGTAAATGTACTTAGTTACTTTCCACCACTGAACGTAACTAGCTATTTTTTCCCAGATAGTAAACGCAATATAGTTACTGACATTTTAGTTACTCATTACTTTATGTGAAAAGTTCATGATCCGACTTGTTCTACTCTCACACTAGCCGTCTGCCTGTCACTTCACCCTCCCCGGCTCCCCTCGCTGCACAGCTGCGGGCAGCGGGGCCACTCGTTCGGTGTTCAAACTGTTGTTAAGAGGGGACGATACTAGTAATTGTTTACAATAGTACGTCAACAATTTCTCTCCACTTTGTTTCTGTTCACCAGACGCTCTGAGGCGTCATTCTTCTGGTTCGCGAGTCCTTACAAGACCATGAGATTCATAATCTGGAGAAGATTCAAGTGGACCTTCATCATTGGGATTATCCTCCTGCTGGTTCTCTTGTTCCTTGGGATCATGTTCTACTCTCTTCCTGTAAGAGCATTTATATATTATTACAGTATATATTTATATTGTGTGTGTGTGTGTGTGTGTGTGTGTGTGTGTGTGTGTGTGTGTGTGTGTGTGTGTGTGTGTGTGTGTGTGTGTGTGTATATATATAATATATTCTGTGACACATGTTTGAATTTATGCCATTATGCGATGTAATCCGAATTGGCCTCTGTAAATCATGTTTTTTCTGTTCAGACCTTTCACATCATCACTCTCACAAATGTATGTTTTTTGTGCACTCAAATGAAGGCTGTGAAATAAAAGCTGTCCCCTCATAGTCCAATAATCCATTAATCGATCGTGTTGGTCTTAGTCGACGATCAAATCAACAAATCGATTCGTCTACAAATTCCCATGACTATAAGTCAACTACTAAAGAATCTATTTGGGCACGGACAGCCCTACAGTGTGAAATAATTTTGTAAAATGAATTCTTTGATCCCCAGAACTACATCTCAATGAAGATTGTGAAACCATATTCATGAAGAGCAGAACAGAGAAGGTGTTTTTTTTCCTGTGGGATCATGAGTCTTCATTAGACTCCCACTGTCTGAATGAAGTCCCCCGTGGAAATACAGTGGTTAGCACTTGAGAATGGCAGTAATACCATCTGAGTGCCTCTGTGGTGCCACTGTGGTACCACCACTACTTGGTGGTGCCGCATTTGACACCTTTTTTTTAAGGTGTAGTGTGGCTGAACGGCCACCATGTGGCACATGTGAGTCCATGAACTCTACAGTACAGTATTAGCAACAGGGGAAGGGTGAATGCATTTAAAGTTAATGTTATTTTTATTTTTTGTAAACATAGAAAATAAGGGAATGAGTCCTTAGGAGGAATTGAAAGTAGCAATTATTTCTTTAAACACAACTGTGTTTCATGGTGGAAGAAGTGCACAGACATTTTACTTAAGTAAAAGTAGCAATACCACAATATAAAAATACTCTATTTTATATTTACTTATTTTTAAATATACTTACCAAAAGCTAATGTTCTACAATGTTTGAAAGTAGCCGATCTAGCTTGTAGATCGGCTATTTTCAAATGGCTGTGGTATAACATAGGGCTAAAGTGGTTAATATGTATGTTTTATTATATAACAATTTATATCTGCAGAGTAACTAAAGTTTTCAAATAATTGTAGTAGTGGAGTAAAAGTACACTATTTGCCTTTGCAGGCGTTGTGGAGTAGAAGTGAAAGTACACTAATACTCCAGTACAGTAAAAAGAAAACACTTCATCATTTTCCCCAAGGTTCTATGGAACCCAAATAAAATACTCTATTACAACTAAAAGGCCTGTGTTCAAAATGTTACTTAGCCTAAGTAGCCTAACTAGTAACTAAAGTTTTCAAATAATTGTAGTGGAGTAAAAGTACAATATTTGCCTCTGCAGATGTAGTGGAGTAGAAGTAAAAGTACAGTAATACTCCAGTGAAGTAAAAAACACCTCAACATTATTCAATAATTTCTAGGCGCCCCAGACTGGAATCAAACCCTGCTCTGCAAATTGTAAGGCCATCCTCTACTCCACTACACTACTGGTACAGTGATAAGTCTGTGGGGTCAGGACGTGTCTCGTTCTCTATGTTCTGTGCACTACTCCTTGGAAAGTCAGAGATAAAAAGCATGCAGCTCCCAAAGCTGCTACTGTCTGAGAGCAGTAACTAGTAACTATAGTAGTCAACTAAAAGCATAATATAAACTACTGTCCGGCACAATTATATTGTTTTAGAATGTGAAACAGAGTTAAATGAACACAGGAGAGTATATTGTACTAACTAACTAAGGACCCCAATTTAAACAAGCCATATGGCTTTCTTATTCCTATTTAGCAGCCGGCTTCCTATTTAGTCAACCTTGGATTTGAACTGTACTTTCATGTGCTCTTTGTCTGCAAACTTCTAAATAAAGTATTCAATCAATCAAAAAACTTTTCATGGTTGGAAAAACAGAGAGAGAATGAGTGTTTTCATCTGAAGAATTGCTGGGATCCACAGAAAATCATTGCTATCAGTCTGTCTGTCAACGACATGCAAATTAACTGGTTTAGCACCTTGGCCAGGGTCTTTTGTTTCTCTCGAGCCACACTTCATTGTCATCACAATGGACTTAGAGCCCAGGAGTTTGCCCTCCCCCCACACACACACACAAGCACACTTTTTCAATTGCAGTTTGTTTTCATTTGATTTTAAGTGGATTTGCTAGTTTCGTTTTTAGCTTGTGAAAAGGCTTAGTTTTAGTTGAGTTTTTAAATTAGTTTCAGTGTTAATTTTAGTTGTATTATTGTAAGGGTAGTCAGGGGCAATATTCAACAAGCTCAGAATAGTGAAAATGGCAGATCTACAAGCTCACAACACGTTGCATTGCTACAACTGCTGTTGTCATCGGCTGTGTGGAGACAGAAATGAAAACTGATTCAGATTTTTTGCTTAATCATTCTGAATCAGCTTTGCTTAATCATTCATCAAAAGTTATGAAAGCTCTAATGAAGGAACGGGACTCAACTGACGTTGACAGAGAAGCATCAGAAAGATTCATCAGACTTACAAACATCCCATCAGAGAGAATTTGATGCATTTGGGGTTGACCTTAAAAATGCAGTCGATGCCCATAGTACTGAAGACAGAGAGAAAAACTCTAAAAATGTAATGAAAACAAAGTGCAATTGAAAACATGTAGTCAAACAAAAATACAAATGTGTGCATGTGTGAGGATAAAATCTCTGTTGATTTATCTCTGAGAGGGTAGCCTAAAAATGTATGTATCCACTAGTAAAGTTACTCTGGTTTGGTAACAAAATGTAAAGTGCGTTATAAATAAAATCCATTATTATTATTATTATTACTCTCAGAAAGTAGCAGCTTTGGGAGCTGCCAGCTTTTTATCTGACTTTCCAAGGAGTAGTGCACAGAACATAGAGAACGAGACACGTCCTGACTCCACAGACTTATCACTGTACCAGTAGTGTAGTGGAGTAGAGAGTGGTCTTACAAGTTACAGAGTAGGGTTTGATTCCAGGTTAGGGCGCCTAGAACTTACATTTGCATAATGTTGAGGTGTTTTTTTTACTTTACTGGAGTATTACTGTACTTTTACTTCTACTCCACTACAACTGCAGAGGCAAATATTGTACTTTCACTCCACTACAATTATTTGAAAGCTTTAGTTACTTTGCAGATATAAATTTTATATTATAAAACATACATATTAACCACTTTAGCCCTATTTTATACCACAGCCATTTGAAAATAGCCGTTCTACAAGGTAGATCGGCTACTTTAAAACATTTTAGTACTTTTGGTACTTTAAGTATATTTTGATGCCAATACCGTTGTACTTTTACTCAAGTAACATTGCACTGTTACAGCTGGAAGTGTAACTACACCTGCAAAGGCAAATAGTGTACTTTTACTCCACTACTACAATTATTTGAAAACTTTAGTTACTTTGCAGATACAAATTGTTATATAATAAAACATACATATTAACCACTTTAGCCCTATGTTATACCACAGCCATTTGAAAATAGCCGATCTACAAGCTAGATCGGCTACTTTCAAACATTGTAGAACATTAGCTTTTGGTAAGTATATTTAAAAATAAGTAAATATAAAATAGAGTATTTTTATATTGTGGTATTGCTACTTTTACTTAAGTAAAATGTCTGTGCACTTCTTCCACCATGAAACACAGTTGTGTTTAAAGAAATAATTGCTACTTTCAAAACCCACTGAGTGCAATTTACCAAAATACTTCTTGATAATATAACCCATACAATTATTTGTTTCACTTCTCAACAAGTTCAGCTTCAATTGCAGCCTCTGTTGACTGGAAGCAGCCCTGTCTCAAATAGACACAACATGCCTGTGTCTGGGCATTAGTTGCTCTCTACCGCCATCTAGTGGCACCACAGAGAAAAAAGCGGTACCGCAAAAGTAGGTGGTACCAGAGAGGCACCAGAGGGGTGCCACCCCTGACATTCTGAAGGTACAACCACTGTATGCAACAATGTTTTCTCAGCCTCCAGTGTTCATTGGCTGGTATTTTCTCTCAGATAATCATTGCTGTCTTATGTATTTTTTTGCACTCTTTGCATTACTTACACTCGCTTTCTTGCTTTTGAACAAGGTCAATAATTATCATGACATGATCATTTTAAGTAAAGATTTTAATTCTGTATTGGTTTCGTTGTATTATTTTACACCGTGTGCATGTGTTTTTAGTCGATGAGAATGCCGTAGTTTGCAGAGATATCTATTGTAACAGTAGTCGTGGTTGTTATTTTTGGCTGCGTACGTCATCTGATTCTGACTGAAACGTTTCTCAGACACCCTGTAATACACCTGTCCTGAGGCTCACCTTCACCCTGAAGTGGGACAAGAATGGCATTTTGCCTTCATCAAAGGCCAGCAGAGACAGTTATTCTTCTTCACGTCAGCTTGAGGAAGCTCAACATCTCACAGCCCATCCTGGTCAAATTCTGCTCAGTCGCCATCTAGAGTGGTGGTGCTCAAAGTGGGGTCCTTGAGGGGGTTCCAGGAAGTCCCCAGCTAAATGAATTAATATAGCATCAAAACCAGTTTAACAACTTTATCGGCTCACAATGGGCAGTAGTGGACAGTAACGTTGTAAATTTACACCTTATCTGGAGTCCACGTTATGTAAAACGTACACACAGACATTAAAAAAAACATCCATTTTCAAATGCTTACTGTGTTTACCAAAGACAAACTACATCTCTGCTTACAGGTTCTATGAATGCATTGTGAATACATTACAGCAATGCATTGATATATAAAACAATAATTTACTTTTACTTGTACTTAAGTATTTTTAAAAGCATGTACTTTTGAATACTTATGTATTTAAATGCAATTACCTTTCTACTTTTACCCGAGTAACATGTTGACTGAGCTACTTTTACTTGTAGTGGAGTAAATTTGACCATTAGTATCTGTACTTTTACTCAAGTACTGGGGTTAAGTACTTCGTCCACCACAATGCGTAGTGATGTGATGTGATACATTGTGAACTTGTAGATCTGCTATTTTCTAAGAAATCTTGTGAAAACATTCAATTTGCTTTGACTATTTTTAACAGCACAAATCTTGTATGGGGGTCCCTGACATAAATATTTTCAGGTGGGGGTCCACAGCTAAATACATATTCATTTGGGGGTCCTTGACATGTTGAGAACCACTGATCAGAGTGGTGGTTCTCAGTGTGGGGTCCCCCAGGGGTCATTGAAGTTGTTCCAGGGGGTCCCCAGCAAAATGAGGAACAGTTTAACCACTTGACAAGGTCAACATGTCGTGATGAGCCTATGACATGCACAAAATAATTGAAAAGGGTTCATTTCACTAGAACTTCACCAGCTATCAGGTCATCCAATGAGAGAATGTGCTGTATAAGAATGACTATTACAGATGATCATAGGTGTGTCTCTCCCCACCTCACCTACAGTTCTGTACTAAAAAATATCTTCTCTTATGGGGGTCCCTGGCAACAGATCTATTCAAATGGGGGTCTGTAGCTATGACCATCAGTGCCACGACCACATCATATCTCTAATCTCTTGAACAATAGTACCACCGTGTGTTCATTTTAAGAACAACAATCATCTGACAAGTTCTTTGACAAATCCACAGACTAAACAAACACTAAGTTTAAAACTATATCACCCCACCCAAGCAAACTTTGCCAGCCCTATTCAATACAAAACGTACTAAACACATAAGCGTCAGTTAATTAAATGTTGTACTGACTCATTAAGGGGATTGGGCGGGGGTTTGGAGTGACAAGGAAGAGTTGTGTGTTGTGTTGTGTTGTGAGTGTGGTCCACTTTAACCCTGTACTGTATGTATGTATGTATGTATGTATGAATGAATGAATAAATGTTTATTTATTTCAAACATTAAAAAACTAAACACAAAATGATCAAACACTGAACTTGCCTACTAGCAGTCACTTGGTGTTGGATAATCCAGTTGTTCTCAAACCTTTTCATGTCAAGGAACCCCCATAACTCTGAAAGTATACAAATGGAACCAAATGGGCCCAAAAGTATTTTTGGTTCCATTTGTATACTGTCAGAGTTACATACCTGTAAGGGTCCATTTAGAACCCCCTCAAAGAAACCTGAGGGTCCCTGGACCCCACTTTGAGAACCCCTGGGATAATCCACCACACTGAGAACAGTATGGTGAATGGCTGGGTGATGTGGACAAAATCAATTATCACAATATTCTTTGACCACATACGTCCATATCAACATTGTAATACTAGTGTATTGTGACAATACACATTTTCTTTTTAATTTGTCAAAAATCAAAAATACCTCAAATAGCTACAAAAATAAATATAGTTAATGCAATATCTGCCCAGCGATAGTATGGGAACAACTTAACAAACTACCCAGCTGGGTCTTGGCCTACATTGAAGAGTTTTGAGGTTTCAGGGCATAAAAGCAGTTTTATGCAGTAGAACTGAACACCTTAGGAACACCTTGGTAGTGACATCATCTGTCCCCCACACCCAGCCCTCCTTTTGCTGTAAATATACCTTTTGATGCTACTTAAGCTTTTACCGATATATATTGTACTGTATCTGTATGCATTGTATGTCTTGACTGATGAATTGAGTACAATGGACCACAATGGAAACAAGCTCCTGGGGTTATCCTTTTTGCATAACTTCTTTAAATGTACTACAATTACTGTTGACAAACGTGTTAGTAAAGTATTCAATCAATCAAGTGTGGCATGTGGGTGATTGCTTTTCATTCAGGTGCAGTGAGTGTACCAAGAAGCACAACTTCTCTTTACAGTCATATTTCAGTTCTGTTATAAATGATGTGATTGTTAAATGCTGATTTATTCTATTGCTGCACTTATTGTAGGGAAAAATCATGTCTAAAATAAAATGTTGATCCCTCATTGTGGGCTATCTGGATGCATGTATAGACCATATCTGTAGAGGGCGCAGTGGAGTAAATACAATAATTTCCATCTGGTGGACATATTTTATTTTCTGGACAAAAAGTGTATTATATAGAGAAGCTGGGGTCCTGAGACGTTTCCCACCCTGGACTTTCAACAAGACAAAACAGCCTATGTTTCAGTGAGTAGCAAAATAGATTTTGCTACTCTTTTTATTTTTGACTAAAGTTGGAGACCTCGCACGGTAGTGGAATGTTCGGTCTATGAGCAGCACGCCTGGCAGGGATTGATGGATTTACTTTATTTAGAAGTTTGAAGAAAAAAGCACATGAAAGTACAGTTCAAATACAAGGCCAACTAAATAGGATTTATAAAGCCCAAGAAAGCACATTGGCTTGTTTCAATTAGGGTCATTTTGTACTCAATTCATAGTGAGGTCAGAGAGAAGAGAACTCACTAACGCTCTGGACCAGGGTGGGTGCCCATTTCGTCCACTCACTGTATAAAATATATTTTATTTTATTTTCCTGAAAATGTTTGGGGAAGACAACAACAACAACAACAACAACAACAACAACAACTAAAACCTTGTGGAACAGGTTAAAAAAACGAAACGGTCCCATAAAAACAGGTCCGCGACTCAAAATGGGTCGCGACCCCTCGTTTGGCAAGCACTAAATAGAAGGGAGGAAAAAAAAGGAAAAAGCCTTGTTCCAAAAAGAGGCGGGGCTTAAATTCCAATGTGGGACGAGTCTCCTCCCACTACGTCACTTCGGGAGAGGCTGCCGAACACAACACTGTCAGCGGAGCGGACGTCCTCTCGGGTAAATATCTCCACAAAACACAGCTCATAGAAACTATTAGGCTGTTATTTAACTATTATTTACAATAGGCGTAGTTGAATAGCCGAACCAAATGTGTGTGTTTCGATATTAAAAGGGCAACGGGCTCGCAAAACAAGCCACATGAAAAACTTCCACAAAAAAAAGAAAAACGATGCTCATAACGACCGCTACGCAAAAGTTTCTCGCCAAGAAGGCCTCGTTATGTGTTGGTCTGGTTGCAACAGGTCCGCGACCTAGTACAACTACATATATAACTACCATATACGTATTGTTATCGCTTATTATTCACAACATGGATCGATGCAGTTGACTTGACTTTGAGGTAAACCTTAACCTGCAGTGCATTGTGTGTTGAAACACACAGGAGGACAGCGGTGGTGGGGGAAAAAAGCACTCGCATTCCTTGCTTGAGTAAAAGTATCAATACTGCAATATGAGTAAAAGTACATAAGTATTGGCATCAAAATAGACTTAAAGTACCAAAAGTAAAAGTAGCCTACTCGTTATGCAGAATGTCCCGTTTCACAAGTTATCATTATGTCTAGAATGTGTTAAAATATTTTGAAAATAGCAGATCTACAAGCGACGCATTGTGAGCTTGTATCGGCTATTTTCAAATGGCCGAAATGTGTATATTTATGTCTGAAGTGGTTAATGTATGTTTTGTAATAATATATATTTTTTAAAGTAACTAGTAACTAAAGTTTTCAAATAATTGTAGTGGAGTAAAAATATTATAGTTGCCTCTGAGATGCAGTGGGAGTAAAAGTATAGAAAATAGGAAGTTCTCCAGTAAAGTAAAAGTACCCGAAAATTGTACTAAGGCACGATACTTGAGTAAATATACTTAGTTACTTTACGCCACTATTTGAACCATTACAGGAGGACAGCGGACTGGGAGAAAGTCTCTTGGATACGGGGGCTCTGCTCTGGGATTACTAGTTGACCGCATTCCTACTGCTGCTCCTTCCGTCGAAACTGAGCCAGGCAGGCGGGGATTCGAACCTATCGTTCTCGGCTGGAAGAGGAGAACTAAATGCGGTACGACGCCAAAATGATGCCGGTGAGTTCTCGCCTCTATTCTATACTAAAAAGCCCCATTTTATGATCCGTTTGGTGCGATGGTGATGCGTATTGTTGTTGCCCAAAAAAAAAAGGTTGGTTGGTTGTACTTTTTGGCAAGTGACACCCTCCTCGCGAGATGGTTACATTGTATACATTGTAGCTGCATGGATATTATGTTACAAGCCGGGTGTAGCCAGTCTACCTACCTGGGCATTTAAATTGACGTGGCATGTTGGTTGATACGGTTGCTACCTATCGACATTGCAGAATAAGTTTCTGTTGTGAAGTTTCTCGTGTGTGTGTGTGTGTGTGTGTGTGTGTGTGTGTGTGTGTGTGTGTGTGTGTGTGTGTGTGTGTGTGTGAGAGTATTTTAAAGCAGTGGTTTTCAACCTTTTTCATGCCATGGACCCCTAAATTGATATACATTTGGCTGCGGACCCCCATTTAAAAATGTTCTGTGCCATGGAACCCCAGAAGCAAAGATTTGAGTTATGCACACATATGCACACATTTTCAAGATTTTAGCTTGTATATCTGCTATCTTTGAATAGCCAAAGCTAAGTGGTTAAAATGATTGTGACGCTGTGTTAACTCATTTAGCTGGGGACCCCCTGGTACCCCCCAAGGACCACTGGTGGTCCCCGGACCACTGGTTGAGAACCACTGATTTAAAGCACAGTTAACCTTAACCTAGTCTCCCTACAGCCATGCAGATCCCAACTCCACACTTAACCTACATAGCACATGATGTAGGTTAACCTGTACAATGGCTAGCCTACTATGTAGGTAGGTTAACCTACATAGTTAGTAACACAACCTACATACAACTTTGTTAAAGCCAGATGTGATTCCTGTATTTTCTTCAGTGATATATCCTGTATACAGAATCTACTTAACTTGGGGCATTTCACCTACATGTGTGAAATGTGAAGAGAGCTGCTACCGCCAGCTTACCCCATTTAATTCAGTCACCCCAAATGTGCATTTGCTGATTTTTAATGCGCACACATTTAGCACGCCCAGAGCACCCACCAAGCTAGTCGCCAGATCTGGCAAGTAGTACTAACTACACTAAAGCCTTGTTTTTTTTGGAAATGTGCCCATGTCATCCCCATAGCCTCTTGTTGCTTTTGCTGCAGTGCAAGTGGGCTCTCCATCTCTCAGCACTTCTTTGGTGTATAGTGAGTGCAGGGAGTTTTCTGGGGGGTGTATATGTGAGTTTTAACCACCCTCTAGACCAGTGGTTCTCAACCTTTTCAGGCCGAGACCCCCCAAAAGAATCGCATGTGAACTGGGGACACCCCACCCTGACAAGCATGTGGAATTGTAGGAGTTGAGGCATTACATTTAGTTTAGACTCTGTTCCACAGATAAATAATGTGAAAATAGCCGATCTACATGCTCATAACGCCTGGCAACGTGAGGCGCTATGAACATGTAGATTGGCTATTTATTTATTTTTTGCCTCTTTCTTATATTATTTCACAATTTGGCCAAAGTTTAACAATTGTTTTACAGTATAGTTTCTTGATTACATTTGACGCAGTAATGGTCTTATTTTTCTTTCTCGTTTCATTTCAGCGGTATTAAAAAGTCCTTAAATTGTAACTTTAGAAATGTGCATATACCCTGTATACACTTATACTCCCCCCAAAATCATTTGGAGACCCCCGTGGGGGTCTCCAAATGATGGTCCCGACCAACAGGTTGGGAACCACTGCTCTAGACTTCGGAGAATCAGACTGAAGTTGAGTTACAATGAACTGTACTTTGACTGTTTCCCCCCCCGTCTACACCAACATCTCATTGGCTTGTAGATCTGCTATTTTTGATGAATGTTCCCCCCAGAATAGACATGCTGCGATTGAAGTGGTTAAGAGAAATCATAGTCAGTATTCAGTACGTTGTCGTTGTGATGGGTGGATGCATGGTTTTGAAAAAATGCTTTGTCTTTTCCTATGTCGTGGTTTTAGCCTCAATAGCCTGCTGGTGGTGGTGGATCAAAGGTCATGCATGTCGGGGAAGAGTAGCTATTAAAAAACAGCGCAGCTTACATGAGGCTAGGATTGATTTACCTGAGGAACATGTCCATTTGAAGGACCTTTCGTTCACACGGGGGAGAGAACAGTACGTTTCTACGGGTTTGAAACCAACAATGGTTGTTTTTGTTTGCTTGGTGAAATAGAACATTGTAAGGAAATATGGTAATACATAATCTACGTACCAATATTAACAATATATTACATTTGTAAGCTACAACATACCAAACAATATATTGAAACCGATACTTAGAACCTATAACCGAATAATGGAGGAGAAGCAAGTTTATTTTTCTTGTATGTCAGCAAATCGACACAAAACAAGTGTAATAGATGTTTTATAATTGGCTAAATTGACGATTTAGCTTGATTGACCACATAACCCTGTATTACACTTTGTTGTACATTGGTGACGTACAACAATAGCGAAAATAGCCGACCTTACAAGCTCACAACACGGTGCATCACAGTGCGTCGTGAGCTTGTAGATCGGCTATCTTCAAATTTTTTGTTCTTTTTTTTTACCGTAATCGTGTCAAAAGTTTAAAATAATCCTGATATTGATTTGAAGTCATAACGCCTGGCCCTACTGCTGCAACTTGGCCCGGGCCTTGACGATTAATGTCACACAAGTATAATTGCGATTAACGATTTAATCGTGTTTTTTGTTATAAAATAAAATAAAAATTACATTTCTGTTTGGCTTTTAGGCTTTGTAAACAAACAAAATCACAGGGCAGATATGACAAATAACTTAAATATACTAAGAACTGACTGTGACTGACAGTCTCTAATACTGATTTAATAATGGTTGTATGCTTCAACTTGTGGAAATGGCAGATCTACAAGCTCACAACGCGTCGCATCGTGATACGCTGTGAGCTTGTAGATTTGCTGTTTCCACTATAATCTTTTGTATATGTTTGAAAAATGTTCAACATGGAAACGATTATGGAAAAATAATTGCGATTGTCTCAAATGATTGCCTTAGGTAATTATGTAATGATTGTGATAGGCCTAACTACAGCACGTCAGTATTTTGTGCACAAGTAGTGTCTCAGTGTGTGTGTGTGTGTGTGTGTGTGTGTGTGTGTGTGTGTGTGTGTGTGTGTGTGTGTGTGTGTGTGTGTGTGTGTGTGTGTGTGTGTGTGTGCTCAGTCAGACCTCCCCTTCCAGTAAGACTTGTGGGGGATCAGTGTGCATTCATCATCTTGTCAGTGGAGACAGATTGGTGTTGGGACGCCGTCTGCTTCAACCTAGGTCAGCCGGTCTTACACACAAGTCATTTGTCAACGCCTAGCAAGCCACATTTTCATGGACAATATCAATATAAATTGTTACAGTGCCATGTTTTCCCCATAAGAACACTTCATAATGTCACACGAGACCTTGACTGCTGCCCCCCACCCTCAGTGTGTGTGTGTGTGTGTGTGTGTGTGTGTGTGTGTGTGTGTGTGTGTGTGTGTGTGTGTGTGTGTGTGTGTGTGTGTGTGTGTGTGTGTGTGTGTGTGTGTGTGTGTGTGTGTGTGTGTGTGTGTGGAGAGATTACTATACTTGTGAGGGCCAAATGTCTCCACAAGTATAGCAGAATTTGAGGAATAGACATTCCTCAAATTTTCCTGGTCCTCACAAGAGAAATGGTTGGTTTTTGGTTAAACTTCTTTTTTGGAGTTAGGTGTACAATTAGGAAAAGATTTGTTTTTGGGATTGTTTAGGCATTTAGGGGTTATGATTGGAGTTATGCCTGATTTTATAGTTAGTCGTGTTGTGGTGGTGTCGCGCACCGAAAATAGCAGATCTACAATTTCACAACGCATCGCGCTGCCACGTGTTGTGAGCTTGTAGGTCGGCTATTTCCTGCTTAGGGTTTGGGGTTAAACAAAAAAAAATGGCATTCATGAAATTACCATCCTAAAATGTTGATGTCCAAGACAAGTATAGTAATACAAATGTGTGTGGTTTCTGTATGGGGTGTAGAATGGTGGTTTAACCCATTAAGACTGGGACTGCATCTGTGTCAGTTTTAGATTTATTTTGCTATTCAAAAATATCAGATCTACAAACTCATGGCGCGCCACGAGCTTGTAGATCTGCTATTTTCTATGTGAACATTTGTGCAAATCTTTGAATATATTTTTTAAAGCGAACATTTGTAACTCAAATCTTTGCTTCTGGGGGTCCCTGGAACTAAATATTTTGAGATGGGGGTCCGCGGCCAAATGCATATCATTTTGGGGGTCCTTGACATGAAAAAGATTGAGCACCACTGATATTATAGCAACAACTTTTTTGATGTCAAGGGCCCCCTAAATCAAATGATATGTATTTGGCCGCGGACCCCCATCTCAAAATATGTTGTCCCAGGGACCCCCCCCCAGAAGCAAAGATTTGAGTAAAAAATGTTAGCTTTAAAAAAAAAAATATATATATATATATTCAAAATCAAATATTTGCACATATGTTCCACGATTTTTCAAAAAATAGATCTAGCAGATCTACAAGCTCATAAGCTTGTAGATCTGCTATTTTTGAATAGCCAAAGAAATCTTGAAATGACACGGATGCGCTCCCGGATTGAATCATGGTTGTTTTAAGCCTGAGCTATGGGCCAGCCCAGATCAGCAGAAAAAGGCTCTCCATACAGCCATGTTTTGACTATGAGGTAATTGTCCGAGCCTGTACAATATCCCCTGGTCCTGCTGGGTACAGGCCACAGACTCAACGGACAGTCAGAATAGAACGTAGCAGCGTGGTAATCGCTGGCTGGGATGGTAAAGAGAGGGGGGGGGCACTGTTTTTGGAACACAATGGCCTCCACAGCCAGCCAGGGAATCTTTACGACATGCAGTGGGAGTGGGAGGGCACCATTGTGTGCCTGCCTGCTCTGTGGCAGCCAGGCAGCACCCTGATAAGGGATGCTTTTCTCTTTATTGAACCGTTTGCAGGGTTCCAACACGTCTACCTTAATTCACCCCTATCTCCAGCCAAGCCCAGCTTTTGTTCTTTCGACAGCGATTGATGGATGCCAATATGCCACCTTTTTAGGCCTCCGTTCCGTGCTGGTTTATTGGCCCATATGTCTCTAACTAAAGCCCTATATACACTTTGTCTACAAGCTACCAATGTGTCGCATTGCGACGAGTTGTGAGCATGTGTATCTGCTATTTTCGCTACATAAGAAAAATGTGTAACAATTTCCGCCTATAAAGACATGCCCAAAATGGGGCATAAGCCAGATCGAAAATGGTTTTCATGTGCCATACATTATTACTCCCAAAAAACTTCCCAAAAATATCTTTCCTCATTCTTCTCTACTTTGTACCGTACATACCAGCAACTGGTGTGTGTGTGTGTGTGTGTGTGTGTGTGTGTGTGTGTGTGTGTGTGTGTGTGTGTGTGTGTGTGTGTGTGTGTGTGTGTGTGTGTGTGTGTGTGTGTGTGTGTGTGTGTGTGTGTGTGTGTGTGTGTGTGTGTGTGTGTGGACCTTAGAAGCAGGTGAAAGTTTGTGCGCCTGCCTGCCTGGCCGGCCTGCACTTTTTAGTTGTGGTGTTGTTCACTTTGACCGCACACGTCTTATGACTGTAAAATGTCAGGCTTAAGACCACAACAATCTATCTGTTATGATGGTGGGAAAATGAGGTAATGTTCTGGGTAGGCAGGCTTTAGTGTGTGTGTGTGTGTGTGTCAACAGAAACCCGAGCTGCCGGCTTCCTCTGTAGCCAGGCACAGGCTTTTGTGTTTACTCTGTGGGAGGGGAGGGTCTCTGTGGTTGTTACGTAAGCACACAGTCACATCAGGGATACTAGGCAAATGGACACACAACAAGGCCAGTGTTATGAGCTGCTGTCTGCTTTTAAGAAGACTGGATTATAAAAGTCGACCCATTACAGTGGTGGTGATGGAATAATAGACCCTTCATAACTCATAGCTCCAGTACCGTTTCCATAATGGCTAGGCTGTAATACCCGACCATATACTGGTCTCTTAAGTGCTGTACCGTAATAGAGTAATTGATGTAGCACTGATGATTTAGCACTTTGAGATTTGTTTCAAATGTAAAGTGCAATATAAATAGTAAATACAAATGTTTATACGTCTCAGGACAGAGCATCCAGCTATTGTTATGGAAAATAAGTTCAGTTTCACTCACCGTTTTGCTCTTATCTTATGTCATACTCTAAATAAATGCTAAATACATGTCTTTTAAATGCATAATAATGTCACAACCCCTCCCAAACATGCATGTAGTCTGTGTGGTCCCTAGTAGCCCCGTTACAGCAGTGTCACACAAACCTGTTTTCCCCAACGAGAAAGACAATACACATCACAAGAGTCACCTGAGCAGGTATCAGTTTCCCTGCCTTAGAAAAGGGACTGTGACATCTGTGAGGAATCCAGGTGAAAACACGGAATCAGCTTTAACCACTTATATAATTAGGCCAAGTTCACACACTAAAACTACACAATTTGAGTGCCAAATGTCCACTCTGCAACATTAATTGGAGCTCGCTGAGCACAGCCCTCAGATCTGGGCTAAATCTGTGTTCCTTGCTCCTTGCTGTGTGTGTGAACTGTGAACCGATCAAAAGTTGACCTATCTGGGCTGTAAGGGCTACGTTTCAAGCAGTTAAAGCCGCTTGGTGCCAGAAAATGCTGTCTTCTTACGCAGTCAGGAGGACATTGTGGCCATGCTGACCCAATGCTGAAATGTTAGTCTGCCAACAGGGGTGCAGAGAGGCCAGGGTTGAGAACAATTGTACCAGGGTTGGTGGTCTGTGGATCACTGGTTCTGTGGTTCTCAAATATTTTCATGTCAAGGACCCCCTAATATAAATATGTCACTATATTTGCTTTGCCTTAAAATGTTGAAAAAATATTTATTCTCTATATATCAGCAACAAATCAATATGTATTTGGCCACGGACCCCCATATGAAAATGTTTAGTGCCAGGGAATCCCATACAATATTTCGGTTGTTAAAATATAAAAGAAGTGTTGTGAGCGCTGTGATCGTTGTTGTTTAGATTGGCTATTTTCAGATGGCCGATGTACAACGTTTAAGTTTTAACGAGGTTCAACTGATTCTGATGCTACGTTGACACAATTTGCTGGGTACCCCCTAGAAGCCCCAATGCACTCGATAACGCTTCCAGGAAGTGTACCCCCCCCCCCCCCCCGCATCACTGATCTCTTTTCTTCTGCATAGAGATACAGTCATTCAGTGGTAGTTGTTTGAGGAGGCCAATTACTGTCGGCTTATTTTCCCACAACTTTGACTGAGTGGCTCTTGCCTCCCTCCTCCTGGGAGAGTTGATTTGATAAAGAAACACGACCACACAGGCTCCAAACAAACTGGGCTGATATTTTCCATAAGTGTATTCATTCATTTACCTGCAGGACGTGGGTAGAGAAACTGTATGACATATTTATTGCTCTCTTTTAAATTTCTATACATTTTGAAATGCAAAATATATGTGGCGAAATAAAGAATTCAGATGAGCTCTGCTGATGTTACTCTGAAAGACTTCATCCAGGTAGTGTAGCAAAGCCTCCTTTTGAATAAGGGCCGATCCGCCTCTTTTCTGCATAGTTTTGACACCCACCCATTCTCCTTATCTCTTCATGGGAAGTACAGAGCTAGAACTTTCTCATCATGTAGATAGGACTGAGCGATATGGACAAAATCTAATGTCACTACATTTTTGACCAAATACCTCTATCGATATTGTGGGGATTACTACTGGTGCTTTCATAACATATTTACCCAATGAGATTTTTGATCACCAGTAATGCCTATGTAATAACTAAGTGGGTAAAGGCGAATAATAGAACAATGTGGAAGAATTATGGTAGAAGACTTAACAGTTACTAAGGTAGGTTCAGAAAATGACATCACTTTAAAACCAGGAATAGATATTACAAAATTCCAGACGATAGTCTCATCATGTATCATGTCATGGATATAATATCAGTATATTGCACAGTCCTATAAGGACGCACAGAGTTTGAACTCTCCCATCATGTAGATTAGGAACGGCAGCATTCTGTACGCTGTGATGTTAGATTATAAATTAATACCCAGTGTGTACTGCAGTGCAGATATAGTGACTTGCTGCAGTTTCAGCATGTGCTCCTGCACGTCTTCCTAAATATTGCAGCCAACTGGGAAAACTGCATGCCCCCCCCCCCCCATATTCTGCCCCATGCATTTTATTTGACCTCTGACCTTTTCTCCCTTGCCCCTCCATTTACCTAATGCAGCAGAGAGAGAGAGGGAGGGAGAGAGAGAAAGAGAGCGAGAGATGAAGAGGAATAATGCATATAGCTGTAAGCTAGGTTTCTCTGTCATCATGCCTTTTTTTGAAGGTGTACTCTTGCTGGAACGGTGTCAAGTCTTGAGGCACAGTATTTGGCTGGGAGGACAGAGATGCTGCTCGCGGGGGGACGGGAGATCCTGCCGCATTCTCCTCCTCCGGCGCAGTTCTCCTCATAAACTCATAGTAATCACATTCAGAGGTGACTCGCTCAACAAGACTTGGTTGGCTCGACTGCTTACCACAGCAATATGTGTAATGGAAAGTGTGTGTGTGTGCGCGTGCATGTTATGGGCAGAAGCCCCCCCCCCCCCCCCCCCCAGGCAAGCCCCTCAGCCATGGTCAAGGACAGCGGCCGGCCTCTGTCTTTGTCCCCTGTCGTTCCCCCTGCCTCCCAGCACTCGGTAACCCCCCTGGGCTTCATCTATGACAGTGGTTTTCAACCTTTTTCGGGTCAAGGACCCCCACATTGACACATATTAGCCCACGGACCCCCATTTGAAAAGATATGCCTGGGACTCAACCATTTCGATTTCGTGGGGGTCCCAATCGACACTAGTCCCAATCGACTCCCAATCCACTAGTCCCAATCGACATCATTAGTGTTCATTTAACTCAGAGAGTGTACAAATGGAACCAAATGGACCTGATAGGGTCCATTTGGTTCCATTTGTACACTCAGAGTTACAGACACATAAGGGTCAATTTGGTTCCTAACTATTAATTTGGCTGGGGACCCCCTGGAACCCCCTCAAGGACCACTGGTTGAGAACCACTGATCTATCATGCTCTTCGACCCGCGGCGTGTCCAACCATAACCACTTTGAACCTGGCATCCATATTGTGGGCATGTCATTATAATGTTGAAAATGTAAATCTTAAAAAAGCTGAGAAAATAAGCTGCTGTTTTCGCACGACAACGTCATCCGGCGAAGTATGAAATGGGGCTTAATTGGTTAAATGTCCTGTATTCCTCTACCCCTGGCCTGAACTACTTTATTTATTTATGCAGTATTTGTAAGTAACTCAGATAAAACAACAACAACATTGTTGGTTTGTTGCTTGCTCATGTTTCACTTTTTCATTGACATGCACACATGTGGACTTCAGTGCGAGTCGTTCAATTCGTAGTGATACATTTATGTATCACTACATCACCAGTATGCAAGATATAAATGAAAACATCACATTCTGCCATGTGGCATAATAAATAACTGCGTTGTCACCGTCCTACCAGCAGGTGAATGTGATTGGGGTCATGATTAACAGACCGGCTATAAAGGTTTACTGATTATGTTTTGTGTGGGATTCTTCTCTAGTCTCTCTCGTGACATTCTGAAATACTCCACGCTGTTTTCTCTGCTCCTATACAAGGTTAATTAATCATTTCTCTTCCCCATTTATATGACTATTTATTTACAGATAGGGACAGATACTGTACACAGTCCATTGACAGGCTGAGAATAGCTATCCAATGCAAGCGGCATAGTCCTTAGAGCGGATGCTCATTTGCAACAACATTGTCCTTATAGAAGGACTTTTGTTAAAGTAAGGTGAAACACAGTGAGGAGGAATGAGGATTAAAGAGGGTATTTGGGGGTCCCATTTTGATAGTCTTTGGTATGACCCGGCCATTCAAACACCGACTTCCCAATCTCAGGGCGGATACTCTAACCACGAGGCCACTAATCTAGTAAACATGAGAATAAATACCAAACAAGCATTAGAAATACGGTTGTTGCAGCAGTGACTTTTGTTTTTATTTATTTCTATTTATAGCTGCATTGATGTTCATTCCCTATAATGGGCTTTCATTTGGTAATGAATGACCCTGATGCAGCAGTGTGATTGTATTTCGACCGTAGTGCTGTGTTTATTCTTGGCGGCGTGAGATAGGAAACTGCAGCGGCAGACAGTTCTGAACGCTCTTTATTCTAACTCGATAAGAGGGCAATTGAGTTTACACAACAGTCACAGGAGACTAATGCAGCAGAATTGACCCTTTACAAGGAGAGAATGGGCTCACGCGTCTCCGAGAGGGACGTTTAGGATTGAAATGCTAAGCCCCTTAAAAGCCGACTGGAGTGTAACTCTTCTGATGGGAAATCGAACCCACCACCCGTTCCCCAAACTCATCTCTGAGTCTGCTCATCTCCTTCTGCCTGTAGTGTAATGCCTGGGATTCGAACCCGGGTCTCCCGTGCGGGAAGGGACACTAACGCCATGGTAGATGTCAGCCTTCCAAGGCCAAGGGGAACCTGAGGAGATATTAGGTTTTTGGTCTTCTGACAGAGTCTCTGAGCCACTCTGCTACACTAGGGCTGTCACGAATCACGATCATGACATTTCAGTTGGCAATGAATTGTCATACAAATATTTGCGATTAGTGATTTGGGCATTTGCGTTGAACATTGGAACATAATAAAAAATAAGTTTGTGTTTTGTCTTTTAGGCTTTGTAAACAGCAGGCAGCAGGCAGATATGACAAATACGTTTTACAAAGAAACGCCTGAAAATGACCGGTAACAATAATCACTATCTCGGTACTATGGCCAGAACAAGCCATATATTTAATCATTTTATACTTTGGGAAAATTTGAAAAATAGTGGAAATAGCTCTGCGAACTGGTAGATCTGCTATTTCCACTATTTTTCCAAATCTTTTCTTGAACACTTTTCAACAGAATAGCGTTTTTAGATGAATGCAAATGTATCTGACGATTATGCAAAAACAATTGCTATTATCTCAATAACCATTGTGATCAGGTGTTTATGTAATAATTGTGACGGGTCTAAGATCTGCCTACTAATTATGTCGGCATCCAGTCTACTGTGTGTGTAGTAGCAGACTGCTCTCTGCCCTTTTGTGTTTGTGCATCTGTGCAGTGTGCACGTTATCTTAATGATCAGTTGGAGTGACACACAGTGTGTGTGCGCGCACACACACACACACACACACACACACACTGCCGCTAGCATGCCTTCCTATAATTGGCCATGGGTTACAATGTTTACGTTTGAACTGCAGGCATCTAAGTCTTCTGGCAAAACAAGCAGGGAGGCCTGAAAAGCCAGTTCCCCGCAGACCTTCCCCTCTCCTCTCGCTGTTCAACAGAGGGACATACAGGAAATCAATGGAACACACTTGTGGCCCCGTGGGGCCCGTAGTGAGCCGATTGAAGCTCGCACGGGTAAGGCCGGGGCGACATGACTTCAAATCGATATCCCAGTTATTTAAAACTTTTGCCTCGATTAAGTTTTTGTGTTGTCACTGTTATTAGCTTGTAGATTGGCTATTAATGCACACCACCATTGTGCAACCAAGTATAATATAGGGCTTAAGTTGTTAATCAGACTAATCAATTGATATACAGTATATGGTAAGAAGAATACAATATATATAAAAAATCTTGCTTCTCTATTATTCGAGTAACCTAACGGTTATTGCGTCTAAACGTCGGTTTTGATATACTTTTGGTTAATTGCCCATGCCTATGCAAGGGCCAGCTCAGCACCTAAAGGGCAGTAAAGAAAGAGCATGCATCAGTGAGATTGGGTGGACTTGGCAGAGATTGTGCAACCCCCCCCCCCCCCCCCCCCCCGCCCCCTCCCGATTTATCTGTCCTGACGGATGGGCACATGGGATTATTCAGATAGGGGCAGGCAGGAACGGCGCTGAGGTGATACACAGTGAACTACATGAGCCCTTATAGCTCTCTCTTTCTCTCTCCAAATGAGCAGCTCTTGGTGGTTTGTTTTTTAGAGGGCACCTCGGGTCAATGTTTATAGTTGTAGCCATTATCTGCCCAAGTGACTCTCTATACATACATATGTAGTCTGTTTGAGTGTTAGATATTCTTGCATTTCATTAAAGAGAGACACGCACGCACGCACACACACACACACACACACACACACACACACACACACACACACACACGTCATCGTAATTGTGTCTAGACAACGAGAGTCAACACGATAATGTGTGCAATTGATTTGTCTGATGGTTTTTGTTGTTTTGCCCAACTTGTAGCATCGCTGCAGGCGAGAGAGAGAGAGAGAGAGAAAGTAAGCTCACCATTGCAAGACAGAATCCGTAATCCCTGCCACAGGCCACCATCATTTTAACATGCAGAAGTCTGTCCCGGAGATAAAAGGCTGATGACCGGACATTTTTCAAAATGAAGGAGAACTCCCCTAGGTCTTACATTGACCGTTTCAGATTATATTTTGTCGCTCTGCTCCAATTTAAGGTGTGTGTGTGTGTGTGTGTGTGTGTGTGTGTGTGTGTGTGTGTGTGTGTGTGTGTGTGTGTGTGTGTGTGTGAGAGAGAGACGGAGAGAGTACTCTACAGTATTTTGACCCTGGAAAGTCACGAGGGACAACAGATGAGCATTTCATAATGATAATTAATATTAATAATAACGTGAAAAAGATTTAAAAAAAGAAACCGATAGATTGGGAACTAGTTACAACAACGCAGAGAACCCAAGTGGAAGGGGAAAGAATAATGGAGACGGAACAGAGAGATTTGGAGAGAAGAGGAAAGAATTAAAGCATGCAAACACAAGGGAGATGCTGCTGCCCCCCAGAAAGCTTTCCACTGGCTGATTGCTGGGGGTGGAATTATAATTCTGTCCCCTATATATGCAGCAGCATGCTCCCCTCCTTCCCCCTGGGTAATCTCCTTGCCCGTGTCGCAGGTACTGTAGGAAGGAAGTGTGTGATTCAGCCGTAGCTTGTCTCCTACGCTCTCTCTGACTCATAGATTTATTTAAGCCAAGTGCACTGAATTCACCCCTGAACACCCTCCCCCTCCTCCTCCCCCGGGGGAACCCTCAGGGGTCCTTGAGGGGGTTCCAAGGGAGTCAGCAAAATGCGTTAATGTAGCATCAGTTTAACCGCTTTAAAGGGATAGTTCACCCCCAAAATGACTTTTTTTTCACCCCTATCGATTAGTCACCCCATGGAGACTTGAATTAATGGTCCTTGAAGACTTGAATTTTTTTTTTTTTGTCCTTTGTGTCCCCTACCGGAACCGCTGCCTACCGGTCCGCTGGACATCAAATTATTGGCTTAGGAATGCGACAAAAACAAAAAATAATATCCATGAATTCAAGTCTCCATGGGGTGACTAATCGATCGAAAGTTGGTGGACTATCCCATTAAACCCTATATACATCGGATATTTGAAAATAGTCAATCTACAAGCTCACAACGCCTCACGTTGTGGCACGTTGTGGCACGTTGTGAGCTTGTAGAGTTCTTTTTTTAATCTTGGAGAAAAAAAAGGGGACCATTTTTGTTAGAGAACGACAGGCTTAAGGACACCAGGGGCAACGCTCTGTGGTTTAGCTCTTAGGTTTGTTTGTTTGTTTGCTGCCATGCTCCCGTCGGGTTGAGTAGGTCTCATGGAGTTGTTAGTGAGCTGTTTAATTCCTCTGGACGGGGTGTCTTAATGAATATTTAATGTGCTCAGGAATTGTTTGGCTGAGAGAAAGCCAAGTGTCAGAAGCCTGTGCTCACCTTGTCTCCTGCTAGCTGGACCAACGCTGGAGGCAATTACATTCATTCCCTCTACTTCCAAGATCACACAGGAGGCTCGGCGACATTGCATATCTACCCTCAGCCAGAATATTGTCGCTGTCGGGCAGCTTGCATGTCCAAAACCATTATATTTTCAGAAAATGGAAAAAAAGAACCTGTGTTCCAGATTTCCAATTTATCCAGTGGTAGTTATTTAGTTACTTGTTCATTTCTTTCATTGGTTGAGTTGTGATGATGTTCAGAGACAATACTGTAAATTGTATGCACAAGCCAACATGTTGTCACGTAAATTTTATGTGTACTGATGATGTCAAGATCGCCCCTTTAAAGCTTACTGTTGTACACCACTGTATACAGTAAAGGTAAATATAATAAGTTGCGGGTGGCATGTAACGATGCCCTCAGAATCCTGATGAGGCTCCCGAGGTGGACAAGTGCCAGCCAATTGTTTGTAAACAATTGGCTCCCACTCTAGATGCTGTTCTCAGGAATCTGATGTACAGTTTTATGATGAGGTTGAAGGACTAAAAAATGTAATTATAATGACTATAACCATGCCTAAGAAGAGCAGTGTACTCTTAGATGTGCCTGTTTTCTATGTTTTTTTGTTGCTGTTTGTTCTTTGTTGTGTTGTCCCCTGTATTGTCGTTTATATGGACTTATTAGAGTCGGAATCTGATTGATTGAGTTACAGTATTTGTTAATCCCTCAGACACACTTTCACTAGTTGCACTGGTGAGTCTAAACTTTTCATATACTGTAGGTGCACCAGTATATAATGTAGGTGCACCCACACATACATACACACACGTAGACATTGAAGCCCCACTTGAAATATCCTCACGCCCCAGCAGTGCGCCCCGGCCCACAGTTTAGTAATGGCTGGCGTAGAGTGACTGTACGGCAGTGAGTGAGGGTCAGTGTGAGTTAAGGTGCACGAAGGTCACCGGGTAAGACGCAGCAAAGTGCAAATTACGGGATGCAGGCTGGGGGGTGGTGGTCCTGGATCATTAACTTCTAGTGCTGAGTAGAATGGTATTCAACTTAGACCCCCCCCCCTCCCGCACAGCTATCCTCCCATTACTGTTGTGCTGTCCTCCTTTCTCTTATGTTTTATTTTTTTCCCCACACACACTAAGCCCCGCCCCCTCTTGTTGGTTCTCATTCACTCCACAAACATAAACGGGGTCATTTGAATGCCCTTACTTACTTAACGCTAACAGGAAGCCCTGATGATGTCAGCTGTTCCCAACAAGCTCCTCTGAATGAGTGACTCACGTCAGAGATGTGAGGTGTACTTTACTCCACAGCGGGGGGGTGGTATTATGGGTTTTATGATGGACTTCTAAAGAGCCCGACTTTGGTATTTAGCCAACTTGAGGACACCTGTGTCAAGTGAGCCTGATTTATACTACATCGTATGGCAGTACGGTTCTGGTACCAGTGGGTACTGGGAAACGGAAGGCCCCAGGTTCGATTCCCGGGCCCCGGCAATGTGTTGACTTTGAGGTGTTCCTGAGCAAGATGCTTAACCCCTAACTGCTCCGCCCCTGCGGGCAAGTCTGACCACTTGGGCAGCAATAAGCAGGTGGAAGCTGAAAACTGAATTTCCCCTGAGGGATCAAATCTGTCTAATTATTATTACCACGGATGTAACTCATATGTGAGCTTGTAGATCAGCTATTTTCGGAGTGTCATACTACGAAGTATAAATTGGGCATAATGGTGTTCTGATTTGGGGGTGGTGAGTCAGTCTGGTCGATGCAGCTCTGTTGTCGTCGGTTCTCCCGTGGTGGTCTTCTTCCTGCGAGAACCAGGGCCGGAACCAGATCTATTCTCAGCTGTGTGTGGGAACTGTAGATTAGCGGGCATGATGAATCGCTGATCGTTAGCTCTATTGAAGGGATCGTTCATTTGCATCCCGCGGAACAAAGCCACTGGTGTGACTCAGATCCCCTGAGTAACTCAAACGCACACATACACACACACCATCCATCCCTCACTTCTGTCTATCTGCTGGCCATGCACACTTTTACGCTGGTGACAGAATTTATTTATTCATTCATTCATTTTCTACTTGGAAGAAACTTTTCACCAACTTTGCCAGCTCACTCAGTAAGCTGCATGTGAGGAACAAAAAGGGGATAAAGGCTCATTGCTTAAGAGTTGTTGCTCACTGCTTTAGTGCACCCTACAGTTGTAAAGGCCGTCTCTGAGTCTGACCACCGTTTGTTTTCCTGTCAGGGGCCACAGCTGCTACTGGTGCTTTGGTCCCTCAGGCCTTTGTGTCTGTGACCCTCCTGACCTCTGATGTTCCCATCATAGTCCCTGTAGTCCCGCTGACACTTTTAGAATAGGAAAAGCCCACAGTGTGTAATGCAGATTTAGGACATTAGCATTAGCCATACTTTTTATGGGTCATGAACCTTAACTACCCCAAACACATTGTGAGTATGTAGATCGGCTGTTTTCTCTATTTCTTGTTTTTTAAAGATATTTTTGGGGCTTTTTGCCTCTTATTGATAGATTACAGTAGGCTGACAGTCGCGATCGGGAGTCGAACCCGCGACACGCTGTCGGGCTGGCATTGCAGCCTAGGGTGCCTGGACTGCCACGCTGCGGCCCAGGCCAGTTTTCACTAGTATTTTTCAAGGTGATTAATTCACATATTTTTGTACGTTTGGGTCCCAGGGAGACACCAAATGTATTTTATGTCTCTCAAGCTGAAACGGTTTGGGAGCTCCTGATTTTGGACATTGAGATACGCTGCAGATGAATCAGACACTCTGTGCTGTTTTGATTGTAGTTGTTTTGGCGACTCGTGAGGTTTGGAAAGCACATCGCACTGGGCCGAGGTTTGTTGCACCGAGACTAGACTTCACAAAGCTCGGCTCATGCCACGCCACACAGGGCACCTGTGGTCTAATATTAGTTTTATTACAGCCTTATCTATTACACGCCGACAGACACATTAGAGCAGTGAACGTATTCCAGTACGGCTTTACAGGCCTCTTAACCACACTTCCCGTTCATGACGGCACACTGACAGGGATATTGTAGGTATTTATCTAGGTATTGGACAGCATCACACCGAGTAGAATGGAGCAGCAGTCGTTTTGATGGATAATGTTTACCCATCAAACTTTTATTGATAAGTTCACATGAGTTCAATCGATTATTTAAAAGAAAATAATATTTGATAAAATAATACATTTTCAAAAGAAGTTGTTAATTTGTTGATTTATGCTTAGTTGTCACGCACCAAAAATAGCCAATGTACAAGCTCACAACTCGTTGGCTATGCAACACGTTGTGAGCTTGTTGTATAAATACATAAATATGAATAAGGCATAATTTGTCAGAATTAATTGTGTGTGTGTGTATGTCCTCAGCCTTGGACATTTCTATGCAGCCGTTGTAAGGCACATGAAGGAACTTGAAAGGAATGTGAGAAACATGTACACCAGCCCGCAGACTGCTCATCTTTATATTCTGTTCCTGCACAGTTGCAGTTATTCCACATTCCACATCTATCAGTGACGGCCTCATTTAGACAGCCCAGTCCTTTCTATACGAGCTGCAAACCATCCCCATCCATCTCTGTCTCTTACAGGAGTTTTCAACTCAAGACCCAAAAGATTAATGTTGTTTCCCTGGGACCCAAACCCACAATAATACATTATGAATTAACCACTTTTAAGCCCTTATTTCTAAAACAGTGAAAACTTATTTTCTGCTATTTCTTTTTTACAATTCGATACGTTTCATGGATTTTCTTGTGTGGCACATTTCTGTGGAGTGAGATAGTGGGGGTGGGGTGGTGGTGGCTTGAGGGGTTTCTCTCACTATGGTGACAGGTCTAGTTAGCGAGGGTGCTCAGGGTGGGACAGAATGCCGGGCCTCTGCTTTCACTGTTGACATAAAGGAATGAGGGCAGTGGAGCGAAGGGAGGCAGGTGTCAGTGAAATACTCACACACACAAAATTACACTATTTACAGTATTATTGTGTGTATGTAGTGCCTTAACCAGCGGCAGTGGCTCCCCACCTGGTTTTCCTCCACTGTCGGTGTGTGTGAATGTATGGGTGAAGGTAATGCACGTTGTAAATCGCTTTAATGTGCCATTTACCATTTTACAATTTAGACATTTAGCAGATGTTCTTATCCAGAGTGACTTACAAAAAGCAAGGTAATCACATTCTAATCTAATGTCTCTAATGCATATAGAGAGTGTAGTGCGCCAAGAAACTAGGATCAACAGTAAACCAAGAACCTAGCTTCAGTCTAAACAATATAATATCCAAAACATAATCTGTACATTGAAACTATAGGATACCAGGCAGGTAAACAAAGAACATAGGATCTGTCTAAATAACATTGTGGTAAAAAAACTAAAATAAGCCTAAGTAACAAAAACACGTGAACAATTGACCACGGTATATCTGCACGGTCGTCATATCTAGGTTCGTCATATCTAGGTTAAGTACTAAGGGCGGAGGTGGAGTCTGAATAGTTGAGTCTTCAGATTACGACGGAAAACTGGGAGTGGTTCTTCAGTTCTCCTCCGTGTCCGTCTCTCCCCCAGATGTTCCTGACAGTGTACCAACCTCATTAACATGTCTATCTCTCCATTCGTTCATTCCCGCAGATGTTCCTGACAGTGTACCTCAGTAACAATGACCAGCATTTTACTGAGGTGCCCGTCACCCCGGAGACGTTGTGCCGGGACGTGGTGGAGCTGTGCAAGGAGCCGGGAGAGACGGACTGCCACCTGGCCGAGATGTGGCGAGGCTCCGGTGAGTGGAGGCGGTGGTGGATAGCCTGTCCCTTTTGTCACCTATACCAGTGGTTCTCAAACGTTTTCATGTCAAGGACTCCCAAATTGATATGTATTTGGCCGCCGACCCCCATCTGAAAATATTTTGTGCCAGGGACCCCCAGAAGAGAAGATTTATGTAAAATAGGAATAAAAAATGTCCAAATATTTTTTATATATTTCAAATGTTTTCAAAAATAGCAGATGTTCAAGCTTGTGAGCTTGTATATCTGCTATTTTTTGAATTGCCAACGTATAAATGGATAAAGTGGTTAAAATGATTGTCATGCTGTATTAACACATTTTGCTGGGGACCCCCTGGAGCCCCCTCAAGGACCCCTGGGGGTCCTCGGACCCCACTTTGAGAACCAATGACCTATACTATACTTGACGTTTTTACACGACAAAATGAAACCCATGGATTAAAGTCTATGACTATTTACAGTCATTTGGATACCATGGAAGCCAGCATGTCTTCTATGGAAGCATGTTGCTCACCGAAAATGGCTTCGGTTATTATTTATTTCAAGATTAAATAGTGTTTTAATTGGAACTAGCAATAGAATGTTCAGAAGCGTCTTTATTAATAATAATCAATTTTATTTATATTGCACTTTAAATGTTAAGCAAATCTCAAAGTGCTATGCAAAATAAAAACATTTACATAAAAACAACACAAAAATGTATAAAAAATAAAACCCTAATGGTCTCGGAGATTTCATAAAAGCAAAGGTTAAAGTCTCAATCTGCGATTTCTTTAACTGGTTGGCTCTATGAGAACAGCAGGAACATAATAACATGACAATAAATAATTCTACATATTGTAATTGTTGAGAAAACGGAGCACTAGTGTGGGACGACTCCTTTCACGCTGTCCCACAAATCCCACATTTCAGTCGTGAGATTTTATTTTTACTTTAATCCATGGTTAACCACAAGATGTTCAGTTGTGGGTCTTTCGTCTGCTTGTGAAATTGTATTAGTATAACAAAAGAGATGGGAGGATCACACAGAAACTGAAGTGTCTCCAAATTAACTCCGTCGAGACGACACAAACATACAGACACACACACGTGCAGTCAAACATCTATGGCACTGAATCCCAACCTTTTGTGGATCAGGGCTCACCTGGACATCGTTCAAGTGTTCGCGGACAGGGACCGCCCATCTGACCACAGATCAATCGATTGTGTTCCGGTGAGGATCAATTGAACTAACACTTCCTAGTTATCGGTATCACAATGAACATTTTTTTCAAGGTTTTAAAGACAACATACCATTACTTTTTCTTTTTTACATCAATAAACTCTTAGTGTTTTGGCAATTATTTGGGCAGCCATGGCCATTATTTTCAAGGCCCACCAGTGGGCCCCGACCCATAGGTTTAGAATCACTGGTCTGTGGGCTCCGTCTCAGGTAAGGGGGAGGAGGAGGGTTCAAGCCCCTCCCCCAATCCTTTGATGCTCACTCAGGAAGTGAAGTATGCACAATCACAACTCAAGGACCTGGGCTTCACAGCCGTTGCCATGACAACGCTGGCATAAGTGCGTGAGGAGAGCGCCAGCCAATCTGCTCAAGTGTTTCCACAAGACGAAGAAATTGTCAAGGACCCCCCCCCCCCCCCAAAAAAAAAGGAGAAAATGAATAAGAATGAGACCACTGATGGCTTTACCATTTTGGTGTTTATCAGACACTCTTACCCAGAGTGACTTACAATAGGCAAGGTGAATAATCACATACATAGAATGCAGAGAGAATGAAGTGCCTCCAGAAAGTAGGATACCAGGTATTGAACCTATCATCAGTCTAAACAGCCTGCTATCTAAATAACAATCTGTACATTTGAATCTACAGGATACCAGGTAAACCATGAACCGAGCATTGGTCTAAACAATATGTTATCTAAATAACAATCTGAACATTGAAAGTATAGGATATCAAGCAAACAATGAACCTGGCATCTGTCTTGGTAACATGCTATCTAAATCTTAACATTTGCGGTCATGAAAACAAACCCTAAGAAACAAAGCTTGATTGATTGATTGATGTACTTTATTTAGTAAGACATGAGAATAACAGTACGTGGAAGTACACATTCACAATACAAGGTCTACTAAACTGGAAGTCTCATAAAGCACTAAGCTTGTTTAAAATGAGATACCCACGCACACAAATCATGATGCTTGAGAACAAGTGACCAAGATGTACGTCTTCATTGTAGCCATTGTCTTGGTCAGTCACTAGCATCAATTGAGAGAGAGAGAGAGAGAGAGAGAGAAGGTGGCTAGAACAGGGAAAGTGAAGTGCTAGGGGGGGGTGAGGTGGAGTCTAAAGAGATAAGCCATCAGACCCCCCCCCACCCCCCACCTCCTCCCTTAAAAGGTTTTCCAATTTACACCCGTTTTCTTTTAACACAACAGTCAGCATTACCTGAACTCTTGCGGAAAATAAACCAATCTTTTCAAATCAAAATGCAATTATTATCAATATAATGATAATTACACAATAATTCCAAACTGTGTTTTTTTTTTTTTTATCTCAAGGTCCAAATAATCCTCACTCAGCTGTTATGTGTTGGTCCATTTGTTTAATGAAAAAGGCAGTAGTAATGAGGCTGAATGATGAGCTCTCTGGGCTCGGTAGCCAAAATAATGTATAATAGACGGCGGCCGTTTTCCCCCGAGGCCGTTCCTCATGAAGATGCAGTGCGTTTGGACGGGTGTCCCGTTGAAATTAATACTCTGGCTGAATGTAGGCCGGCACAGGCAGGCTGGTGCGGTCCGACAGCATTCACAAAGCACGCTTCTTCACCTACACACACAACCGTAGCATTGTCTTGTGTAGTGTGTGTGTGTGTGTGTGCATCAGTGGTGGAAATAGTACTCAAATGTTTTACTTTAAGTAAAAGTATCAATACTGCAATGTAGAAGTGCTCTGTCACAAATAAAAGCCTGGTGTTCAAAATGCACTTGAGTAAAAGTACAAAAGTATTGGTATCAAAATGTGCTTAAAGTACCAAACGTTAAAGTACTGAAATGTTTGAAAATAGCAGATCTACAAGCTCACAACGCGTCGCGATGCGACGCGTTGTGAGCTTGTAGATCGGCTATTATCAAATAGCCTAGGTATAAGATAGGGCTAAAGTGGTTAATTTATGTTTTATAATGTAACAACATTTTTCAAATAATTGCAGTGGAGTAAAAGTACAATATTTGCCTCTGATATGTAGTGGAGTAGAAGTAAAAGTATAGACAATTGGAAATACTCCAGTAAAGTAAAAGTACCTCAAAATTGTTCTTATGTACAGTACTTGAGTAAATGTACTTAGTTACTTACTACACCACTGGTGTACATGGATTATACCGGTGTCACTGTCTTCAATGTTTTTCTGTCCATGGACCCCTTAGCTGAGACAGGGATAAAACAGGCACCCCTTACATACTGTATAAAATTGTGTCGCAGATTATACTTTTTCATAGATTTCATAGATATGCTGTTTTGTCCAAATGTTTGGCCAAGATTTGGCGGCCCGCCTATAGTAACTCTGAGGAGCCCCTAGGGGTCCCGGACCCCCTGTTGAAGACCATTGGATTAAAGATTTCACTCGCCACGGCTGAGTTCAGTCATTTTAGATTAAAAGTGTATTTGGATGGGTCAAACTATCAATCTATACATGTTCTACTGCTTTAAATTTAAATTGTGAATTGATTTTCAGAAGCATCTTCCATAAAACCCTAATGGCAATTGGGTTATGTCATAAAAGCGAAGGTTAAAGCCTCAATCTGCAATTTCTTTAACTGGTTGGCTGAACATAGGTTTACCACATCATCGGTACTTTAAATACAAATCTTAAAGGTCCACAAAGAACATTCTGACTCATAGCGTCACGATAGCGTCTCACAGCTGATACAAACGATATATTAGAAAAAGTATAATTTGTCTAGAGTCTGGAGATTGTTGTGGTTTGGTTTAGGTCAGGACCTGAGTCCGCCATTTGAGGATCCCTAGTTTAGAATGATACCATCATAGTTCTACATCATTGGTTCTCAAAGTGGAGTCCGGGAACCCCCAGGGGTCCTTGAGGGAGTTCCAGGGGGTCCCCAGCTAAATGATAGATGGTAAGGAACCAAATGGACCCTACATTGGTTCCATTTTTACTCTCTCAGAGTTAAATTGACATTGTTTTTACAATATAAATTGGGGTCCCAGAGATAGAAATGCCATTACATGGGGGTCCCTAGCCCTAATGGATGTCAAACTGGGGGGTCCTCGAAATTAAAATGTTTGAGAATCACTGCTAGAGCTGTAAAAATCTTCTCTTATGGGGGTCTCTGGCATATCTTTGCAAATGGGGGTCCGCAGGCTAATATAGTATTAATTTGGGGGTCCTTGACATAAAAAAGTTTGAGAACTACTATTCTACATATTGTGCCAATGGGCTCTATGCACAGCAGCCATATTGGAAAGAAATTGGGCCTCTTCTGACTTCCTTCACAGGTGTTACCAATGATACTAATGAAGGCTCTGTTCCATTCTGGTCAAACAGAGTCAGGGTGCTGATATTGTGCATGTTGGCTCACTAGAAATACTAGTGGTTCTCAAAGTGTGGTCCAGGCACCCTCATGGTTCCTTGAGAGGGTGTAACTCTGAGAGTGTACAAATGGAACCAAATGGACCCTCCCGGGTCCATTTGGTTCCACTTGTACACTCTCAGAGTTATGGGGGTCCTTGAAATGAAAAAAGTTTGAGAACCACTGCATGTGCTACACTAAATGGAACAGAGCCTTCATTAGTGTCATTGGTGGTAACACCTGTGAAGGAAGCAAGGAAGGGGCCCAATTTCTGTCCAATATGGCTGCTGTGCATAGAGCCTATTGTTTAGGAAACACCAAAGCCATAATCCTAACAGCAGACCTGCTCTTATGATGTCGTTTATTGTATTTGCTCTTCTGTGTGTCCTGAGTGCAGAGCGTCCCGTAGGCGATGGGGAGAGGATGCTGGATGTGCTGCAGCGATGGGGGCAGCACCGGGCCGAGGTCCGCTTCTTCCTGCGGCACGACCGAGCCCCCAGCAGGGAATCCGGTAAGTGTCCACCTCTGTGTACACACCAGTGTTGATTTCATCGACTAAAACTATGACGAAAAATTCGCGCTGTGAGCTTGTAGATCGGCTATTTTCAGCATGCAACCAAGCGTAAAATCGGCCATTACGACGCCATCAAGGCACCGCCAAGATACATTTTAGTCGACTAAATCAACTGTATATTTAGTCGACTAAAATCTCATGATATTTAGTCGACTAAAACTAGACAAAAAGCAAAGAATTTCAGATGACTAAAATATGACTAAAACTAAATGGAATTTGATTCAAAAGGCTATGACTAAAACTAAATCAACATTTGGTGTCAAAATCCACACTGGTACACACACACACACACACACACACACACACACACACACACACACACACACACACACACACACACACCTACACATAGGGTTGGGATCCGGAACCGGATCCAACATTGAGGAACCGCAATCGGTTGCATCACATTTTGGAATCGTTTCCTGAACCGGTTTTATCACGCTGTCGGAGCTGGAATGTGGACTTCACGTCTACTATACGATTACAATACCGGTGGTTCTCAAACCGTTTTAATTTCAAAGACCCCCATAACACACGTACACCTGCTAATAGGTGAGACACACCTGATAATAGGTCAGACACACCTGATAATAGGTCAGAGACAAGGTTCCAGACGAGCAGACCTGTCTTGCATAAGAAGCTGACTCTTAAAGGAAAAATACATTTGACACCTGGTCCGTCGGCTCCTGGGATTCCTCGAACGTTGTATACACAGTACACACACACGCACACACGCACACTCACTGCAGGTGGGATCATGTGGGAAAGGTGTATTACATAACTTTCCAATCGTACAGCTGTGGAGCATGTATCCTACAGGACCCCCTCTAGATCCAGACATGGATTTTTATGAACAGGCTTCAAATTCCCCACCAAGCCTCATTTAGCCTGAATGTTAGAGGCATGGAGTCAGAGGAGAAGTGTCCCAGTAGAGGTGCAACACTTAATCCAACTAATCAATTTAATCCATTTTAATAATAATAATATGTAAACGATTAAAAAAACAAATCTGTTAATAATCTATGCTTATTTCGGGCGCGTCATTATAAGAAAAAAGAAAAGCTCATACTTTTTTCTAGATAGTAAAAATAGCAGATCTAACAAGCTCACAACTCCTTGCTTTGTGAAATGTGAGCTTGTAGATAGGGTAGTTTATTTCACAAATTTAGCATGACACCGCTGTGCAACAAAGTATAAAATAGGGCTCAAATGGAAAAAAGAAATGAACAAAAAAAACTGTCTCGATTATTCGATTAATCAAAAAAGTAATCGATGGAATAATTATTAAGGAAATAATTGATAGTTGCAGTCCTAGGATGTCCCAGCAACATTGCCATAAGCCTGCTACTTTTCAGTTTTCTTAGAATTACAGATAGAAAGCCTAGTATTTTAGTCCCGCTCTATCCTGTCCGGTTGCATAACTAAGCCCTCTTACCCCCCTCAGAGCTTGAGTCTGGAGCAGGGATTAGATGCCTGTTTTCTTTTCCTGTTATCTTAGCCTGCTCTTGTTTTCCCACACGGTTAGCTCAGCTCAGCTCAGCCGCTACAACACAGCCGGGTGTCAGTCAGGTTGTTCTTTTACAAACGTCTGGTGTGCTTTTTCTGAACTGCGTTACGCACATGGATCATCGTGGCGTGTTTATGGCGCTAACCGTGTACTAATCGATCTATGCCGCTGTTAAGTACTAATTTTAATAACTCAACTTAACTTCAGTTTTTTAGAGTCACATCCCAAGTTTACACTGTGTATAAAAAAAAAAGTGGGTGAAATTATTTTGTGCATGCTTCCCATGAACTGCAGTAACATTTTAAATAAACAATAAGATAAACAAAGTCTTTTGCACACCTGATTACAAGGCTCAGCGACAGGTGTGTGTATAGGTGGAGCAGCAACGTGTAAGGAGCAGGAGACGCCCACACACTTCTGTCTTCGCTTGCTCAATAAAGAAACATATGTATTAAATGTGCAACGTTTCGGTCAAAAGACCTGAGGAAGGTCTGCAAATTTAGTAAGTGTTTATTTATTGAGTAAGCGAAGACGATGTGCGGGTGTCTCCTTCTCCTTTAAATAAGCAATAAGAAAAAGAGCTCAAGTAAGAGCAAAAACATCAAATACGTAGTGTACGGCAGAGTTGTGTGTACAAATAAAAGACATATCTAATGGCAGCAGATATCAAATATGCAAAATAATAATAGACGCCATGTTGGGTGCTGTGGTTTCCTTGAGCAGGTGGACTAAGCTTGTTCTTGTTGGCTGCAGAGCTGCAGCTAATAAGTGTTCTCATGCGTCTCCCTTTGAAGGCTTAATATGGTCTGGTCTCGCTGACTGACAGAGTGTCAACACACGTATGTAACGTATGTCAAAGGGTCGCTGCTCAAAGCCATTATGTAAGTTTAAAGGGGCTTTGTTCAACGGGCCACGGTGCTCCAGAGGGTCTGCGTTCTGCTCCACCGACTCCCTAAGACCCCTCCCGACGTGTTAACCCATTAAGACCTGAAGCCAATTCTAAAAATGTCTTTACAGTCTTAACAGTTTTATGAAAAACGTACGTTGTTATATCAGTGGTGCTCAAACCTTTTCATGTCAAGGACCCCTCAAAATGATATGTATTTGGCCGTGGACCCCCATCTCAAACTATTTTGTTCCACTGACCCCCAGAAGCAAAGATTTGAGTTAAAAAATGTTCGCTTTAAAAAATATTTATTTCAAAGATTTGCGCAAATTCACGATTTTTCAAAAATAGCAGATCTACAAGCTCACAGCGCGTCACTTCGTGCCGCGCTGTGAGGGTGTAGATCTGCTATTTTTGAATAGCCAATGCAAAAAAACTAAAATGACACAGATGCTTTCCCGGTTTGAATGGGCTAATAACCTGGATCAACAACATACGTGCTCCACAGACACGTGGAACGTACGCACACGCAACACACACACCCCCACACACACACACACACACACACATACAGACAGACACACAAAGGGAGCGGCCTGCTGAGTTGTAGGTTAAATCCCTTTGGAGATTATGACGGGTCTGAAGACGACACTGATCTCTTTGTGTGTCCCCGAGAAGAACTGAAGCTCTAAAGCTGCTTCACACAAGCCAGTCTGTGTTTGTCTAAACTCCTGTTGACCTCTGACCCCTTGCGGAGCCGGCCTAAAGAGGACTGGCTATACACACCTAGGTGTGTTTAGACCGAGGAGGGAGGGATGGGGGGAGAGAGAGACAGAGAGAGAGAGAAAGAGAAGAGAAGCTTCCTGACACTTTTGTGACAGCCTTCTGTGAAGGCAAACTTGTTTGTTTTGTCTCCGCGTTTGCTGGAGTTTCGAGTAGGGCCGGGCAATTAGCCCACAATATACGCAAATATATTATTTACAACCAATAACCGACTTAAATCTTGCTCGTGTAGGTTAAATTGAATAACCGGGAAGCAGATTATTATTATTATTTTTTTTAATAGTTTTTGATTATATTGATCGCTGCGGGAAAATGTTAATGACTGAGCGGGTGTTGTGTCGTTTTGCTGGCTACGCAGGAGGCTCCAGAAGCCTGGAGCCCAAGAGGAACGGAGTGAAGGCTCCTCCCGACCGAAGGATGGAGAATGGGGTGAGTCTACAACATACGTTTTACTTTACCTTTACAAATTCGTGACACTCATTTTCTAACCCTCAGGTCCTCAGAGTTACTATAGGGGGTCCGCCAAATCTTTGTGTGATGGGGAACATTAGCCGAAAATAGCCGATCTACAAGCTCACAACGCCTCGCGTTGCGAGGCGTTGTGAGCTTGTAGATCGGCTATTTTCGGTGAGTTGGTGTAGAGGGGGAAAAAGACCGAGTACAGAGCCAACGGTCAAGTTGACTAAATATTGAGGGTTTAAAAGGTTAACTGTCTCAAAATACACATTAGTATGAATCCAACATATTAATAGAAAATAAACATATTAATAGAAAATAAACGAACAAAATAACATTAATTTACACACCGATGATAGTGCTGTCAAACGAGTCTATGAAATCTATGAAAGCACAATTTTATAAAATATGTAGTAGGGGTCCCTGCTTCATCTCTCTCTCAGCTAAGGGGTCGTTGGCCTGAAAAACTGTTCTAACCCGTTAAGACCTGAGGCAAAAATCAGTAGTTCTCACGACACGTTCAAGATTTTTCAAAAATGTTCAACAATAGCAGAAGTACAAGCTCGCAGCGCGGCACAAAGTGACACGCTGTGAGCTTTGTATGTCTGCTAACGCAAAAATCTAAAATGACACAAGATGCTTTCCCGGTTTTAATGGGCTAATGTTCAAATGATACAGATAATAACATTTTGTTACGGCATGCCTCTGAAAGACGCTAGCCATCTATATGAGAGAGAGGGAGAGATAGAGAGAGAGAAAGTGTGTGTGTCTGTGTCCGGACCTAGTCTCTCAAACCGCTACATCGATCAGTGCCACATTTCTTGTTCACATACAGTATGTTTTATATCATTTAAAGAAAATGTGTTTAACATTTATTTTACAACTTAAGGCAATGGGGCTTGGATTTGCCTGATTCACACACACACACACACACACACACACACACACACACACACACACACACACACACACACACACACACACACACACACACACACACACACACGTATTTATATGATGACATCATCACTACTGAACATAGTTAAAACGTTCATCAACAAGTGTAAGTTAATGGGACAGATACAAAAAGCATAGGCAGGATAATGTAAATGGATGTGTTGTTACATTGTAAACATACATAAATACATTATAATATACATAATTCAACATTATACTTGATGCATTGTTGAAGTAGAGTGCACTCAGGCTTAAATGAATGCCTGCTAAGTCTCCAAAGATATTTATAGAACTCCAGGAAACCTAGGAGAGGGTCTTTCAGGCCCCGTTCCTGAAAGGTTCGCTTTTATGGTCAGTAAATCCTAGAGAGTGTGGAATTAAATAGTTAATACCATAATACATCCGATCCTCAGAAACATTTGTATTCTTGCACTATATAAAGTGCAAGAACATGAAGCATGACCAAAACAAACAAACACTGTACAATGTTTCAGACAGCGGTATATGAATGAGCATTTGTCTCTTTGTCCAGGTGGGGGCTCCCAGGATGGACATGACCCTGGCTGAGCTGCAGGAGATGGCTTCCAGACAGCAGCAACAGATAGACGCACAGCAGCAACTTCTGGCTTCCAAGGTACCATTTACAATTTAGGCATTTTTAGCAGATTTTATCCAGAGCGACTTACAATAAGCAAGGTAAACACATACATCAAATGCAGAGAGACAGTGTAGCGCCTCCGTAAACTAGGATCGCAGGTAAACCAAGAACCTAGCATCAGTGTAAACACCCTTGGTTCTCAAAGTGGGGTCCGGGGACCCCCAGGGGTCCATGGAGGGATACCAGGGGGTCCCCAGCTAAATAGTGTCTCAATCATTTTAACCACTTTAACCATACTTTATAGTTTGGCTGTTCAAAAATAGCAGATATTTTCAAAAATAGCAGATCTACAAGCTCATAAGCTCAATACATATCATTTTGGGGGTCCTTGACATGAAAAAGTTTGAGAACCACTGGGCTAAACAATAGACTATCAAAATAATATTATGCACATTGAAACAATAGGAAACCAGGTAAAAAAATTACCTAGCATCTGTCTAAAAATATAATCCTTTTAACATTGTGGTATTGAGAGAGAGAAAGAGAGAGACTGGCAAGAATGGGTAGATGGTGACGAGAGGAGATGAGGGAGGGGGGGGGGGGGTGGATTGGGTTGAGAAACGGGTGGACACGACCAAGGCAAAACGGCTGAAAGAGACGGATGAAAGTGTAAAAGCCGGCGAGGAGAGAAAGCAGAGAGACGGAGAGATTAAAGGAGGGGTGGAGAGGAACACAACAATCACAACAAAGTGGCTCAGATGGGGAGCGGTGGTGTACCGAAACACTCTGGGAGATTGAACATGGGGAGCGTCAGTCGGCATTCAGGATTTAGAACATCGTTTCTGTCGCGTGGAAAGCTTGTATGTCCAAAACCGTTCCTTTTTTTTATTATTATTTAAAAAGAAACATTGAAAAACGTACGTTTGTGCGACACACTTGCATGATGAAGTAGGGTGTTCATTTACAACAACAAAAAAAAACAACATGAGAAGTGACATTTATGGAGATACAAGGTTTCTGCCCGACAGCAACAAGATCAAACAAGCTGTGTGGATCGCTACAAAGCTGCGATGAGCTGACTTTGGACTGTGTTGGTTTTCATAAATCTTTGCTGTCGGGTGGAAACCTCATATGTTCAAAACTGTTACTTTTCAGGATTTAAAAAAAATTGCAAAAATTCTTCAAGCTCAAAATCCATCACAAAACGTTTTGAGCTTGTAGATCGGCAATTTTTTGCTAATTTTGTGTGACACTGTAGTATGACAAAGTAGGACATTAATCTACGAAAAAAAGGATGGAGATATGAGGTTTCCGCCTCGACAGCGATGAAATGTCTCTCCTCTGGCCACACTCAGGATTTATGTCTTCTTGCCAAGCTCAGAATGAGGAGGAGGAGGATGATGAGGGAGACGTTTTGACAGATAACGGCCATAATAGAATTCAATCTCTGGATGGCGTTTTCTTTTTTTTTTAGAGTTTCGTTGTGTTCCTGGCTGCTGCTGAGGCATCTAAAAACATTGTCCCTCTGCGGAGCAGGACATACAGTAGTTGGACTATTATAATATCTAATCTATAAGCAGTCTGAGTGTCTGTATTAGCTGAAGAACATTTCTCTCAGACAGCTGTCTGTCTGTCTGTGTACGTGTCTGTTTATATATAGAGAGAAATGGATGGATGCATAGACATTAGGGCTGCGACTATCGATTATCTTCTTAGTGATTGTTCTATCATCATGATGATGATCATTCTATCAATTACTTTTTAGGTTAATCGAATAATTGAGAAGCACGTTTGTGGGGCTGGATATTCTTCTTTCAAGGAATTGACACAAATACATTCAAATTGATTCTTTCTATAATTCGACTAAATCGATAAGTCTGATTAACCACATGCGCCCTATTTTCTATACTTTGTTGTACAACAGTGTAGCGCAAAAATAGCCAATCGGCTATTTTATCTATTTTTGAATTTTATTTTATTTTGTTAAAATCTATATATTTTGTATTATTAAATATTTTATAATCAATTAAATCGATTAGTTTGATTAACTTTTGCAACTCTAGTGTGCATGCTTATGGACAACGCAGTGAGCTTGAGAATGTAGCCGTGGATCAGTCACGTACAGCAGTAGTTCTCAACCTTTTCAGGCAGAGACCCCCCCCAAGATAATCATATTTGAACTGGGGACCCCCACCCTGTGACAAGCACTTGGAATATTAGGAATTGAGGCATTCGATTTAGTTCCACAGATAAATATTGTGAAAATAGCTCACACGAGGCGCTGTGAGCTTGTAGATCATCTATTTCCAAAATTGTTGCCTCTTTCTTATATTATTTGACAATTTGGCCAGAGTTTTACCAGTTTTTGTAGTATAGTTTGTTGATTACTTTTGATGCAGTAATGGTCTTTTTTCATTTCATTCATTTCTTTTTTTTAGGTATTAAAAAGGTCTTAACCCATTAAGACCTGGAACGCATCTGTGTCACTTAGATGTCTTTGGCTATTCAAAAATAGCAGATATACAAGCTCATAGCGCGGCACCGAGTGCCGCGCTATGAGCTTGTAGATCTGCTCTTTCTGAAAAATCTAGAATTCTTTTTCATTCTTATTTTTATTTTTATTTTTTTTCAAAAAACTGTTAGAATTTAGAAAACATTTTTAAGAATCGCCTCAGGTCTTAATGGGTTAAAAGTCCTAAAATTGCCACTTTACTGTTATCTGGGGACCCCCCCCCCAAAAAAAAAATTCATGTGGGGACCACAGGTTGAGAACCACTGACCTACAGTATGCTAGTAGACAGCACAGCAGTCATGTCAACAAACTGGCTTTGCAGAGTGACATCATCACCTGAACAGAGCAGAGGCAGCACAAAGGCTGCATTGTGCTCACCCAGGAAGCGCTTCTAGCTTGTTTTTATATCACACCGCTGAGTTTGAACTGTTACTGGATGATTTTAAAGCGTTGGTTCTCAAAGTGGGGTCCTTAGGGGGTTACATGGGGCCCCCAGCAAAATTAGTTAAAAAATTGCAGATATACAAGCTCATAGTTGCGGCACAGAGTACCACACGATGAGCTTGTTGATCTGCTATTTATGAAAAATTGTGGACATTTGTGCAAATCTTTGAATTTATATATTTTTAAAGCGAACATTTGTAACTGAAATCTTTGCTTCTGGGGTGGTCCCTGAAACAAAATATTTTGACTTGGAGGTCCGCGGCCAAATGCATATCATTCTGGGGGTCCTTGACATGAAAAAGTTTGAGAACCACTGATTTAAAGGCACTGTAAGTGATAGACCTGATTGAAACTATAGTATTAATTATAAGCTAAGTAAGTTATGGCATGGGTGTGGTGTGGAATAGGGTATCTATCAGTGATTCTCAAACATTTCCATGTCCAGGACCCCCGAATTGGCTGTGGACGACCCCCGTCTGAAAATATCTTGTGCCATGGACCCCCCCCATACAAGATTTGTGCTGTTAATGTTTCAACATTTTAACCCTAACCCCCTGAAGGACCCCTACCACTGTTGTATATTATGGTATTGCATGCGTGGGTGGCCTTGTGATTAGAGTGTCCACCCTGAAATTGAGAGTAATTGAGGTCAGAAACCCCCCCCCCCCCCACAAAAAAAAAACGAACAATAAAAGAAAATAGAAATTTGATGTCATGAAACCTTTACGATACAGTTAAAGGGGCAAGAGAAAGTACTGTAGAGTTACAGCAGGATAAAGACATCACACACACACACACACACACACACACACACACACACACACACACACACACACACACACACACACACACACACACACACACACACACACACCCAAGACACACCATCAGTAATGAACAATAGTCCACAACATGCACTCAACAAAGCTTGCATTATGCAGGACAAAAAGACAATAAAGAACACACACGTTAACCATGTCCGATCCTTAAGCGAGGTCCATACTCCTACTTTTCCTCGGAAAGGGAGGCCGATATTTGTGAATATAACCACAAATTGACGTAATTAAACAGCCGACCAACAAGCTCACAACGCGTCGCAGTTGTGAGCTTGTCGTTCTGCTATTTTCTGCTAATTTTCTGCTAATTTCTGCGAAAGCTCTCCCCACAATGCCGGGGTTTAAGTGGCTAATGTCCTTAACTGTAATGAGCTGTTGTTACCTCAGAGCTAATTAAGCTGTTGAACGACCCTAACGAACTTATATGTGGGTGTGTGTGTGTGTCCCTCTCTCCTCCGTCCTCCTGTTGTTCAGGAGCAGCGTCTGCGCTACCTGAAGCAGCAGGAGCAGCGGCAGCAGCAGCAGGCCTCGGAGCAGGAGAAGCTGCTGCGCCTCCGCGAGAACGTGGAGAACCAGGAGACCCGGCTGAAGAAGGTCCGGGCCCTCAAGGGCCAGGTGGAGCACAAACGCCTCAGCAACGGCAAGCTGGGTGAGTACTAGGCCCCGCGCCGGTGATCATGACATGTTAGTTGATGACTGATGTGGAAAATAATTGCGATTAATAATGATTTAAGAGTCTTTTTGGCATTGGAGTTACGATATGACAAATAACTATAAATATACACAGAAATCACTGATGATGGTCCAATAATCAAAATATACAATAATATGGTCAAAACAGGCCATGCATTTCATTATTTTATACTTTCAAATTTAAAAAACAAATGGCACATTTTCAACAGATTCATTTATGCAGACGAATATGGAAACGATTCACAATTATGTAAAAAAAATTGTGATAATCTCAAATAATTGCGAGCACACGATTATGTAAAAAATGTGACATATTAGGGTGAGTGCACGTGATGGATGGATTATGGCTGTCAAAATTACAAATTTAAATTGACGATTAAGTGTCACTAAAATAATTGCGATTAACGATTTAATTGTGTTTGCCATTGAACATATGAATTAAAAAAACGTCTGTTTGCCTTTTTAGGCTTCGTAATAAAAAATCACAGGGCAGATATGGCAAATAACTTAAATGTACAAATGTTATTAACATATTTAATATGTATTTCAATTTTATACATGTAAAAAAAAAGCTGAAATAGCTGATCTACAAGCTTACAACGCGTCACGAAGTATTTTTGCTTTTTTTATATTTGAAAATGTGTGAAAATGAATCAACATGTAGACGATTATTCAAAAATAATTGCGATTATCTCAAATAATTGCAATTTAGACGTTTATGTAATAATTGTGACCTAGGATGGATGGATGGATGTCCTCTCTCTACCTCCTGCAGTGGAGGAGATCAAGCAGATGAACAGTTTCTTTAATTGTCTCTTCTTTCACTCCTCTCTGCTCCTCTCTCCTCCTCTCTCCTCCCTGGCCCCTGCAGTGGAGGAGATAGAGCAGATGAACAGCCTGTTCCAGCAGAAGCAGAGGGAGCTGGTGGTGGCCGTGTCCAAGGTGGAAGAGCTCAGCAGGCAGCTGGAGATGCTGAAGAACGGCAAGATGGACGCCTTCCACGACAACCAGAGCTCTGTGGCCGAGCTGGACCGCCTCTACAAGGAGCTGCAGGTGTGTGTGTGTGTGTGTGTGTGTGTGTGTGTGAGAGAACCGAACAATAGCTGATCTACAAGCTCACAATATATGTCGGTGGTTCTCAAGCTTTTTTATTTCAAGGACCCCATAGCTCTGAGAGTGTACAAATGCAACTTAAGTAAGAAAATGTGTATTTAGAGAGCACCTTTCACATGACAGTCACAAAGTGCTTTACAGAAAAACAAACAAACATAAAAGCATATAGTTGTAAGAAAAGATGCATAAAATAAGTAATCAAACAACCAGTCATTAAAAGGACATCGCAAATAAAAACAGGACATGACGCAAATTAGTTGCAGGTATATAAAAACGTAGTAAATGCCTGTCTTAACATAAAAAAGAATACAAAAAAGTTAACAGCAGAGGGCACCACTCTTAGGGGCAGTGCACGCAAAGGCTTGGTCACCTTTTGATCTTTAGCCTCGTGCGAGGGACAACCGTGTGTGGGCCCTGGGAATCGCTGAGAATCTCAAATGGACCCGTAACAGTCCATTTGGTTCCATTTGTACAAGCTCAGAGTTACAGACCTTTAAGGGTCCATTTGGAACTCCCTCAAGGGACCCTGACGGTCCCCCGGACCTCACTTTGAGAACCACTGACATGTGTGTACGCATGTGTACACACACGTGTATGTGTAAGTAAGTATTTATGTGCGTGTGTGCATGAATGTAAGTGCAAAGCAAAGCCGTGTAACACTCAATCAATATTACAGCAATGAATCGTGTGTAAAATGTTAATTGAACTCCGTTCAATTGAACTAAATTTAACAAAAATTTAAATTGCCCCTCCCCCCTCCCCTCTCTGTCTGTTTGTCCCGTCCCGTCCCGTGCGGTGACGCTCGATCCAGCTGAGGAACAAGCTGAACCAGGAGCAGAACTCCAAGCTGCAGCAGCAGAGGGACAGCCTGAACAAGCGCAACCTGGAGGTGGCCGCCATGGACAAGCGTGTGAGCGAGCTGAGAGACCGCCTGTGGAAGAAGAAGGCCGCGCTGCAGCAGAAAGAGAACCTGCCGGTGAGTTAGCCGCTTTCCTGCGTCGCACGTTGACCCATTAAGACCTGAGGTTTTAATTGTGTTTTGGGCTTTGAAACATTGGGGCATATTCATCAAAAACACATTTATGTTTGCCTTGTTAGGCTTTGTAAACTAGTTATAGTTTCACTCAGAGCTCCCCCTAGTGTTCAGAGTAAAGCAGAGGTGGGCAGCCATGTCCCTGGGGGACTCTAGTTAAAGAAGTGCTGTGTAAGGTTTTAAGTGGTTAGAAGCAGTGGTTATTTTCACTGTGGACTTGGGCTGGTGATTGTACAGTACATGAGATCTCTCCAGCCTTAGATACAGTAGATCACATGCCAAAAAGGTTGTCCCACACCCCTGGAGTAAAAGACTGTGTGTTTATATGTGTTTACCTCCGGAAGCCACAGATTCCCAGGCAGTCCCAATCGGCCCGTACAAAAGTAAGGTTTCTCCTCAACCTCTCAACCCTCTGCTGTCTTCTCTGTACCGAGGGAGCCTTAAGCCACGATTCATACTCCGTTGCGTAGTGGTGTCGCGCGCCGAGAATAGCAGACCGTACAAGCTCCTTGTTAACTTGTACGGTCTGCTATTCGCGGCCGTTGTTGTCGTGCGACATCATCGCGCAACGGAGCATAAAATAGGCCTTAACGACCTCCTCGACAGGAAGGAGACACGTCCCTTCTGATCTGTCTCTTCCTCAGCCCTTCTTTGATCTCTATCTCTGTTTGTGTGAAAAAGGCTGGCGGGGGTTCGATCACATCTCAGACACTGATAATGATGCCATCTTGGAGTTTACTCTACCACCCCCCTCCCCTTTTCCCTCAGTTCCCTTTGGTTTAAAACCGCTCTGTGAAGGCTGAGGGGTTAACGAAAACAGGCAGACATGAGAAGACCGTCAGGAATGTCATGGGAGATGCTATCTCTTTCTCTCTCTCTCTCTCTCTCTCTCTCTCTCTCTGACCGAGTCTCTTGACGAGACACGGGAAACTGCAGACCACTTAAAAGCTGCGATCCATAACTTTTTTTAGTGAGAAGAAAAGTACATTTTGTATGGTAGAGCAGTAGTTCTCAAAGTTGTGTCCACAGCTAAATGATTGATAGTTAGGAACCAAATGCACCCGTATAGGTCTGTAACTCTGAGAGTGTACGAAATGGAACCAAATGGACCCGTAAGGGTTACAATTGTACTCTCTCAGAGTTATGGCGGTCTGTGACCTAATGCAAATACCGAACTGGGGTCCTTGAAATTAAAACGTTGGAGAACCTGGTTAGTGTGCTAATAAAATATAAAAAACCCACTGTGGTGGTTGTAGTTCTCTTCTGTTGAGAAGTTTATATCCTGTGGTTGGGTGTAGGCCCCCTACTGGTCAAAAAGAGGTATTGCAAACAGGCTTTCCGTTATACAGCTCAACAGTATAATTTCTGTGCTTGTGCCGGCAGCACGGTTTCAAAAACCTGAGTAGGACACAAAAGTTACGGATTGCAGCTTTTAGATCCAATTCCATCAAGACAATCAAAGACTTGCAATGACTCATTCTAACATCATTTTTTATCATCAACAACAATATAATAAACACTAATTGGACATAGTGTTTAAGTCCTTTTGGTTGCTTATTTTTTGATTCCTGAGCTGACTGCCCTGACGTCTCCTGTTCCTTTGCCCCTCTCTTCCCTCCCGAGTTGTTTTGAACACCAGAGTCGCCATGGGAACCGTTTAATCTGAGTAAACAAACTCCTCTTTGAAATGGTTTATTAGGAGGAGAAATTAACATATTCAATGTTGCTTCAGTCAGAGAGTGATGCAGGAAAAAGTGATGCATTCCGGGGTAGCGAAAACATGGGTGACAAGGATGGCAGGCAACAAAAACAAAACTACTCACAGCCTAGCTGATGTGGATGATTTTCTATCCTGTCCGTCTTCTTAAATAACAACACATGATTTCTAGGTATCCTGAAAAAACAACAACTCTCTTTTCTTTTCCCCCCCAATCAGCTTGAAGCTGTTTAAACAGAATGATGGTGTTTTGGTGTCGCACAGCCAGACGATTGGTGATCTCTGCCTACCTATCGTCTGAGGAAATGTAAATTTGATGTGGGGGCTAGAACAGCGGAGAAAATCAGCGCAAAGATTACCTAGACATACGGCCTACTGCTTTGAAAACCAACCCTGAATCCCTGAAAGACCACCCTAGGTTCTTTGCGTTGGTTCTGCAATGCAGTTCGTCTTTAACCCATTGATACCTGGAACGCATCTGTGTCACTTTAGATGTCTTTGGCTATTCAAAAATAGCAGATATACAAGCTCGTACGAGCTTGTAGATCGGCTATTTTTGAAAAATCGTGAAAATTCTTTTTTTATATTTTTTTCCATTTTTTTTTTTAGGATTTCGATTTTTTTAGACGCGGTCTCAGGTCTTAATGGGTTAAACGGTTGTCAACCCAGTTTGAATCCCTGCATTGAATGTAGACGTCCCCACATGTATCTGTAGGTAGAGATCGCTGATCACCTGGCTACACGAAACTAGTGTTTCGGTGACCTATGCTAACTCTGCTAAGTTTCTTTTTCTCAATCAAATTAACCAAATTCAACCACGTAACTATAATGTGTATATACTGTTGCAGAGTGTGAATGTTTAAATACTGTTTTATACATAGCTGCTTCGTAGAGAACACAACAATACTTGTTATTGAGGTTGCCATCAGAAACTGCTTGATCTGTTTCGGGGATGTACAGTAGGAGCATGTAGTCATGCTTTAAGCATGCTGCACAAAGCATTTACATTGCAAATACAGCTTGCTCTGCACAGCTTAGAGTAGATGCCTCAATAGTGGATCCCGTAATGCCACCGTGAGGCCTTTCAGTTGAAGTGAAACAACCTGCACCCTTGAGGTGGGAGTAGCCAACATTTAATAATAACAATAATAATATCTGGGATTTACAGAAGACCACCTCATTTTGATTGTGCGTGTGCTTGTGTGTGTGTGTGTGTGTGTGTGTGTGTGTGTGTGTGTGTGTGTGTGTGTGTGCGCGCAACATTTTGGTGGTTAAATGTCAAATTTAATTGTGTTTTAAATATACATACAAAATGAATGACAATGACCGGTACCAATAATCAAAATAAATACTGTACCATGGCCAAAATATGCCACGCATTTTATCATTTTATACTTTCAAAATAGTGGAAGCTCCCGTTGTGAGCTTGTAGATTTGCTATTTTGGCTGTTTTTGAAAATGTTTGAAAATGTTTCCACGAGTAGATTTATACAGATGAATTGAAACAAATTTGACGATTATGCAAAAAATAATTACGGTTATCTCAGATAATCGCGATCATGTAGCAATTGTGACGTGTGTGTGTGTGTGTGTGTGTGTGTGTGCGTGTGCGTGTGCGAGCGTGTGCGTGTGTTTGCGCGCGTGTGCGCTCCAGTGTTGGGTGATGGTCTGAATAGGCCCACATGAGGAGGTGATTTACCCACCACTCTGCCTGGAATCATAATGAGTTGGTCTTTTTCACAGCCACACAAAGCCACGCTCCATCCAGGCTGCTCCCTGCGCCAGCCACACACCAAGGCTCTGTTTGACATCACCCACCAAGCATGTCGCCGCTGTCCCGCAGAAACCTTGTAACTCCAAAACCCTTAGTTTTCAGGAAATGTGAGGGGGAAAAAAAGAACCTGTGTTCCAGTGCATTCGATGTAGTTATTGTTTAGTTACACGGCTCTTGTTGATGCTTTTCATTGGTTTCATATTTATAAAACCCACAAGCACCTTTCACTGTAAAACAAATTAATATATTTATAAAACCCATGAGCACCTTTCACTGTAAAACAAATTTAAAAAAAATAGTGAGCTTGTGGATCGGCTATTTTGTTTGCCCGGTGTCACTATGATGAAGTCGGGCATTACTTTGAAGTTGAAATATGGAGATACAAGGTTTCTGCCCGACAACCGACAAGGTATCACCATACCGACTGAACAGGCTCGGTCTCGAGAGTTCATCCCACACATTCACACAGTTAGGGCCAGCGATCGGATCGAAGGACACAATTAGATTTATATAATTTAGGGGTTGTGTGTGGTGATCAGGGAGGGATTGCCTGGCATTTATTTTTTTGAACTGCTGTTGCATTCTTGTGTTATTTTTTTATTTTATTTTATTTTTTGTTTACTTTCTCAAGAATGGCTATCCTGGTAAAGAGCGGGCTTCAAAAGACACTCATCTTCAGGTAACTAAAACTAGCGTCGGAGCTGAACCTTCTCTACCCCCCCCCACCCCCACCCCCACCCCCACACACACACACACACTCACACACATGCACCTTTCATTTTAATCCGACCTTTCCTGCAGCATGACTCGACACAAACTGTTGGATTTTTTGTTCTTTTGCCTCGGCACCGATAACTCTTGGCAGGAACTTGGGCTCAAACAGACACCACTTGCTTTTGTGTAATGGTTAATTCATGCTCCGTCACGCGATGGCGTCGTGTTTGTGCAGAGCTTATAGATCTCTCTATTTCCAGCGAGCAGCACCAGTGTACGATGAAGTATAAATCAGGCTTTTAGAGAAGTCTTCACACGAGGGACGAGGGTCTGAATTCAGCAGCTCAGTATGAGTGGTACACTGTCTAACATCACAATGTACACGTCAGTCAGGTTATAATGTGGATATACTGTATATCGTCATTGTCGGGTGGAAACCTAGCATGAGCGAAACGGTAACCTTTCAGGAAATAATGATATATTATAATAACCTGTGTCTATTTGAAAATAGCCGATCTACAAGCTTCAAACACCTCGCATGGCGAGGCGCTTTGAGCTTGTAGATCTGCTATTGTCACTACTTTTTGTGCGACACTCTTGTATGATAAAAGTTGGGCATTCATTTTACGAGAAAAAAACATTAAAAAGTGAAAACACAGAGATATGAGGTTTCTTCCCTGACGGCGACAATATGTAGGACTTTCACAGTATTATTTTGTTCACTCACTGTAGTAGAAGCAGTGAAACTAACATCTTCACACGCTCTGTCTTTGTGACCTCGAATGTACAGCTAGACATCAGTCACAATGAAAGGGCAATACATTGTTGTTTTGTTTTGACTCGTGCTTTTGTCTTCTCCGTGTGTATAGTGAACCAAAGTCTGACATCACTGCCACTAGAAGCCGCTATCCCTCTGAGTCACAGAGATATGTCATAGCATATCTACAGTACAAGCTCGTAGCGCTGCACCAAGTGCCGCACTATGAGCTTGTTGATCTGCTATTTCTTTCAAAAAATTGTGAAAATGTGTGCAAATCTTTGAATATATATATGTATATCTTAAAGCAAACATTTTTAACTCAAATCTTTGCTTCTGGGGATTCTACAAATGTCTTCTAAAAATGTATGTTTCTATATCAGATGTGCACACATTTTCAAATAGCAGATCTACAAGTTCATAGCACGGCACTCTGTGCCACACTATGAGCTTGTAGATCTGCTATTTTTGAAAAGCCCAAAGTATAAAATATGGATAAAGTGGTTACACATCTGCGTTCCCGGTCTTAATGGGTTAGTCATCTTAGATCGCATCATGTAAGAACTGTGTTCCAAAAATTCACAAATGAGCATGGAGATTTTACTCATAATGGCATGAAGCTTCAACTGACGGTGGAAAAGTTCTAATTCATCCAAAGAGTATGAACATAAATACATTTCCTACAAACACAGATGTTATCAAATGTGATTCAATATCATAAAGGACACAGAGTCACATACCTGACAGAATCGGCGGACTGATTTGTTTGTTTTCGGAACACAGTTCTTATGACGCAATCTAAGATTTCCCTATGGTATTTTCAACAAAAGAAATACTTCCGTGAAGCCTGTGGTAGCGGGATTGACGCCAGGATTTCGGTACTCTATATCAGTGGTTCTCAACCCTTTTCAGGCCCCCCAAACTGATCATGTTCGAACTGGGGACCCCCTCACACTGACAAACACTTGGAATTGTCGGAGTTGAGACAATACATTTAGTTTGACTTTTGTTCCACAGATAGATATAGCCGATCTACAAGCTCACAACACCTTGCGTTGCACTCTAACAAATCATCTCTCTGTCTCTCTCTCCCTCCCTCTCTCCGTCTCTGTGTGATCAGGTGCCCTCTGACGGTCCTGTGGTCCAGCAGTCGGGTCCGTCCCGCGTGGCGGCGGTTGGTCCGTACATCCAGTCGTCCACCATGCCCCGCGGCGGAGGCCCAGGCCCAGTGAGACACGAGCTGCTGGTCAAACCCGCTGCCTACCCGGACGGCACCAACACACTGCCCCCCGCGCCCCCCGCTCACGACACGCAAGGTGAGAGAGAGAGAGACACGCCACATGACACTATCTGACCTCCGCCTCGCTCCTTCTCCAGCCATGACCCAGTGTCAGCCTGGGAACGGAGTATACCCCAGAATCACATGGATTCAAGTTCTCAGTAGGGCTTTCACCATTACGACATTTTACGTGACGATTAATTGTCGCACAAATAATTGCGATTAAAGATTTAATTGTGTTTTTGTCATTAAACACTGGAGCATTTCTAATCCTAAAAGTTTGGCTTTTAGGATTTGAAGTTACGTAGGGTAGATATGACGAATAATAACCTAAATATACAAAGAAATGACTGATGCGCATGCGATGCGTTGTGAGCTTGTAGATCTGCTATTTCCACCACGTTTTGAAAATGTTTGAAACCATGTGAACATTTTTCAACTTGGAAATTTTGACGATTCTGCAAAATAATTGCGATTATCTCCAATAATTGCGATTAGACCATTATGTGATAATTGTGACAGGCCTAGTTCTCAGTCACCATGGCTCATTTCAGTCATTTGGATTCCATAGAAGTCTTCCTTGGAAGCGTGTTGTGCACCAGAAAAAGGAAAACTACAAGCTTTTTCTGGACCAGGGCCCACTTGAAAATGTCAAAAGCATTCACCGCCGAGCCCGTCCATCTGACCAACTTAACACGGCAGCGTGTTAAGTGGTCAGATGGGTGGGCCAATTATACAAGGAATTATGTGGCGACCCACTTGCAATATCCTCACCGCCTTAAAGTTGGGAATCGCTTGTATATATTGGAGCTAACTCTGGCCCCATGGCCCCTGTTAAATAAATAAACAAAAAATGGAATGGCCTGGACCGCTGACGTAGCGGTCCGGGCACCTAGGCTACAATGCAGCCTGACAGAGCGCTGTGGGTTCCAGTCCCGATCCCGACGGCCTTTGCTGCATATCACTCCCCATCTCGCTCTCCCCATTTCCTGTCAACCTACTGTCCTATCAGTAATAAAGGCATAAAATACCTCAAAAATAAATGTAGTAAAAAGAAAGTACAACGGAATAGCAAAATGTTCTCTGTGTGAATAATGGTCAATTCATTTGTCGACCTATACGAAGTCACGTTTATTTTATTTCCTCTTAAGAGCTGACGTATAACATAAAATGTCCTGCTGCCACCCTCAGCTGAACCAAAGGAATGTGAGACATCTTCTGCTTGTGATGTCAGCCTGAGTTCTGAAGGTAGCTTGGTCTGTTCCATCTCCTGGGTGTGCTGCTGTGGCCTAGAAACCACTGCTTCTCAACGTGGGGTCCGAGGACCACCAGGAGGGGTGCAAAAGGACCCTTGCGGTGTCTGTAACTCTATAAGAGGGTGCGAATGGAACCAAATGGACCCGTAGGTTCCATTTGGTTCCATTTCACACTCTCACAGTTAAATGAACACTTGAGGATTTTTACATTGTAGATTTGGGTCCCAGAGCTAAGAAATGGTATCCAATGGGGGGGTCCGTAGACTTGATGTATATCAACCTGAGGATCCTTGAACTTAAATGAAATCCTCTGTGTAAATTTAACTCTTGAGACAAAGGGAAGTGGTGACTTGTAAAAGGTTACATTTGGACCCCTGGCGTTCCCCGAACCCGAAGTTGAGAACCAGTGGCCTAAATCTGTTGAAGTGCCCCCCCCCCCCCCCCCCACACACAGCAGGTTATTGGTGTTTTCTCACCTGCATTCGTTTTGCTTGTTTGGCGCTTCTTTCTGCCGTGTTTTGGACTTGCAGTGAGGCTGCTAGCTGTGCTGTTACACCTGAGAGGATGTGTGTGTGTGTGTGTGTGTGTGTGTGTGTGTGTGTGTGTGTGTGTGTGTGTGTGTGTGTGTGTGTGTGTGTGTGTGTGTGTGTGTGTGTGTGTGTGTGTGTGTGTGTGTGTGTGTGTGTGTGTGTGTGCGCGCGCTATGTTTTCTGTCCTGTCACCATTCTGTTGGCCTCACCATGACGGGAGAAAGGTCATCTGGAAAGGGACGATTAGCAAATTATTATGGTGTGATGAACACATTTTACCACTAGATGGGGTAGAGTGCATGTCAACATAGAGGTCTTGTGGCTGGTGAAACAGATGATGGGAGCAGTGTGTGGATACACACAGGTCCCATTTAGTGATGCTCTTTGTGCCACCAGCCTCCACACACACACACACACACACACACACACACACACACACACACACACACACACACACACACACACACACACACACACACACACACACACACAATGCACACAGGCACTATGACTCGCCCTCTCACCTCTCCTTAGATGCCCCCCCTTCCCCCAGTGATTCCTGGGCCAGCAGAGAGCTTGATATCATTAAAGATAAATGAGCTGACTCCAGAACAAACAAACAAACAAACATGAGCATAATTGATCGTCCTTACAAGACACCCTCCCCCTTCCTCGCCCCTTCTCGCTTCCTCATCATCAGACCATCCTGTGTCGTATTGCAAGCTTTGTACTCGTAATATTCTTACATTGTGGTATGTGCTACTTTTACTTAAGTAAAACGAAGCAGAGTACCTCTTCCCCCACTGTTTTTTCCTCTTTTTTTTTTTCGTGATGTTGCATGCAATCTTTTCCGCATGGTGAGTTGATATGCAGTGAGGGGAAAGGAGCATAGAGACTGGGGGGGCTGAGGGGTTTGGAGCCCCAGATCCCTCTCAGCCTGGCCGTTGTGCCATTGAGCGCCTGGGAGGGGTTTGATGGAGAGAGCAAAGGGGGAGCTCGGAATATCTAAGGTGGTCTTCTCTCTCTCTCTTGTGTGCATCTTCTACAGAAGCCATGTTCTTACTAAAGCCTATGAAAGAGCTGCGGGCAAAGAGAAAAGGTACACACTTTTTGTGTTGTGTGTGTGTGCGTGCGTGTGTTTTTAGCCTGCGTTCCGATTCTCTACGGTTGTTGTGGTGGTGTTGTTCTTTGCTTCTGTCCGGTACTGAGCGCGGGGGGGGGGACATTAGTCAAAAATATCTATATTTTGTGAGCTAAAATGTGAGCTTGTCAAAAAAAAGCGTCTCGTTCCGAGCTTACTGATCGGCAATGTTTGGCGAAGAGATTTGGTGTAGACTGGAAAAAAAGCGGTCCAGAGTACAGAGGCAACTCGCGTTCAGTTCACTGAGTCTAGAGGGGTTAAGTGGCGGCGACCAGAAAGCGTACGTCGTCTTCATCCGTCTCCCAAAGCTACGTACGTTATCCGCCCTGTGTCTGTTTGCCGTGCTTCTGTCTTCTGTTGGCATGTTGTTGGCTCATTTCTTCTCCTCGGTTCCTCTCTCTCCTCGCCGCTGTTCTAAATGGGTCATAATTACCATGGTCTGAACTACCTTGCCGTGTGGAACCCGCCCGACCCTGTGACTGTTTTACGCACCTCAAGAGAACGAATTTTAGTTGCGGTGACCAGACGTCCCGGCTTGGATTGGGATTTAAGTGATTGGGGGTCGTTTGGGTTTTTGAAAGTAACGGTCACCCTAGTGTTTTACGCACATCAAGAAAATGCATTTTTGGTGTCAATCCTCAGGCCATGCACTGGTGTTGATCCGTTGTTTTGCCATCTTAGTTGTTATGCTAATGTCTCTGGTTGAGAAGAGCCTCCCCCCGCTTGAGTGGCCAACAACCACAATGCCGATGTATTGAAGGCGTACAACTTACAATACTATTGGTCGGGTTGATAGTCAATCAACCAAAATGTGGATGATTAGCAGAGAGAGAGTCATCCATTATTGTAATACATAGTGCCTCCTCTGGTTGCCATTTTCTTTTCATATTGGCAGATAACGATTGAAACTCGGTTTCCATCTTTGTGTGTTTTTATTCTTCTTTCGTTTCGCTTCCATACAAGATCCTGTGGTCCACCCTAACACCTCCCTCTCTCTGTGTGGTTCTCACAGGCCTTCAGTCGTCCAAGCTGGCTGAGTGGGGCTCCTCCTCTGGCCCTGAGTCCAGTGCCAACAGCCATGGCTCAGCGTCCACACTGCCACGGATGACCTCTCGCTCCAGCCCCAGCGTTGAGCAAGGTAACGTACCACATGCCTGCACTCCTATACAACTGGTGCCAAGGCCTTAGACCTGTGTTCCAGTGTAGTTATTTAGTCACAAGCTCTTGTTAATACTTTTCTTTGGGTCAATATTTATAAAAACCCACAGACGGATTTAACCACTTTAGCTTAAAATGTTTGCGACACGTGGTGAGCTTGTAGCTCTGCTATTTTTGTTACTTTTGTGTGATACTGTAGTATGACGAAGTAGTGCATTAATGTATGAAAGAACATAAAAAGGTTGAAATATGGAGATGCAATGTTTCTGCCCGACAGCAACAAAAATGTCATAACTGATGTGTGTGTATGTGCGTGTGTGTGTGTCTAGATGAGACAGAATCAAAGAGGGACAGAAAGGTGCGTCCGTTTTCCATGTTTGAGCCCACCGAAGTGCCCGCCGCCTCCCTGCGCAAGAATCAGAGCAGCGATGACCTGGTCAGGGACGCCCAGGTGAGAGGGATACAACCCACACATACACTGCCTTAACCCATTCACACCGGGAAAGCATCTGTGTCATTTTATACGTTTAGCTATAAAAAATAGCAGATATACAAGCTCCTAGCGCGTCACTTCGTGCCGCGCTATGAGCTTGTAGATCTGCTATTTTTGAAAAATCTTGACATTTTTTGCGATTTTTTTTTTACTCAAATCTTTGCTTCTGGGGGTCCCTGGAACGAAATATTTTGAGATGGGTCTCTGCGGCCAAATACGTATAATTTCGAGGGTCCTTGACATGAAAACGTTTGAGCACCACTGATATAGCAACGCACGTTTTCCACTCCAGGGCCTCACACGTGTGTGTCTTTCAACTAACGACCATCGCTCTCTCCTCTCTCTTGTCAGCAGTCTGCTGCCAATAAGGCACCCGTCAAGGTGCCGCCGCCTGTCCCCAGCAAACCCAAGGGCCCCGCCGGCGGCCCCTACGGAAAGCCGGCCCTCAACACGGGAACCTTCCCCAAAGCCAAGCCCCAGCAGAGCCAGCAGCACCCGCAGAGTCGCAGCCCGGTGCCCCCGTCTCAGAGCCAGACTCTGCCCCTGCCCTCCAAGCAGGACGCCCCCCCTGCGGCCACGGTGCGGCCCTTCACCCCGGAGCTGCCCTCGTCCAAGCCCCAGACCCTGGCCGCCAGCTCCATCTACTCCATGTACACCCAGCAGGGTGGTCCGGGGAAGCCCTACCACCAGCCCGTCATTCAGGGGGCTCTCAACAGGGCCCAGAGTCGCGGCAATGGATTTGTCAGTGGTAAGAATATTATACGTTCTTAACATATAATGTTTTTTTTTTTCATTTATTTAACCACTTGAACCACCTCTAGGGGGAACATTAGCCGAAAATAGCAGATCAGCTATTTTTGGCAAAGAGGTTTGGTGTAGAGGGAAAAAAGAGCAGACCAAGCACATAACCGAAGGTCAAGTTTACTAAGTATGCAGTGTTTAAGTGGTTAAATGTCAAACAAGTCTACGAAGCCATCTATGAAATCTATGAAAAAGTTTAACCTGCAACACAATTTTATATGTAGTGGGGGTCCCTGCTTCCTCTCTCTCTCAGCTAAGGGGGCATTGGACTGAAAAACCTTGAAGACCCCTGATATAGGGCATACGTTATTCCTAATGTCATTTTGTAACTTTGGGTCCCCGGGGTAGACATCAAATTTGTCCTTTGGGTCTTGAGCTAAAACGGGCACCACTGCTGTTTGGCACCCCGCCCCCCTTACCCTTTAAATCATTAAGACCTGGAACGCATCTGTGTCACTTTAGATGTCTTTGGCTGTTCAAAAATAGCAGATATACAAGCTCATAGCGCGGCACCGAGTGCCGCGCTATGAGCTTGTATATCTGCTATTTTTGAAATATCGCGAAAAATATTTTTTATATTTTTTTCCGAAAAACTGTTAGGATTTAAAAAATGTTTAGAAGCGGCCACCGGTCTTAATGGGTTAAAAGTGTCATCCTGTCAACAGTCGGTCTCCATAACAGAGAGGAGAGTGTAGAGGAGTGCCCATCTGGTCCGTTATCGCTCCATTTGAGTCCATTTAACTGGACACGGTTCAGAGAGCTTTTTTTGTAATTTATTGTCCTTTTTCAATCGATCAGAGAGCTTTTCTGGATGCCATCCTCATTGGGAGTGGCAGTTCCTGGTTCCTCCTGGCAGCGGTGTCCTTGAACAAGTCACTGAACCCTTAACTGCTCCCCAGGCGCTGTTCAGTAGCGGCACGGCACTGCTTTTGCCGTCTAGTGCATTGGTTCTCAATGTGGGGTCCGGAGACCCCCAGGGGTCGTTGAGGGAGTTCCAGGGGCCCCCCAGCTAAATGATGGATAGTGGGGGAACCAAATGGACCCCTTATGGGTCTGTAACTCTGAGAGTGTACAAATGGAAACAAATTAACATTGATTTTACAACACAAATTGGGGTTCCAACTTTACCATAGAAATGCAGACCGGCGCTTCCAGCTCAAAAGGCGTTCTCTGTGGACACGGCCCCTTTGTCCATCACAATTAGCGGTGATGCCTTAAGAGAAAATGCCTGTTAACATGTAGCATGAAGTAAAGTGTGTATGTGCCTTTTTAAATAATTTATATATATTTTCATTATAACTGACATGCTGTTGGGGTCTCTGTGTTTGTGTGTATAGTCTATGGTAAACCGGTGATGTCCAGCGGTCTGCAGCACCCGGACAACCCCTACACGGAGCGCCGCTCCCCGGCCCCAGACAGCGAGGTGGACTACTACGGCGGCGGACCGCCGTCCCAAGGAGGCGGCGGCCAATCGGAGACGACGGCCCCCCAGCAGCCGGAGACGGAGCGCAACCCCCGGCCGCTGAGCCCCACCAAGCTCCTCCCCTTCATCTCCAACCCGTACCGCCACCAGAGCGACGGCGACCTGGAGGCCCTGAGGAAGAAGCTGTACAACGCCCCGCGGCCGCTGAAGAAGCGCAGCTCCATCACGGAGCCCGAGGGGCCCGCCGGCCCCAACATCCAGAAGCTGCTCTACCAGAAGACCACCCTGGCCGCCATGGAGACCGTGGTCTCCTCGCCCAGGTAGTTTTTTTTTTTATTTTACATTATTATTATTTTTTTCATTATTTTTTTTCCCTTATGACTTTTTGTTTTTGCATTTCAGTTTAGGTTTGATTCATTCTTAACCCCTTTAGACCTGGAAAGTATCTCTGTCATTTTACATTTCTTTGGCTATTCAAAAATAGCAGATATACAAGCTCATAGCGTGGCACAGAGTGCCGTGCTATGAGCTTGTAGATCTGCTATTTTTGAAAAATCGTGAAAATGTTTGCAAATATTCGAATTTTTAAAGGGAAAATTTTTGACTCAAATCTCTGCATCTGCGGGTCCCTATCACACAATATTTGTGTTAGGGGGTCCACTAGGGGTGTGCCGATACACTAATTTCACGAAACGATACGATACGATATTTGACTCACAACTTCGATACGATTTCGATACGATACGATACGCACTTTTTTAATTATGAAACTATATGGAGGAGAAAAAAAGAAAATGCAAACAAATAATTCTGTTTTTGCATTATTCAGACATGCAAACTTGTAGCTTTTCAGCTACAATAGCCGTTTTGAATCCAAATAGTATGACACCTGACCCGAAAAAAAACATGTTGTCACTCTTTTCACTTCGGGGACGTTTGCATGCCTGATTATTATGATTGTAAAAAAAAAAAAAAAAAAAAAAAAAAAATTCAAAAACGATATTTTTTTCCCCCAAAACGATACATATCGTCGCGAAAACGTATCGCGATATATCGCGGGACGATATATCGGCACACCCCTAGGGTCCACGGCCAAATACATATCATTTTGGGGGTCCTTGACTTAAAAAAGTTTGAGAACCACTGATATAGAAACATACGTTTTTCAAAAAACTGTTAGGATTTAGAGGACATTTGTAGAATCCCCAGAAGCAAAGATTTGAGTTACACATGTTTGCTTTAAAAATATATACAGTATATATATTCAAAGATTTGCACACATCTAATCTAAATCTAAGAATGACACAGATTCTTTCCTGGTCTAAATGGGTTAAAGTGGGTTTGCTAGTGTAGTTTTTTATTTTGTGAAAGCACTTGGCTTTAGTTTAGTCTTTATTAGTTTTAGTTGACCAGTGAAATATTGACCAAGACTAAAACTACGGTCATTTTCCTCTATGATTGCAGTTACTTTTGGTTAGGTTTGTAAAGAAAAGTTACAGTTACAGATAGTTTTACATTTTTTATTTCAGTTAACTCAAATCATTTGCCAATTGTAGTTTATTATTTTGTTAATATTAATGAACTATTATCAACTCGCTCCACACCCGCAGCACGCCCACTTATCCCGGCGAAGCGGAGAAAGCGGCGCAGGGATCGATGGCACCGCCTGGCGTCCCTCTGAGCGGTGGTGCAGAGAACGGCCAGCAGGAGGCAGCAGCACAGAGTCTGGAGGGAGGACAGGGTCCACCTCACAGCCCCGCTTATAATCAAGGTTATTATAGTGTTGAATTTCCAATAGGCTCTATGCACAGCAGCCATATTGGGAATGAATTAGGCCCCTTCCTTACTTCCTTTACAGGTGATACCAATGATACTAATTAAGGCTCTGTTCCATTTAGTGTGGCATAGTGGTTGTCTTATTTTCAAGGACCCCATATAACTCTGAGAGTGTACAAATGGAACCAAATGGACCCGTAATGGTCCATTTGGTTCCATTTGTACACTCTCAGAGTTACACACCCACCATAAGGGGCCATTTGGGAACCAAAATGGAGTGTTTCTAGTGAGCCAACATGCACGATATCAGCACCCTGACCAGAATGGAACAGAGCCTTCATTAGTATCATTGGTAACACCTGTGAAGGAAGTAAGAAGAGGCCCAATTTCTTTCCAATATGGCTGCTGTGCATAGAGCCTATTCATTTGGTATTGTTTTGACTTTATGTTGTCAATTTCAGTTTAGTTTTCATCCGTTTTTAGCCTGGGTTTGCAAAAAAATTAAAATGAAAGGCTTAGTATTAGTTTTTTATTAGTTTTAGACTAAAGCTCTATGTCCTCCCGATGGGCACTCCTTAATGGCAGGTGAGTCAGTAGGATACAACAGCCGCCAGGGCCAGTGGCAACACACAAAAAATGTGTGTGGGGAGGAATTCATTGGCATAACTAAATTGGGGAGAAAAGGGGGTAAAAAAAGCCAAAACAAAAACCGATGCTCATTACAAAATGCAAAAATGTCCGTCTACTCACTCTGTGTCTCAGAGGGCTGTGGACAGTTCAGAAACATGCCTACCAGGCAGTGACATCATCAGTGGAAACTGCAGCCTTTCTCTTCCTGGAAAGTTAGCATGCTATTAGAAAAGCCATTGTTCTTGCAACAACATAAAAACAAACAAAACAAAAAATTGCATAAAATAAAAAAAGGTTTGAAATCTTGCTTGAAATGACATAAAACTGCCTTCCGATGATGTCATTTGCAGGCAGGTTTCTGAGCTGTCCACAGCCCTCCTCTGAGACACAAGAGCGAGTAGACAAAAATGGTTCCATTATTATAATGAGCATAAGTGAAGACCAATTATATGAAGATAGGTTGTAAATGTGTGAAGTAGTCCTTTAACTAAACTGTTTGGTCAGTTCTATTTTTTTGTTATCTCGTTCAGTTACTCTAATGACCCTGGTCCTAATAATACTGTCCCTGTCCGCAGCCCAAAGCGAACACCACCCCGGCCCGGCGGCTTCCTCCTCCTCAGTCGCCACGGCGGACAGCGAGGACATTATTCCGCCGCCTCCGCCCTCCCATCCGGCGCCCCGGCCCGACGACGCACTGTTCCCACCGCCGCCCCCCTCCATAGGAGGAGGCCTGGAGGAGGTGGCACCCACTCCTCCCAGCCTGCCTCCTCCCCCGCCACCCCCTGCTCCTCCGGAGGGCTTCCTGGAGGAGTTCCCCCCCTACCCGCCGCCCCCCTACCCCAGCGGAGCCGAGCAGGAGGGCATGCTGGGAGACGACACCTTCAACATGAAGGCACCGGAGGTCACCGGACAGGTCACCACACTGCCACCGGTACGAACTGTAATTGATGCGTGACAGTTAATTGATTATTTAAAAAATCACACCCTGTGTGAAGGTAGCGGCGCCTTTGATACATTTTGTCATCGATATGTGTTTATAATGTGTTAGCCATGTGTCACGTGAAGCTTGACCAATCACTTTGTTGACGGGTCTGACCAATCAGAGCGTTGACGGGTCTGACCACTCAGAGCGTTGACGGGTCTGACCAATCAGAGCGTTGACGGGTCTGACCAATCAGAGCATTGACGGGTCTGACCAATCAGAGCGTTGACGGGTCTGACCAATCAGAGCGTTGACGGGTCTGACCAATCAGAACGTTGACGGACCTGACCAATCAGAACGTTGACGGACCTGACCAATCAGAACCTTGGCGAGCCTGACCAATCAGAACGTTGACGCAAAAGCCAGGTATAGAGGGCTAATATCCGCTCTATACCTAAAGGTATAGAGCGGCTAGCGCCGCTAAAAAGGAAATCAATAATTGGGATGATATCATTATAGGTGAAAAGTTAGAAAACAAATTTAAAATAAAATAAAGAAAAAAAATAAGTTAAAAATTGCCAATGTACAAGCTCACATCTCAGCTTGTAGGTCTGCTTTCTGTTTTTCTATGTTGCCACTCACACACGCGCGCACACACACACACACACACACACACACACACACACACACACACACACACACACACACACACACACACACACACACACACACACACACACACACACACACACACACACACACACACACACACACACACTCTGGTCAACAAGGTCATGGGTCATTCTGCTAGTCCGGACTCCAGACTGTACATTGCTGATTGCTAACAAGCTGTTCTCAAAAATATCTTACATAATTGACTAAATCCCCACCAAGTGCATCCATTGTTTGAGAAGAAAGTGGTCTCTGTTCCGTCTCCCCTAATCGGCTGCAGGCTCTGTATTTCTAGCACCACTCCGCCTTGCCGCAGTTTATTTAGACACGTTGTGCTGTGCTGAAAATAACCAGCAGTCTACACACTGTGTGTTTTGGCTTCTATTCATTCTTCATAAGACGGATTAACCGTGAGGTGGCAGGTCTTACCCTAAAAGTGTCAACCAACCAGCGATCAGTGCTCTGACCAGAGGAGAAAAAAGCAGTCAGATTTGTTTTACTGAAGTAAAAGTAGCAATGCCTCCAATGTAAAAAATACTCTGTTACAAGTACAAGTCATTTATTCAAAATTGTACTTGTGCAAAATATAACTACAGTACCAAAAGTAATAGTACTCGTTTTGTATGTATCTTTTGTAATAATAATCTATATCTACAAAGCTACTTGTAATTGAAGTTTTCAAATAATTGCAGTGGCGTAAAAGTCTAATATTTGCCTCAGAGACTTGAGTATATTTACTTATAGTTACTAATAACTTTCCACCTCTGGTTATGACCATTTCTCTCTCCTTTCTCGCCCTGGGTTCTGCCTTGTGCCCCCTAACCCCAGACAGGATTTATTTGAACAACAATAACAGATTGCATAATGATATTTCAGTGAAATGGGTATGTTTGGTAGCACCCGTCGTTGCTCAATTGGATTAGTGGTGAAGTAAGAGCTTCTGAAACGAGTACCTCCTCTTTTCTGCCGTGAACACAGAAGCAGGCGGACATAATCTGGACAGGAACACATAGCCTGTGTAGATTTAGTCACTGCTTTCTTACTTTTTTGTGTTGATGCTTGGATTCTTGATGCCTCTGTGTGCCTCACCGGTATGATTGTGTCTTCAGGGCAAGAGGACTAACTTGCGTAAGAACGGCTCGGAGCGCATCAGCCACAGCATGAGGGTGAAGTTCAACCCGCTGGCTCTGCTTCTGGACTCTTCTCTGGAGGGAGAGTTTGACCTGGTCCAGAGGATCATCTACGAGGTGAGGAAGCACCGTCACTTGTACAGCCTGTGTTTGGTACTATTTGAATTATACTACTCTTCTGGCAACCTTGATTCCATCAAGCCAGTTGTCGCTGGCTTAAACTTGAGTTATATGCACAACGTTGCCTCGCACCGAAAATGGTAAATATACAAGCTTGTGAGCTTATAGATCAGCTATTTTCAGTGCAAGATACAGGTGTGGAACTGAGGGCAACTCAGGTGATAGTCTTTTATGTAGACCTTATTAATTATTAAAGCTTCACTGTTTCAGCTGATGGCTGCTCCGGTGGTCATATTGAAGCGCTCTGGGAAGGGGGGGGGGCACTTAGGTATTTAGTGTCTTGCTCAGGGACACATAGCTGGGGCCGGGGACACTGGAATCTTCTGTTTCCCAGGCAGTCTCTATACCCATTCAGCTATGGGTAGAGAGGCAGCCAAAGCTTAATGCATATGGCATTGCACAGCGGAAAAAAAAAAAAAAAATCTGAGTTGTCGGCAAACAACACCGTTGTACTACGAAGGATAAATATGGCTTTAGCTGGCAGATGTGCCGTAGTGCTGTGGAGCTGAGATCACGCCCCAGTGCCTGTATATTTGGTACTAACAAGTCAATGCGGCGCCCCCAGGTTGACGATCCGAGCCAGCCCAACGATGAGGGCATCACCGCCCTGCACAACGCTGTGTGTGCCGGACACACGGAGATCGTCAAGTTCCTGGTGCAGTTTGGAGTCAACGTCAACGCCGCAGACAGCGACGGCTGGTAAGTGGCCGCCGTTACGCTCTTAATAACGAAAAAAACACATGAGCGCTAATGCAATTTATATTAGTTGTGTCGTGGCAGGTGCCTTTTCATGTCAATATATACTTGTGATCTCACTCCATCCATGCCATTTCCTTCATCTCTCTTTCTTTCTTTGTTTCTCTCTGTTTGTCTGGCACACATAGATCCTAGTAACAGGGTGGGGTGTCCATTTTGTGGACAGGATTAACAATGTTTCACTTGTTTGTCGAGTGTCCCAGGCTAGGCAAAGTTTTAGACTTTGCAGAGGGTGTAGTTCAGCAACTATAGGAGATACGTTTTCTCTTGAGAATAACATTTTTGATCCAAAGTACAGGTCTCAATCAGTAAGAGAAGACCTATTGTAATTGCTCCTCAAACCTTTTCATGTCAAGGACCCCCAAAATGATATGTATTTGGGCTGCGGACCCCTATATCAAAATATTTAGTTCCTTGTAGATCTGCTATTTTTGAATAGCCAAACTATAAATTAGGGTTAAAGTGGTTAAAATGATTGTGACACCATATTAACTGATTTAGCTGGGGACCCCCTGGTACCCCTCCAAGGTTCCCTTGGGGTCCCCGGATCACACTTGGCCACCTGGAAGACCAGGAGGAATCCGGTTCAGGGGCTGGGGTCGACTGATCCACTGTTAATGGCAATAGGAGTACTGTAGATAGTGATCATGGTACCCTGCAGGTTTATTTTTGTTTAGTTATGCCTTGTTAAAAAAAGAAAAAGAAAATCCAATGGATTGATTGTCTTTGCTGGTCTAATCATATTGGTTTAGGTAGTCCTATGGTATTCCTTTGATTATCCTACCTTTCTTTTTGTAAATCCTGTCCTGTGTGAAATGATGGCAGAAAATGGCGTTTTAAATTCAAACTCTCTGTGTGCGTGTCTCTCTCTCTCTCTCTCAGGACACCGCTGCACTGTGCGGCCTCCTGTAACAACGTGCAGGTGTGTAAGTTCCTGGTGGAGTCTGGAGCGGCGGTGTTTGCTATGACCTACAGCGACATGCAGACTGCTGCTGATAAGTGTGAGGAGATGGAGGAGGGATACACCCAGTGCTCCCAGTTCCTCTACGGTAAGACTGTGTGTGTGTGTGTGTGTGTGTGTGTGTGTGTGTGTGTGTGTGTGTGTGGTTGTGTTGTGTTGTATTTGTGTAGGTCAGATGTCCCCACAAGTATAGTAGGATTTGAGAAATGGACATTATGAGTACTTTTCTCCTGGTCCTCACAACCATAATAAATGGTTGATTTATGGTAAAAAATAAATATATATGTTTAGAGATGGGCTTGAAAGGATATGAGAGCAATGGATCGCAGTTTTAAGCCCCTATTTACAACGCTGTTGTAAAAAATAGCAGCTCTACAAGCTCACAGTGCAAGTAGATTTGTAGATCCACAATTTGTGCTATATTTCAAAAAAAGCATTATTTTATTTTACACTTTGGCTATTCAAAAATAGCAGATATTCAAGCTCGTAGCGCGGCACCGAGTGCTGCGCTACGAGCTTGTAGATCTGCTATTTTTGTGCAAATCTTTGAATATATATATTCTTTTAAAGCAAACATTAACTCAAATCTTTACTTCTGGGGATCCCTGGAACAAAATATTTTGAGATGGGGAGTCCGCGGCCACATGCATATCATGTTGGGGTTTCGATATCAGTGGTTTGAGAACCACTGATATAGAAACATACGTTTTTCAGAAAACCGTTAGGATTTAGCAGACATTTTGCAGAATCGGAACCTCAGGCCTCAATGGGTTAAAAAGAATAATAAAAAAATATGCTTTTGGAAAATATTGACCTACAATGATGACCCAAAATAGCACCATGTTGCCAGTGGTTAACCCCCCTCTCTCTCCTCTCCTCAGGTGTTCAGGAGAAGATGGGCATCATGAACCGGGGCGTGGTGTACGGCCTGTGGGAGTACACCGGAGAGAACCCAGACGAGCTGTGCTTCCACGAGGGAGACTGCATGGCCATCGTACGCAGGGAGGACGAGGACGAGGTGGAGTGGTGGTGGGCGCGCATGGGGGCCGACACCGAGGGCTACATCCCCCGCAACCTGCTAGGGGTGAGTCACTGAAAATAATTGCCAATAGTAGATCGATGGGCTATTTTCACAGGGCTTAATTGGTTAATTCATAATGTATATTTGTACGTTTGTGTGGTTAAAGGTAGGGTAAGTGACATTCCTTTGCTAAAATAAGTGTTAAATTACTGTATATTCTGATAGTAACCATTGCTATAGAGTGTTTTAGAGATGGGTGAGATGGTTTTTTTTGTCACCCGAATCCGCGTTAACAAATTCATTATCCATCCGTCATCCACCCGAGGTAATTATATCGTCCTATTTATAGATCCGCACCAACCGCACCAAATAATTGTTATTTTCCTGATGTTAGTTTTCTTATAAACAATGTCACTCACCACTGTTGCGATGCAGTGACTGTATACAATCCACAACCATGGTAACAACAAGCGCACGTCTTCATTGAGTTACTTTCGCTTTCAACCACTTTGTTGCCATGTCGGCTTTTTATAAGCTTTTTAAAAGCGACTTTTGGGCTTGTTTGGCACATAGACTGTAATGGTTTGGCACTTGTTTTGGGCTTGTTTTCATAGACCTGGCTGCTTATTTCTCTCGCAACCTACCTGGCAACACCGTACTCACACCGGCTGGCTGCAAAGCAACATGTAGTGAGCGGCTATTTTGTGCCTGGTGTAAAATGACGTAATATTAAAATACTACAAACGCAGTTAACGCACGCACACACGGTGAAATGTAGTGCTTTTCAAAAGCTATTATAGGCCTATAGATTTATATCATTAATTTAATTCCCGCATTATTTCACCCGCGGTTTATCCAATATTAATTAATAATTATATTTGATTGACCCAAATCCACCCAAACTGCGGTTAACTGCGGCAACCGCGGCTAAAACCGCGATCCGCGCATCTCTAGAGTGTTTGTTCAGTAACTGGGGTCTCCCTGTTTCTCCAGCTCTTTAAGAAACATAAAATGCATTTTTAGGTTGGGATACAATTTTATCCAATGAGGAACTCATACAGGATAAACAAGTGAAATTGGAAGTGATGACACAAAGACATGAGCAGACAAAATTGGCACTGGAACAATATATAATTGAAGCGAAAAAATGGGTACTCTCCTCTGATTGGTTGAAAGTGTTCAACCCATCTGAAAATGTATTTTCTGGTTATTAAAGAGCTGGAGAGACAGGGAGAGCCCTGTTAAAAAAAAACCTTTCATTTATAATGTATTTGTGTACGTTTGGGTCCTGGGGAGACACCAAATGTATCTTTTGGGCCTTGAGCTGCAAAGTCTTGGAACCCCTGATTTAACGTTACCCCCCTTTGTGTCATCTCCAACAGCTCTACCCCAGAATAAAGCCCCGACAGAGAAGCCTGGCTTAGAGGAGCACATGTCCCACTGTGTGAGAGAGAGAGACAGACAGACAGACAGACAGACTGAGAGGACACAAGCACTCAGTGGACGTCTTCAGCTGGGTGGACAGGAGACCAAGCAATCAAAATGAAGAATGTGGAATAAGACCAAACCATATGAAGGATCTTAAAATGAACTATGAACTATTATGAACACCACACTAATAGCTGGGCCCGGAAACCGCAGAACTTTTCTGGTCCAACTGGCACTTTTTTTTATAATGTCTCCACAGACAGGATTTCCACATCTATTTTTCCAGACCACTCCTCAATGTACTGTACACTAATGGCATTATACTGTACTTCTCCCTTTCAGTTTTTTTTTTACTTGTTTCATAATCAGATTTAAGCATCTGGGGCCGTTTATAATGCGCCCCCCGAGCCATATGTTGGGATGTCAAATGGAATAGGGTTGCAATATTCTATCGATTACTTTTTCGATTAATCGGATAATCGAGAAGGGGTTAGAATTTGACGTCTTTCATTTTATTTTTTTATAATCAACTAAATCAATGAGTCTGACTGATTAACCACTTTAGCCCTATTTTATATCTCGTTCTACAATGGTGTTAAGCAAAGACAGCCAAAATAACCGATCTACAAGCTCATTAAACGTTCACATTTTGTGAACTCGTAGATGGCTATTTTCACTATTTTTGAATCAATTAGTGTCATTAACTGTTGCACCCCTAAAATGGAGCAAGCAGTATTTTACAGTAGAAATGTGAATTATTATTTTTCTGTGCACTCTTTTTTTTTTTTTTTACTGGTTTTCCATAGGTTCACCACACAGTGCATGAGATGAATGAGAGGAGGATGATGATGATGAACTTGATTGTTACAGCGTGCTTTTTGAAAATGTCCCCCTTTCTGACAATCCCTTGAGGCTTGGTACTTTTGCTTTGGTGCTTTACTTGGCAACCATGCCTCAGTTTAACATACATAATAGCTGCATCAACAGGTGTACAGCTCTTCAAACTGAGATTCTTTCCTCAAACCACCATTCCGGCTTCTAAAATAGAATGTGTGCAATGATCCACCATGATGTGGTTGATGATTGATTTGCTAAAAGAGCTACTGTTATACTTTTGACTATTCTGTGGTCGATGACACCCAAGAAGCCAGCCTCCCTCGTCTTCCCCACGCTGGCAATGTGGCCGAGATACCCACAGAAATACTGATGCTAGCAATATACTGCAGCAGGTTGTGTATTGGTGTGAAGAAAGAGTTTGGAAAACATAGGTATGAGACCAAGGAGATGATATGTGGTGTTGTTGTTTTACAGATTACAGATTGTTTTAGAGGGGTGCGATAAGAGGGACACTCTTGAAGGAGCACCCATGTTCAACCCCATCTTCATATAATTAGTCCTCACTAATGATTATCTTTAAAAGATGGCCCCATTTCCGTCTACTCACTCTTACTGTGTCTCATTGGTGGTTGCTGTGGACAGTTCAGAAGCCTGCCTACCAGTGACAGTACATCATCAATGGGGGATTTCCAAGCTAATAGAAACCTACAGCCTTTCCTCTTCCTGGAGGCATTGTTCTCGCATCACTTTTTTCCCCCTCTTTTCTTTTTGTTAAGAAAGTTTGAAATCTTGTTTGAAATGACAGATGATGTCATCATCGGTAAGCACGCTTTCCAACCATACACGTTCCACCGCCCGCTGAGACAGTTTGTAGACGGAAATGACAGGTGATGTTGAAAAAAGGCTAAATGTTCCTTTAATCCAGTGGTTCTCAAAGTGGGGTCCAGGGACCCCCCAGGGGTCCTTGAGCGGGTTCCAGGGGGTCCCCAGCCAAATGTCTGATAGTTACGAACCAAATGGACCCTTATGTTTCTGTAACTCTGAGAACGTACAAATGGAACCAGTCCATTCATACTTCAGTGTAGTTTGGGTGTCCCAGAGATCAAAATGGTATCAAATGGGAGTCTGTGGCCTAATCCATATCAAACAGGGGGTCCTTGAAAATAAAATGGTTGAGAATTACTGCTATAGTTGTAAAAGTCTTATCAAATGGGGGGTCCGCGGCTGCGGGCTAATATGTGTCAATTTGGGGGTCCTAAACGTGAAAAAGTTTGAGAACCACGGCTTTGATCCATATACCCTCTTCAATATTTAGTTTTTTGTAATGGGTGAACGATGCCGTTCTCTCTCTAATGAGTGCAGGTAATGATGTTTTTTAAGACTCATGTTTCACTAAACCAGTCTGCCATCAGTTGACGCATTCTAAATTCCAGACACCGGCTCAACGCATCATGGCTGTCAACGCAGATATATTTATTTTTGCTACCTATCGTTATATTTTCTTGTCCTCTTGTCAATACTGTAACCACACGTAGTATTTCCCACATTTACAATAAAAATACTTTGTACTAAGTATTTGTGTGATTATAATACTTGTTATTGGCCATTTGGTGTCATTTCTCTAGTGTGTTATCTTACTAGGAGACTGTCTGGAGGTACGTATAAAATATATTTTACCACACTGCTCTCTTGCTAAGGATTATACTTCATGATTCTTCCTCAATACACCAAGAAAGGACATAAATGCTTACTTGTTTTAGCCTGTGTGTGTGTCCACAGCTGGCAGTAACAACACTGACTATTGGACTACTAGCAGGTGACACCGACTTTTATACAGTACTTTACCACTGAATGGAATCATGATCTCATCTTAGTCCCTGGGTATGGATGTGATCCTGCTATAAGGAATTCATTTAGGCATCATAATAGTAATAAAATGGTCCCCACTCATTTGGCCCATCCGGTCCCATCCGGCACTGTATTGCTCAGGGACACTTCGACACATAGACAGCGGTCCGGGGACCTACTGTTTCATAGGCGGCCTCTCTGCCCCTTTATTATATCTCTATGCTCTCTGACTGGGACTAAACTTGGAGAAAATGGAAATAACACATGTTACTGTACAATACATTGATGTGATGAATTTGGGACACCTTTTTGGTATTGTATGGTAAGACTTGCATCATCACAAAGTGGTTTATACTAATGATGCTTTGACAAATTGTTTAGGTATTCTATCTCTGTTGAGGGTTAGCAGCAGCAACAACAACACAAAACATGTGTTCTACAATATGTCAAAAGAAACTATAGTGTGAGAATTGTAATGCTCTTTGTGTCCAGTAGGTGTCAGAGAGACACCGTTTCATTGAATGGGCCAGGTTCATAGGCTGCTACATGAGTAACCTCGCCTCACCAGTCTTTCACTACATGAGTACACTCTGCTCTGCCTCTGTTAAATGTGCGAGGTTATTTCTCATGATTTACCAAATCTGTTTATGTGAATAAACAGCAGTTTAATCAAAGCAGTGTAACTGTAGACGACAACGTTCAGCTGATGGATTTATATCGGAGGAAGACAGTGTTGCAGTTTAGTTAGTTGGGGAAAGAAGTGCTTCCCAAACTTGTTAGCTCGAGACCAGAAAGAGGAATTTATTTAGTGTCTCCCGGGGATCCAAATACAACAAAAAAAAAAAAACATTTTTCATTGATTGATTATTTATACTATTTTAATTTCTGAAATTATTCAATACATTTTCAATTTAAAAAAAATATATTTTGTTTTCCTTTTATGTAAAAAAAAAAAATCACAAAAGGATATTTCCTCACGAATCACGACCGATCACGACCCATACAGATGGGGCCGGTCCGAGACCGAACCACACACGCGCCCCCGACCCACTGTTTGGGAAACACTGGAGAGTGAGGGCGTGCCACCTGTGACGGTGAGAATCTGCAAGTGTTTCTATGGACAGACACGCACCACACAACAGTCAGTGCGAGAGAGAGTCACAGAGAATCTGTAGGATCCAGTGGATCTCTGGGGTCGGATTCTACTCGTCTAGATCTGTAGGGGGGGGGGGTTTAAAGTCCACTGGGATTATGATCTGGAGCTGATCTTTCACCACGCACCGTGTCAACTGCAGCTGCTGTGTGCTTCTAAAGGAATCATCCACATCATAATCAGGTATTATCACCTGTCTTTCTTTAAAGACAACAGCATAGTCACTGATGATCAATCATTGGATTGCATTTGGCTGTCTCTTGTGTAATAATGAACCTCATATCATACGATCATGATGATATCTGCTGTGAATAACGGATAGGTCTGTCGCTTATAGAATCCTTTATTCACACATTCTTATTGAAGTGAATAATTATGTTACACAGTAGGCTTGTACTTACACAGAAGTGTCAATCAGACCGATCACTACTGTACTGTACTGTAACACAATCAGCCTATTTCACTTGAATAAAGACGAAAACTGAGACAGTTTCGTCTTTATTCAAGTGAAATAGGTGGCTTATCTTTAAAGTAATGATCTGGAAGTCATTGAACTCGCAGTGCTTTTGATGTGTTTCACGTGTGTTGCTACATTGTAACGTTTCCAACCTAGGACTGTCTGTCTGTCTATCGCCTGCATGGCTTTTTATTCATGTAATATTGCAAACTGTCTGATCTTGTTCTTCGTGGCGCTCAGACACATGACTGTAGCCCCGTTTTCCACAACACAGTGACTGTACTTTGTGCTGGGAACGTATAGGCTATTGTATTGCAACACACCGCGTTAGTTCCAACAGCCATTACAAGTTGCAACTGTCATTCCAATACGGGTTTTTTGACATTACGCTTATTCACGTGAGACTGAGCGACAATTCTTCTGGGATACTAATATAGAATATAGACTAGACTAGACTAGGTACGGTACCTACTCGTTTCCCTCTGACTTGTAGGCAATTGTGCCGAATAGTTTTCGGATCCACCGTTTGATATTCTGTTCTGTTCTGTTCTGTTCTGTTCTGTTCTGTTCTGTTCCAATGGTTCTCAATGTGGGGTCAGGGGACATCCAGGGGACATCCAGTGGTCATTTAAGGGTGGTTCCAGGGCGTCCCCCAGCAAATTGAGTTTGTAGGATAAAAATCCGTTTAACCTCTTCAACCCTATCATGATTTGAAAATAGCAGACCTACATCTGATCTTGAATACATGGGGGGGAAAAGTTGTGTAAATAATGAGAGGACAGTCCGCTAAGTACCTCATTAGTTACATTTCTTTCGATGAAAACATATTAAACTGTGACCCCCTCGCCTTGAACCAGACTTTCGCTGTTGCCTATTTTCTTAGTGCAAGGGGCTGAATCATGTAGGACCCCCAGTTTAAAATGCATTAGGCCACACAGACCCCCATTTTATATATTATTTATTTTTTCTGTAATCTCTGGGACAGGGACCCCAATCTGCACTGTGAACCAGTCCAGTGCAGATTGTGAACCACTGTGACCTTAATGTGTACACACTCTCAGAGTTACAGACCCCATAAGGGTCCATCTGGTGGTCAGCTGACATCGAGAAACCATTTCCATGGACCCTTCATGCATGCTGAAATCCTCATTTCTCTCTTCTCATTCTAAAGATCATTTGAATCACCACTACATACAATTAATCTATTCTTTTCTCCAGTTTCACTTTAGCAATCCATCCAATCCAAATATTTGTTGAACTGAAGAAAATAGGGGGCCAGGCTTAAAACATAGTAAGTAACTTTGCCCTGTGTTTGTATAACAAAACTATAAATTATTTTTTTGTCTGCCTGTATGTCTTGACCCATCATTTCCCTCTATAGCAGCAGTAGCAGTGTTTATTTGTAGAACGCATTGCCCACTCTGTGTTTTGGTGTTGTTTTGGTAGACAGGATTTTTTTTTGGGGGGGGGGGCTACCAAAACAAATAGTGAAAACACCAAAATACAGCGAGAGGGCAATGTGTATCTGCATGTAAACACCACCACACTACTCCAGTGGCCGACAACTGCTGGTATTAAGGGAAATGATGCGTTAAAATAAAACAAAATGTTTTGTTATGTAAACACAGGGCAAAGTTACTATGCCTGCATGTAACAACAGCAAACACATCCAAATAAATCAGTTTATAGCCTCCAACACATGGATTACGCTGTGAGAGTTGTTTTGGAGTTGTTTTGGAATTTTTGTGATATATCTTTGCGGTTGTTAAGCCTTGGCCCTTCAGCCCATATTTTCTTCAATTCATTAAATATTTTCTTTTGTCGATTGTTCATTCAGGGATGCGGCAAAAACAAAACAATCCCCCATGAATTCACGGCTTCATGGAGAAAAGGATCGGGGGGGGAGAGCAATTTTAGGAGTGAGTATCTCTTCAAAGAGCACATAGTAACGCACTCACAGGCAGCCATGGTCATGCTTTATGCAGTCAGTCAATGGTATTATGCTGCGACAGTGTAAGAATATGACAGTGGTCTTTTATAGCACAGATGCGGTTCATTCAGGCCCTGTTTGTCCGTCATAGACACAGTGTTTGTCAATGGAAGCACAGTTCAATGGCTTTGACTGGCCCCTTTTCTACCATTTATTATTAGTTTCTCACACACACACACACACACACACACACACACACACACACACACACACACACACACACACACACACACACACACACACACACACACACACTGGCCAACATGTGTCTCAGTGTAGTGTGTTAGTGGAGCTGGCTGGCATCGTGGCAGCGTCTTGGTCAGGAAAGAGACTTTGTAAATGTCTGCTCAACATCCATTTGACTGGATGAATGGAACGTGGGCTGGAAGTGGCCGCTGGCAGCAGGCCGTGGGAGGACAGAAAGATGAGAAAGGTGAGGTCAGACACTGAGTGCTGCTGCAGTCACCGTCACGCTTGCTCTTCCTCTGGTGTCCTCATTGTGGTACCATCTCTTTCTACCAACCCATTAGGCAGAGTAGACAATAGGCTCTATGCACAGCAGCCATATTGGAAGGAAATCGGGCCTCTTCTTACTTCCTTCACAGGTGTTACCAATGATACTAATGAAGGCTCTGTTCCATTTAGTGTAGCACAGTGGTTCTCAAACCTTTTAATTGCAAGGACCCCCATAACTCTGAGAGTGTACAAATGGAACCAAATGGACCCGTAACCATTTGTACACTCTCAGAGTTACACACCCGCAAGGGGCCATTTGGAACCCCCTCAAGTGTTTCTAGTGAGCAAACATGCACAATATCAGCACCCTGACTCTGTTTGACCAGAATGGAACAGATTAGTATCATTGGTAACACCTGTGAAGGAAGTAAGAAGAGGCTCAATTTCTTTACAATATGGCTACTGTGCATAGAGCCTATTGCCTAGGTGGGCATGAAGCGGGGGGGGGGGGGGTCACTTAGAAAATAGCCTAATATATATTTGTGTGTTTTCAATAGAACACAATATTAAAAAAGAACCCTCACATTTTTACATTTTAAGTATTTGAAAAACTAAGTTAACTAAGCTAACTAAGTTAGGTGCGCCCCAACAATGCACCCCTCTCTTTCATGAGTTTTTGGTTTCGCCCAGCCATGCGCATCCAGACCACTCCGTGGCTCTGCTTTCAGTTTCAACAGTGTGGCCGTCTCTGAGTTAAATTAACACTGAGGATTTTTACTGTGTTCTACCTTCTCGGTTTTTCACTCTCTGTGGCTACACGGAGGATGTACAGTATAGACAGGTTTCTTGTTTACAAACAATACTGGGTGTGTGTGCGCATTCAAGGTGCAAAACCACTTTAAAAGAAACACTCACAGCTGAGATTAATAAACTGGCGCCAGGTAAAAATCCTGCCTATTCACCTGTTTCTTGGCTGTGTGTTTTCCACTTCCTGTCGGATTTCATTGGATATCATTAGTCATCTGACCGGTTTCATTGGATTTCATTGGATCAAAAGACAGGAAGTGGAACACAGTGAAAAGCCGAGGAAACCGGTGGATAGGGCATCAAATTGCTCAGGGCTGGTACTGTCCTTTGTGGTATCTTCTCTCTCCACAAACCTCCATCTTTTCACTGTTGAGCACAGCGACCAATTAAGAGCCAGTAGTGGATGTGAAATTATGAACCTGTCCTGTGGGGAGAGACGTGTTGAAGATGACAGAAGATTAGAAACACATCTCTATCTCTCTCACTGCCTCTG
>NC_139950.1:7677439-7679939 GCF_963454915.1 Gymnoscopelus microlampas | reverse complement strand
AATTTTTTAAAGTGGATTAAATGTATTATGTTACATTACGTGCGTGTGAGTTGATATTAAGTCCTTTGTCGTTCTGGGTTGTGGGGAGGCCGGGAGGGGGGAGATCTGGGGGTGCCGGGCTGCCGTCCGTCAAAAAGTGGGAGAGCCTGTGCTCCCTATAGTTCCATTGCGCAGGCGCCAGTGCGCTGGGCGACACCCAGCCTGATGTGTATCTAAACGGAAGTACTGGAATTTGGCAGAAGTACTGCCCAAGGAAGTTATACTTTTAGGCTTCATTAAGTAAGTAAGTAAGCCTTGCCGAGCCATGTGGCCGGAGCCTATCTCCTGTTTACTGCAGCGTGAGGCGGCTTGATGTCCAAGTAAACCCACTGGACATGATGTACAAGTACACCCGGCCTCTGGACATAACGCTAGTACGTCGCGGGGACTTACTGTACCCCCGATCCAGCCCTTGATGCTGAGTGCCAAGCAGGGAGGCACCACTGGGTCCCATTTTTTTTACCATTAGGTCGTTACCAGGCTTTTCTCCTTGGAGATGAGAAAAGGCTGGGAACAAGGCTACTATAAAGTTGAAGCTTATAAATGGGTAGTCTCTCACGATTGGCTGAAACTGGCAACCCACCTGAACATTCATTTTCTGTTCATTACAGAGATAGAAGCTCGCCCCCGCTACGCGGGGGCTCGCGTCTAGCGCGCGGCCACGCCCACGTAGCGCCCGCGGCCACTTGGCAGCGCATATAAGATGACATGACTGTAGAGATCATGTGTACCTATTTGCGTGAAAGTTAGATAAAATCGGAAGGAGTAATGTAAAGAAATATGTGTTACATAAGTCGGCCTCCTGGTGGCGCTATAGAAGGTAGATGTGAAAAATGCAGGGCAAAGGTTTTTCCTTGACCTGTAGAGAGTGCACATACAAAGGTTTACACAGATTGGTGCAGTTATAGGTAAAAACACAAATCGGGCTGTTATAGCGCCACCATGAGGCTGATTAGAAAAATCTCAAGTGGAATTTCTTCCTCGGCATAGTGGGAATGTGCATGCAAAGTTGCACGGAAAGTGCATGCTGTGTTCATAATTTGAGGCGTTTTGGTGAAAACGGAGCAGTCCTGCAAACTTTGGAATTTTTAGCCAATCAGGATGGAATATGAAAAATCTGAAAGACCCGTTTTTTTAATGACTATAGAGATACTGTGTACCGATTTGCGTGATGTTTGGACAAAATATGTATGAGTACTGTGAAAAAATGTGTTTTGCAAAAAGCAGCCTCCTGGTGGCACTATAACAGGGCCATGTGAAAGAAATGGGGCAGAGGTTCTGAATTGGCATCCAGGGAGTGTGTGTGCACAGTTTGAGCTTGTAGATCTGCTATGTTCACAATATTGACTTGTGGAACGGAGTCAAACAAAATGGGGGGGTCCCCAGTTCAAATATGATTATTTTGGGGTGGGGGCGTTTTTAGGATTATTTTATTATGATTATTAATAACTTATATGATGATTAATTATATTTGATGAAGATGTATGATCTTATAATAATCATGGGGCACGTATAATCATTATCTAATAGTCATATAATAATATAATGAATCATCATACATTTTATTAAGTAATGTGTTCACAGAGAGACAGACAGGCTAGATATAGATTGATGTATAGTTAGATATATAGATAGATGGAATATTCGTGTTATGCTGATGGATAGATACATAATGTACATTTGTTTGTACTCAAGTGCTGTACAAAATGGGGGGGTTTTAACATTCCTGGATGTTCTTCAATTTGCTACTCCACTACATGTTAGAGGCATATTGTCCTTTAGTAAACTGTAGATGGGTGTAATTATTACAAAACCTGCATTAACCACTTTATTCCTATATACTTTGGCTATTTGAAAATAGCGGGTGTACACGCTCACAACGCGTGGCTTTGCGAGGTGTTGTGAGCTTGTAGATCAGCTGTTTTCTAAAGATTTTTATTAAACATTCAGACTTATTAGAGGTTGCACATGAAATCTGCAGCCGCACTGAGGCGCCCCAACACTAACAGTGGACGTGACATTGTGTCAGAAAAACCCACAAAATACACCAAAATAACACTGTTCAACGGGCTAATTAGTTAGCATTGATGACATCGACCACACTAACGTGCATAGGGGTTGCTGGTAAGATGTTTAACATAGCCGTTTGAGTGACGACAGCAGCGTTAGCATTAGCTGCATGCTAACGCTCGCCCGTCCCTTAGCTTAGCTACACGCTAACGGCCCATTACAGGCAGCTCTTGGCTAATAATCCTTAAACCCAACTAACGGCAACACAGTAAGGGACGTAAGCATTCACATACATGCTTTAGACAGTATTAGCAACAACCAGCATATTCATATTGTCATAGTCTTGACTATATGAACAACAGGGCTGCGGAGCTAGACGTAAGTCTAGACTGCACTCAGTGTCTGTGTGTCTGCGAGGTGACGCTGATTGGCTGCGTGTTGCTGTGACGAT
>NC_139950.1:7607439-7672439 GCF_963454915.1 Gymnoscopelus microlampas | reverse complement strand
CTTTAACCCATTCATTCCGGGAACGCATCTTCAAATGTCTTCTAAATCCTAACAGTTTTTTGAAAAAACTCATGTTGCTATATCAGTGTTTCTCAAGCTTTTTCATCTCAAGGACCCCCAAAATGATATGTATTTGGCCGCGGACCCCCATTTGAAAATATTTTGTTCCAGGGACCCCCCCCAGAAGTAAAAAATCATCCCTTTAAACATATAATAATATTTACACTAACGTTCAAGATTTTTTCAAAAATAGCAGATGTACAAGCTCATAGCGCGGCACTCGGTGCCGCGCTATGAGCTTGTAGATCTGCTATTTTTGAATAGCCAAAGTATAGAATAATGGTTATAGCTTAAAATCTAAAATGACACGGAAGCGTTCCCGGTCTTAATGGCTTAATCTCAGTGTTTCTCATCAACCTGCGAGACTGCATGAGCTGGTCTGCACCATGGGCTGCTTTCTGCGGTGAACAACATATTTTCCGATGGGGGTCCGTGTCCAATTACGTATTAATTTGGCCGTCCTTGACATGAAAACGTTTGAGAACCACTGCTATGTAGCACCTTTTAAATCAACGTACACGTGCGTGCATGCACGTACAGTACATACACATACAGTACACAGGGTGCCCAGACGCACACGCGGGTTGGGTGCACATCTCTTTGGACCCGTCGTTGTGTGATGGTTCTGCTCTTCACTCTGCTCCCATTCCCAAGGTACATATACGTGTGTGTGTGTGTGTGTGTGTGTGTGTGTGTGTGTGTGTGTGTGTGTGTGTGTGTGTGTGTGTGTGTGTGTGTGTGTGTGTGTGTGTGTGTGTGTGTGTGTGTGTGTGTGTGTGTGTGTGTGTGTGTGTGTGTGTGTGTGTGTGTGCGTGTGTGTGTGAAGGGGTCTTTAAGCTTGAAGATATCCAGCGCTGTGTTTTGAACAGCTAAAGAGATTAAACACTCAGACAGGCAGAGTCTCAGAGGCAGTTCGTCCAGAACTGATACTTTTCAGAAAACGGGGGAAAAGAAGCTGTTCCATTGGATCCAATGTAGTTATTATTTGCGCATTGTGAGCTTGTAGATCTGCTATTTTCCGCTGCTTTTGTGCGACACTGTAATGTGACTGACGAAGCAGGGCATTCATTTACGAAGAAAACATAACACGTTGAAATAGTATGGTGATAGAAGGTTTCTGCCCGACAGCAACGATATACTTTGTCGTCTGACGAATAGCCCATCTACAGGCTCACAAGGTGTCGTGAGCCTGTAGATAGGCTATTTTCACTACTTTTGAAATATTTTGACCTTTTTTTCGTGTGTGACAGTTTGTGCCTACTGTACATAATGACATGCCCAAGATTAGGAACACCAGGTTGAAAGTGTTGAGTGAAATGGGAAGGTGAGAGATTTAAGAGCCACTAGCTTGCTTTAATCACAAATCTCACCGAGGAAAACAAAACACAAACACAAAACACTTTCTCATTAAGAAATGTCTTTGAAGTTGTCACGGCGAGATGTCTCTCGTCAGTATCATTGGTTGTTGTGAAGTCGTCGTGTGTGTTTTTTTTATTCCTCTCTTTGATCAGGATGATGTCTTTGTTTTGTTCAACTCCACTTCACCTCGTCGCATCAGCCTTCTCCTGTTGGAACCGTGCTTTACAGTTAACCACTTCAACCCCAGCATCTGTATTCTTAACCATTTCAACCACGTGGTTCTCAACCAGTGGTCCGGGGACCACCAGTGGTCCTTGGGGGGGTACCAGGGGGTCCCCAGCGAAATTAGTTAACATAGCGTCACAATCATTTTAACCACTTAGCTTTGGCAATTCAAAAATAGCAGATCTACAAGCTCATAGCGTCTTTGAATATATATATATTTTTAAAGCGAACTCAAATCTTTGCTATGGGGGGTCCCTGGCACAAACCATTTTCAGATGGGGGTCCGCGGTCAAATTGTTATCAATGTAGGGGTCCTTGGCATGAAAAAAGATTGAAAAGCACTGACTAAAAGGGTTAGTTCAGATTTTTTGAGTATTTTCTGTAGGAAATACTTACCATTAATGTAGTGGTTGCAAAGGTATTAATTGATTGCCCGAGTCCCGTGGTCAGAGTTATGGTCCGTTTCTGATAAATATGAAGTAGTTCCGGTAGATTAGTAGATTTGGTGGGGGCCGCTCATTAAAAATAAATACATTTAAAAAACTAACGTCATTTGTATTGTTGACCTATTTCTACCATATAGAGCAAGTTTCGTTCAATTTCGACCCCTCTGTCACATGGTACTACTAATGTTTGTGTCCAGAATCACTGCGCCGCGGCAGCCTACTCACGCACAAAATATATGACACAATAGTACCATGTGACAGATGGGTCGAAATTGAACGAAACTTGCTCTATATGGTAGAAATAGGTCAACAATACAAATTACGCTAGTTTTTTAAATGTATTTATTTTTAATGAGCGGCCCCCACCAAATCTACTAATGTACCGGAACTACATTCATATTTATCAGAAACGGACCATAACTCTGACCACGGGACTCGGGCAATCAATTAATACCTTTGCAACCACTACATAAATGGTAAGTATTTCCTACAGAAAATACTCAAAAAATCTGAACTAACCCTTTAAACCCCAGCATCTGTATTCTTGGGAAAACCATTGCAGAAAAGAGCAAATCTACAGCGTACACAACGTGTCGGCTATTTTCAGCTAAGATATTTAATGTAGAGCGAAAACAGAAAAGACACCAGTATAGAGCCTGAGGATATGTTTTTTTTGTGGCGTTTTCACTCTTCTTTTGGTAGTTTGGTAGTTTATGCAGATAAACAGCACCGCACTACTCCAATGGCTGATAACTGCTGGTAGGCCTATAGGGGGAAATGATGGGTAAAGAAAAATGTATATATTGTTTTGTAGGGGGGCTGTAGACAACACTAAAAGAGGTTTTGCTACGACTACGAGCCAAAGACGCATTTTCTAGCTTACCATTTGTGTGTGTGTGTGTGTGACTGGAAGAGGCTGTTGATTTAAAACCCTGTGCTGCTGGCTCATGTTGGTGTCGGGTGGAAACCTTGTATGTTCAAAAACGGTTACTTTTCAGGAAATGTGGGGAAAAAAGAAGATGTGTTCCAATGGATCCAGTGTAGTTATTATTTAATTAATACATATAATATTAAATATTTATAAAACCCACAGACACACTTAACTACTTTCACCTAGACTTAAAACAAATTTAAATAGCACTCGTTGCTGTCCGGCAGAAACCAGTTAACTCCATTTTCCCACTTTAGCATTTTATTACATAAATCAGTGCTATTGATCACCCTTTACGTCTGTGTGTAACAAAATATTGAACCAATGAAAGGTATTAAAAAGCGCTTCTGACAAAACCAGCTAACTCCATTGGATCCTCAAACTTTCTGCTAAACCACTAAGTCCACCAAAGGGGGGTGGAGTTAGCTGGTTTAGCTGACTCTAGGCTCCACCCCCTTTTGACCTCCAACCTCATTGTGAGCTTGGAGGTCCATTCAGCTGTTCTTATCAATGATGAACAAAAACTCCAATTTTGTTTTGTTTTTGTCATTTCCTGAACAATGAACATTTTGGAGTTAGCTGGTTGCAAGCTTGTAGATCGGCCATTTTTGGCAACTTTTGTGTGACACTGCAGTATGATGGAGAGGAGCAGGGCATTCATTTACCACAAAACATAAAAAATTGGAAACATGGAGATACAAGGTTTCTGCCCGACTGCAACGATATGTCAGAGTCCCCCGTAGTGCAAACACACCTGTCGTCTGTGGAGCTGAACAAACACACACACAGACAGTTGGAGAGCATCCAAGCACCTTGCTCACCAGTCACTCTGTGTGTGTGTGTGTGTGTGTGTGTGTGTGTGTGTGTGTGTGTGTGTGTGTGTGTGTGTGTGTGTGTGTGTGTGTGTGTGTGTGTGTGTGTGTGTGTGTGTGTGTGTGTGTGTGTGTGTGTGTGTGTGTGTGTGTGTGTGTGTGTGTCTGTCTGAACAGTGTGTTCTGCCCTGGTGTTCACCTGAAAACTGAGTGCAGCCAAGTTGGCAACGTTAGTTCAGGCAGTGACAATCAGTAGTGGCAGAAGTACTGTTTTGTTTTAAGGGTCAGGGTCACCACAGTCCTGTATTCAATCAAAATTGTACTTTTAAAATACAAAATGATTAAAAGTGCAACATTATTATAGAAATATTTTTGATAATCTCTAACTGTTTCACCCCTACTCCCCACTGTCCCCAGAATCTTTCTTTTTCTCTCTCGCGCTCTCTCACTCTCGTTCTCTCTCTCGCTCTCTATCTCTCTCTCTCACTCCTGCCCGCTCCAGGGTCTACACCCTGCCATCCGGGGTCTGGTCCTTCCCTGGGGGGTCCGTCAGTTCCCCCACACATCCTCCTCATTCCATTGTCCTGTCCATAATGCCTCGTTTAAACCGAGAGCTGTGTGTTTGACTGGTAAAGTAAATAATAACCTCAGGCTTTCTGCGTCGTCTTTGCCTCCACCTCTCTCAACGTGTGCATGAGCATGTGCTTGTGCCTGTGCCTGTGCGTGTGCGCGTGTGTTGTCCTAATCTTTCTAGAATCAGTATCATCTTTATTGTCACATCACAGGGTTTCAGGTGTAAAGAAGGGATCCATCATTTGTAGTGTTGGTGAGAAGAGAGAGAATAGACGGTAGAGAAATAAATGTGCAGATAGTGTGTGTAGTAGCAGGTGTGTACATGATGTTTATAACATTAGCATCATGTGCAGGTGTGTGCATGTGCTTTCAGGAACATTGACATCATTTGCAGGTGTGTACGTTCTTTTAGGAACATTAGCATCATATACGTGCGACGTGCGTGTGTGTGTGTGCGTGCGTGCGTGTGATTTAGGAACATTAGCATCATATGCAGGTGTGTGTGTGTGTGTGTGTGTGTGTGTGTGTGTGTGTGTGTGTGTGTGTGTGTGTGTGTGTGTGTGTGTGTGTGTGTGTGTGTGTGTGTGTGTGTGTGTGTTTGTGTTATTTTGGGAACATTAACATCGTATGCAGGTGTGTATCATGTTCAGGTGTGTCCGTGTTCGCGTCATATGCAGGTGTGTGCATAATACTTTCAGGGACATTAGCATCACATGCAGGTGTGTACATCTACAAGCACACAAGCTTCTCGATCTGCTATATTCGTAAGTCACCATCATACGACAAAGTATAAAATAGGCATCCATATTCTAGGGGGAACATTAGCCAAAAATAGCCGATCTACAAGCTCATAACGTGTCTCAAAGCGACGTGTTGTGAGCTTGTAGATCAGCTACTTCCAAGTACGAAACAGCTGTAACTGGAGTCTAAGCATAGAGGGTTTAAGTAGTGAAGTGGTTAACAGAATGTGCCCTTGCTCTTCTAATGGCAAAGGCTTTTTTTCTAGAAGCACTGAGGCGTTGATCAGCAGGAGTGTTATTTAATCATATAATCCTGTCCTCACCTGCTGTTCCCCTCCGTCCAAACCCCCCCCCCCCCCACCACACACACGCACGCACGCACGCACGCGCGCGCACACACACACACACACACACACACACACACACACACACACACACACACACACACACACACACACACACACACACACACACACACACACACACACACACACACACACACACACACACACACACACACACACACGCACACTCTCAGGTGTTTTACATACATTACAAGTAAAAGTAGCAATACCACTTACTGTTAATGTAGGTAAAACGCCTGTATTAAAATGTTACTTGACGTTTTAGTATAAAGAAGTACAAAACATTGAAAAATGTACAGTACTTGCACCACTGCACACCCCCTCCCTTCACTGCAATTCAACACCCAAAAAGTGGGGGTAGGGGGGTGTCCAGTTCACATGGCTTTTCTGTGAGCACATCTGCCAGTGTCTTAACCTGCAGAAAGTGTGTGTGTGTGTGTGTGCGTGTGTGTGCGTGTGTCAGGCCGGGGTCACCGACAGGAAGTGCAGGGGCCATTGTCTTCACCCCGGAAGCCTTTTGTTCTCCAGACACAAACCCATTGTTCTGACTCAACAATGCAGAGCTCCTGGTGCCGGGATGAGTGTGCGCTCACCTCACGTACCCCACCCACCCACCGGAATGGTTGTGTGTTGGCCCTCAGAAAAAAGCCCCATAGAGCCGCCGGGATCAACTGCAGAGAGGGAGGGGACAGAATAACTTTAGTGGATACCTGATCCCTTAAAAAAGGGCAAACGGGAGGGGTTTGTGGTGGGAAGGGACGGACTCATCCAGGTGGAATGATCCCAGTGGGATGGGACGGTTGTATTTTGCAGCAACGGGTAGGAATTCATTAACCACTTCAGCCCTACAGTATATACAAGTCTGCAAGTTCACGTGTGGTGAATGATATTTTAGAGGTTTCTTTTCTTTTCTTTCTTCTTTCTTTTCTTATATACAAGTCTGCAAGTTCACGTGTGGTGAATGATATTTTAGAGGTTTCTTTTCTTTTCTTTCTTCTTTCTTTTCTATATTTTATTTTATTTCATATTTCTTTTACTTAGGTGTTTGTTTTCCACCTATAATGGTGGAAAATAGGGATGTCAGGTTGAAAGTTAAATGGATAATATTCTGTGTATGCCTGTACCAAGCATAGAGGTTCTCACCGAACTCTTCGTGTGTGTGTGTGTGTGTGTGTGTGTGTGTGTGTGTGTGTGTGTGTGTGTGTGTGTGTGTGTGTGTGTGTGTGTGTGTGTGTGTGTGTGTGTGTGTGTGTGTGTGTGTGTGTGTGTGTGTGTGTGTGTGTGTGCGTGCGTGCGTGCGTGCGTGCGTGCGCACGCGGGTACTATTAAATATTTGTAATGGTTTGTACTGACAGTGGCGGCATGTTTATATAAGCTAAGTGGAGTCTTGGTTTGTCATGTGTTCAGAGCTTGTATAATCCTAGTAAGGTGTGTGTGTGTGTGTGCACGCGCCACATGTGCGTGTGTGAGTAGAAGTCATCATTATCTTGGCCTGTCAAACAGCTGCATCCCAATATAGCCTGGAAACATAAACTCACATCCAACCACATCCAACAAAACATCCAACACAGAGACATGGACACCTTGTCACATAATGGCGTCATACCAAGGGGCTAGCATCCGACTTGTAAATTGAGGCTATATAGGAAGTGTGACAGTTCATATGAATGGCCTGTAGTCTAGCTGTTTCACCTCTGTTTCGCCCCTGCTGGTTGCAGAATCAATTAGGCTCTATTCAACCGAATGTTTTTTTTGCCAAACTGTACACTTGATTTTCTTACCTTAATAAACATTGTCATAAATGCTATGCTTCCAGTCGCTAGTTTAAAGTCTTCTTTCAATCACCATGATATGCATTTTGGTAAATTATGGTCCCATTTATTTAAAAGTTAATGATAACGTAAGGTATGTTTCTAGGGTTTCTACTGGTTCTACCGAGTGAAGACCCGCCCTCGCTGCGGTTTCAGCCAATAGCATTAAATTCCGTTTGCATTTCGGACCGGATATCAACCGGATATAGAAAAGATAGAAAGAAACAAACAAACAAACAAATCGCTGCAAAATAGGCTTCAAATAGGCTTCATTTACGGTCTGTAGAAACCAATAACGTGACGCTGTCTGGTAGGTTAAGACTTAGACAGGGGCCATTTTCGAATTGCAGCCTCCTGAAGGTGTATCTTTAGGGCAGTTTTGAAAGTGAGTAGGGTTTTACACTCCTTTACTCCTTTTGGTAGGGCATTCCACATTTCTGTTGAATAGTATGAGAACGAGTTCATTCCCTTTGTTGAGCCAAATCTGGGTTGAACATGATTCGTGGAGCTGCCTCTGGTGTTATGATCGTGGACTTCGTTAACGTTTTGGAAGTATTTTGACAAAAACAGGGGGATCCCAATGGGTTGTGATAAACCTGAGCGGATATACTTGCAATATCATGCAAGTGACAGAAGGTATTGTTGACAGTTCTTTTTGTTTTTGTTTTTCTCAAATGTTGGGTTAGTTAACACTAAGGTTCTGTGCAGCAGGATTGAGTCTAATTGGAGGAAAGTGGCCAAGATGCATTTTTTATATCTTAAAATGTTAGCACAGATGTTGTTAAAATCTGTTCAGACAAATTTGCATATAATATGCATAACAATGGTCACCAGGACTCATCATTATGCAGAATTTCTCCAAGAGAAAACATAGCCTAGATGCAAAAACAAAAAAGCCCCTACTACAGATGTAAGATTGGAGATGGTGGAGTTAAGACTTTATCCAATCCAACTTTCAATCGGTTGAAGAGAATGTCAAGATGGATGGTGCCAAAATGTCACGCTTTAATCCTGCAAGCATAGACACATGACCAGCCGTGGCATTTTGATAGTAGGTCACTGACTGTCTGGGACCAGGACAGTCTCTGTACCATGTAAAGCTCCCAAACCCGGTTGAAATTAGGGCTGCAACAAGCCATTATTTTCTTAGTGACTATTCCATCGATTACTTTTCTTGATTCATTTAATAATCGAGAAGTGCATCTTTGTGTCTTCTTTTTTATTTTTATATATCAAAGAATTGAATTGTTTTATATAAAGTTATGATATATATGTTAGTCATGTCTTTGTATATTTAGGTTATCATTTGTCATATCTGCCCTGTGCAACTTCAAAGCCTAAAAGCCAAACAGAAATGTAAATTAATATCTTCCAGTGTTAAACGGCAAAAACACAATTAAATCGTTAATCGGAAATATTTGTGTGACAATGAATTGTCATGTAAAATCTCATAATCGTGAAAGCCCTACCCATGTGTGCAGTTTCAGCAATGATAAATATGGAATTTCCTCTCCTCTCCTCTCCTCTCCTCTCCTCTCCTCTCCCGTAGGTCTGCTGGGCTGTAGGCGGTTCCAGTCATCAGCGGTTAACTACGGCCCCCTGCTGCTGTCGGCTGACGGCGGGCGTCTCTATGTAGGGGCCCGAGGGGCTGCGTTCAGCCTCAACACCTCTGACATCTCCCACGGCTCTGCCTTGACGGTGAGTGTGTTTTGTTTGTGTGCGTGTGCATGTCTTTTGTGTGTGCGTGCGTGTGCGTACACACACACCTATTTGTAAGGCAGTCACAGTGCAATTAGCATTTTACAATGCATTGTTGCGTGAGCATAATTATCTTACGGCCGTTATTATACACTGGCAACATTTCAAGACAACATACTGCAGATGAGCCTTTAGGAACAACATTCTCCAAAGACCTGTCCTTCCTTTTAAGTCTGTGTTCTTCTACCACATTAGATTTTTGTCCCATTCAAGTTCACAGCTGGAAGCAATTCAGGCAATATTTTCCATTTTCTTTTCTCAAAATGTCATGGCACTAAAAAGCTGATTTAGAAGGCATCCGTAGAATCGGCCTCAGGTCTTAAATGGGTTAAGGTACCAAGGGAAACCACCTGACCAGCTACGGTGCTCATTATAGAGAGAGACATCCTGACATGAAACTCTTACAAAAGCATTTGTTTTAAAGAGCCACGGTGTAGCTTGCAGGTACAGTAGCGAATAAGCAGTGCTCTATCTGTAGCCTTCCCTCCAGCTAGTTGCTGTGAATACCAACGTGTTGTCTGTCTGGCAGCTTGCAGGGTTATGTAAGCTGTTACATATAGCAGCCTCGCTGCTAGAATGGGGATTTTACCTTAAACTTGAGACTTGTTCGAGCCTTTTCAGCCGATGCAGTTATATTGTGTACAAGTACTACAGGTATGCCTTGTGAATCCTCCTTTTCCGTTGTTCTCCTTTGTACATATAGTGTTTTATATTTGTTGATATGTAATACTGTGTTATTTTTATGCTATGTTGATGAATTGAATACATAGGACCACAATGGAAACAAGTCCCCAGGACATTTTAGCCTAAATGTCTGACTGTACCTTGTGGGGTTTACATTTCTGACTAATAAAGTATTCAATCAATCAATCAATAAACTAGAACCAGGAGACCTGGTACTGCCAGACCCCTAGTGGTTGAAATCTGAATGGCCGGACTTCGCATGACGCGTGTATCTGTCTGTGTATCTGTCGTCCCATTTATGCCATATATGGAGAAAAGAGGAAAAGAGGGACAAAAGAGGGATCCGTCTGTCTGTGTATCTGTCTTCCCATTTATACCATATATGGAGAAAAGAGGGACAAAAGAGGGACAGACAAAGCCTCATGTAGGCCGACCCTCTGGGTCTGGCAAAAATCTGAATATATATAATCATATATAATAAGCCACTATGAAGCGCTCACACTCGTTGCACAGTCAATCCGACCGATATGCCCATACATGGGTGTATCAGGGCCCCTGGGGGTCGATTTTAACCATGTTAGATTCATTGAAAACACGTGCCTGGTTCTGGTGGCTGATGTTGTCCTTCTAATGTGTGAGTGACTGACATCAGTGCATGTTGTCCACCGCCCGACCATCAGGGGCCCATATATGACGTAATAGTACTGATGTCATAGTCTGGCCTGGACTCCATATTTTGGCATGGCTAACTCGGAACTCCATTTATGGGCATAAAAGGGACACAGTGCGCCTCGACAATGGCTTGTTGTAAGCAAGCCCCCAGAACCGAGAGGGATAGGTGAAGCTCAACTGAGCATACACCAGTGTGTCCACACTGAAGAGAAACCTTACCACTGTCAACAATTTGACAAGAGATTCAGATACCCTGACAGACACCAGCGCAGTAATATAATAATAATACATACTGTACGATTTATATAGCGCTTTTCTAGGTACTCAAAGTCGCTTTACAGAAACAAAATAAAAACAACTGTCTTTTTATGCCTTTATTTAGAGAGGGATAGGGAAAGTAGGCAGGAAATGGGGAGAGAGATGGGGGGGGTGACACGCAGCAAAGGTCGTCCGTAACGGGAGTCGAATCTGCGACACACTGTCAGGCTGGCATTGCAATTTTTTTTTTTTAAAACTATAAAAGAAAGGTAAACAAAAGTGGAGGGTTGGGATTTTATGTAGGGAATGCGAGTCTAAAAAGGTGGGTTTTTAGTGTGGTTTTAAACGTGGTGAGGGTAGGGGGGCAGCTCTGATGTGAGCTGGGAGTGGGCAGCCACCGTGAAGGCCCTGTCACCTCCGGTTCGCTTATTTGTCCTGAGGGTGTCCAGGGGGTTGGCATCACCCGACCTGAGGGAGCGGGAGGGGACGTGGGGTTGGATGAGTTCAGAGTGGTAGCGTGGGGCCTAGTTGTTGAGGGCTTTGTAGTTAGTGATTAGTATTTTGAAGTCAATTCTGTGCTTGACTGGGAGCCAGTGGAGGTCACAGAGGACTGGAATGATGTGGTCCCTGGATCGGGTTCGGGTGAGCAGGCGAGCGGCAGAATTGTGTACGTACCGTAGTTTCTTGAGAACCTTGGTGGTGACGCCATATAGTAGTAGGCTATTGCTGTTGTCGAGTCTGGATGTAATGAAGGCATGCAGTGTCTCAGCAGCAGTGTGTGATAGACTGGGTCAAAGGCGGGTAATGTTGCGAAGATGAAAGAAGGCAGTTTTAGTGATCTAAGAGTGTGAAAAGAGTATTTCAGTGAAAGCTTGTGTGTAGGTGTGTGTTATTATCAGGATCAGAGGACAGCTTTCCTCAGCTTATAATGGGATTTTTTTTTGGCCATAAGAAGTCTTCGTAGAAAGAGTGAGACCACAGCATGTCATGGATCAATCCACATCTTTTTTTTTTTTTATGATTTGTACTTTATTTTTCTTTTGACAAGACAAGACATACCATACACAACATATGAATGGACAAAACAGACAAAATACAAGACAAAAAAAGAAAATACAAAGACAACAACAAAGGAAACAACAACAATAAAAATAAAAATACATTGCACAGAGGCCTACTGCCAACAGTCAACCCCAGTCCTACCCCAGACAAAACTAACCTAAGTCCCTAATAGGTAGTTGAAGCTCACATAACGAGCCGGAAACGTCACCCAAGACCTGAAGCGTGTAAATGATAATATCCCCATTTTAAGTCATATTTATCCATCCTGTTGAGCAATCTATAAGACAATCTTTCATATGCGGCCAGTTGACCCAAGGAAGTAGACCACAGAGAAGGAGCCGGTGCAGATGGGTCCTTCCATGCCCTGACTACCAATCTCCTGCCTAACATAAGGGCAGTTTGAACCCACTCAGCTAAGGGGGGAGATACAGTTCGTAAAATAGAGGGGTCACCCAGAACAAAAAGCCTGGGAGAGAAGGGGATAATCAGCCCTGTCATCCTCTCTAGCTTCACATGTATAGCAGCCCAATAGTCCTGTATTTTTGGACAGCTCCATAGTATATGCATTAAGGTTCCATCTCTATCCTGACATCTCCAACATTCTGGGCTCTCGGTCAGGCCCACCCTAAATAGTCTTGACGGGGTCCAATATATCCTATTTATAATTTTAAATTGAATCAGTCTCGTACGCAGTTCTCTAGACATTTTCTTGCCATTCCTGAGAATTTTAGCCCATTCCTCATCCGAAATTAAAACTCCAAGGTCCCTTTCCCAAGGCGTCTTAGACACCATCGCGTTAGAGTCGGAGGCCTCCAGGAGCATGGCATAGTATATGGAAGCCTCGTGTCCCTGTCCGAAGATTTTAAGGATCATCTCCACCTGTTCAATTTTGGGGGGGCCTACAGTGAGGGATCCAAAGGTCTTAACCAGTAGATGCCGTAGTTGCAGATATTGCCAAAAGTGGCCATTGGGCAGGTCAAACTCTGTCTTAAGGACTTCAAAGGATTTTAGAGTGTTTTCCTGGTATAAGTCTCCTAATATTGTAATTCCCCGTTGAGACCATGCTTCCCAATGAAAAGGGTCTTTTCCTATACAGAGTTTAGGATTGTGCCATATTCCAGCCGCCGAGTGGAGAAACGGATCGAATTTAAACATGCGGGCTATTGTCTTCCAGACCCAGTGAATATGAGACACAATTGGATGTGATCTGCTAATTGAGTCTAATTTGGTTGAAAGACAATCAATAGGTCTGACAGGCGAGCAGAGTGCGTTCTCAAGACTAAACCATGGGGGGGCCCTTTCCGGCGGGAGGGACCACTGTACCATGTGTCTCATGGTAAATGCGTAGTGATAGAGTGGGAGATTAGGAACCCCCAAACCACCTTTATCCACTGGTCTCTGTAGTTTTTTCAGTTTCATTCTGGGACGTTTGTTGTTCCACAGGAATTTATTACAAATTTGATCAAATTGTTTGAAATATTGTAGTGGAATTTTAACCGGAAGGGCCTGTAGCAAATAATTGAGTCTAGGAACGCAGTTCATTTTGATGATGTTCGCCTTTCCCCACATTGATAGAAACAAAGGAGACCATCTCTCTACATCGGTACGTATTTTATCCAGAAGTGGGTCAAAGTTCGTCTTTACTAGATCGGCCAATTTAGGAGGGAAGGTTATGCCCAAATACTTTATGCCTTTTTTGGGCCATTCAAAGGAGCCGGTCTGAAATAGTGTTTTAGGACAGTACGACGTGAGTGGTAGGGCGATCAATCCACATCTTTAATAGGAACTTCTTGTCACACAGTCAATCCGCCGGCATGCCAGCCGAGAGAGAAGAAGCCCAAGCACGCATTTCACACGGTATTATATTCCCTCTCAGAGTCAAACAGAGTAGCTGGGCTAGTCCTTGTACGGCCTTGCATTCTAAGCTAAATAAGGAACAGAAAAACAGTTGAAAATAGGTGACATGAATCAGCTGTTTTAGACTCAGTAAGGTGGGTTTGTGACAGAACCGAAGGAAGAACAGGTGACAATTTCACACTACAGGGGAAAGATACAGTACATGAACATGCTGAGCTTACAAAGAGTTACCCTGACAGCTGCAAATAGAACACAAACAAACCAAACTTATCCCTCACAGAGCTATCTGGCTACAGGAATGAGAGATAAACTGACAATACTTTTGTATTGATACCACAATGACACTATATGAATTATTTCTGCTACCACATGCTCCAGTCCAACTGTGATCCTCCAGGCTTTCCGCTTCACTGAGAGAACGGTGTGTTGGTCTGGAGGATACTCTGTGTTTACTCTGTATTCTCCAGTGGTGACCCCCTCTGTCTCCCTGCCTCTGGTAAGACTCTAGTAAGACCAGTCTGCATTGTCTCCAACCTCAACAACCCAGCTGTGAGTCCCTTAAAGGGGAATACCACTCATTTTCAACATTGAACTATGTCTTTAATACACCTTAGAGCTGTTGTGTGGAAATAAGAAAAAAGCCCCCCCCCCCCCTTCTGTATTGCCTAGAACTGGATAATTGATTGAGGTCATGTGATCAGTGACATACGCAGGGTGTACTTTTGGCTGAGGGGACAGAGCTAAACAATTATGCGATTATCTCAAATAATTGCGATTAGGCGATTACGTAATAATTGGTCTCTGTAGGGTGGAAACCTCATATGTTCAAAACTGTTACGTTTCAGGATTCAAATAAAAAAATAACAAAAGTAGCAGATCTACAAGCTCAAAACTACCGGTACATCTTGTTTTCAGTACTAGAGGTTCGGGCCACGTGCAGGCCTGGAATCTCGTCATTTTAGGAGAAAGGCCACTTTTTTAAGGCCAAATGCCAGGGCAGGAAGGCCTTAAAAACAAGATTTTAGTCCATTGAAAGAATTAATAGAATTTAAGGGTTAAGGGTGATTTTAAATTTAATATGTAGACTATCTGCAGTGAAATAAATAAATTGTGGTATTTACAATCTGATCCATGCTCAGCCCTGCACCAATCAAAGTCACTGGATTGGTTTAAAGATGGGGACTCAGGGGAGTTAAGAATTCAGAATCTCAACAAAAGACACGACAAGAAAGAGACACTGGTGCCTACATATTGACAAGAAAGAAACAGAAAGTGGTACAGTCAGCTGGGGCATTAAGGCCATTGTGGCCTCAGGGCATGCCATTATTTTGAGGGGTACAAGGCCAAACTGAGGGGCAATGACGGCCATGGCCTTCGTGGCCTCCCTGAAATTCCTGCCCTGGCCACGTGGCCCTCACATCTAGAGTTCGGGCCCTCACACCTACATGGCACTGGCTCTGTATCTGTCAGTCCTTGTCCCTTTTATGTCCATATATGGAGATTCCTGATGTCATCAGTATATGGTCATATATGGGCATGCCCCCTTTTGTGCCCATACATGGAGCTGACTCGTGGTTTGTTTATGGTTATGTTGTCATAGTGACGTGGTCGACTGGCCGTGGTTTGTTTATGTTGCCATAGTGACGTGGCCTTTGGTTTGTTTATGTTGTCATTGTGATGTGGCCGTGGTTTATGGCTGAGTCAGAATGACGTCACAGGTCCGCCCTCCCGCTGGCCGGTCCTCCGTTAAGCCATTTTTGATAAAGGATGTAAATATATCAGGAGTCTCTGCGTCTATGTATGTGTGTAGCTGTCTCGCAATATGACCAAATATGGTCAAATATGTTTGTTTAATTTTGAAGTTTTATATTTACACGTTATGATGAAAGTCCCCTCACACTTGCCATGTTTACACACACAAAAGTAAATTAAATAGAAAAACATTCGATTGTGGGTTAATAAATAGGCCTACATATTAAATTGGTTATTTCAATTGCCGATCGCTCACGTGTATGCGCTCAGCGCCGCTCACGTGTGCATGTGCGCCTGACGCTGCACTATATATATATATATATATATAAAATATATCTCCATAAAATATATCTCCATAAAAAAATCAAAAAGTTGTCAAAGTCGTCCTTGGCAGTTAAGAGAGAACCTTATTCTTTCAAGGCTAATGCAATATACGATCTCATGGATCCATCTGTTATGGGTGAGAGAGGATGGATGTATCCATTTAAGAAGAATCAGCCTCCTGGCAAGAAGAGTTGTGGATGCATTAACTCACCGTGTGGGTGCAGGTGCTTTAGGAATAGAGAATAGAGTTTCCGAAAAGGGCAGTGTGTGTGTGTGTGTGTGTGTGTGTGTGTGTGTGTGTGTGTGTGTGTGTGTGTGTATCAAACACTGCAGACCAAAACACAGATAGTTTGGGATAAAACTAAAACACGTGCCAGTGGTCATCAGCCGCAGACTATTGACATCTTTTACACACATCAGACCTATCAGGATATGTCTTGGTTAGCTTTGTATTTGTGAAATAGTTTGTAGTTAGTTTTAACGTGTGAAAAGTATTAACAAGAGCTTGTTATTAAATAATAACTACATACCCCCCCCCCCCCCTTTAGGTTCCAGCGACGATATGAAATCATCCAATAACTTGTGTTCCCTCTCTCTCTCTCCTATTGATTGTATGTAGGTATGTATGTACAGTATGTATGTGTGTATGTACTTATTTACTTATGTATTTATTCATTCATTCATTAGATTGAGTGGGATGCCTCCCCGGAGCAGAAACAGCTGTGTCTTAGTAAAGGGAAAGACAACAAGGTAAAAAATGACTTGTGTTTATCATATTGACACTCTTTCTCTCTCTCTCTCTCTCTCTCTGTGTGTGTGTGTGTGTGTGTGTGTGTGTGTGTGTGTGTGTGTGTGTGTGTGTGTGTGTGTGTGTGTGTGTGTGTGTGTGTGTGTGTGTGTGTGTGTGTGTGTGTGTGTGTGTGTGTGTGTGTGTGTGTGTGTGTGTGTGTGTGTGTGTGTGTGTGTGTGTGCGTGCGTGCGTGCGTGCGTGCGTGCGTGCGTCTGACTGTATTGGTACTCCTGTCATCACAGTCACGTTTCTGTTCACGTCTCTATGCTCCTCTCTACTCAGACGGAGTGTTTCAACCACATACGCTTCCTTGAGAGATACAACTCTACGCACCTCTACATGTGTGGAACGCACGCCTTCAGACCGCTCTGTGCATACATAGTAAGAACCTCTACATCTCTATGTGTGGGAATATAAGCCTTCAGACCGCTCTGTGCATACATAGTAAGAACCTACTGTATATACCTGGTAATGATGCAAGTTTGCATGCCCCATCCAGTTGTGCAATACCAATTGTACCCGTGTCAGAGGACCCGTTGTACCCATCTGTCTGTATGTGTCCCTTTTATGCCCATATATGGAGTTCGGTGTCATGCATGAACCAAATTTAGAGTCCAGGCCAGACGTCAGTACTATGACGTCATACTGATGTCCATTTTCGATAGTACCATTTTCGTTAGACAGACGACCCCCCCCCCGCTTTGACTCTCAACCCCCCGCCCCTCCCATTGTTTGTACATATAATGTTATTTTTTTCTGCTTTTTTAACATTTTATTTGTACAGTTACTAGAAGTTCGGGCCGCTACGCGGCCCGAACGTCTAGCGTGACGCGTCGTTCACTTTGCAGTGCCACCTTACAGGCACCTCACAGTGTGAGAGAGAGTTTTGTGCTCTCCTAAATCCACGGCAGGCTTTGAAAGTACCCACTTCAGAAACCGTCGAACTGGTGCGATCTGACGGCATCCTAGAATTTATAGGTAGGATGTGATGTCATGCGTGATGTTATGCTGTCGTGAGATTACGTCACACTGGCGTTGTGTCCATATTCGGGACGACCGTCTCATCGTCATCGTCGTCTTGGTAACAGGTTGGTTTGTTGTGATGATGTAGTGTAAAGTTTCAGACAGACAGTAAGAGTGATGCAACGTGCAACGTACATACAACATACTGACAACCGACATGGCGCAGGATTCAAATTGTAAGGTAGATTTTTGGGGCGGTGTAGCCGCCCCCTATAAGTGAGTTTTGGACACCAACCAAAAAAATTGTGTACCCCCTAACCCTTCCATTGTTAATGCAAATCGATACTTTTTCCATATCAGCCAATCACATTACAGCTTGTGTCATCACCACTAACTGTAATGTGATTGGCTGACTTTGCAAATTCAGGACTGTGATTGGCTAGCGAAACACATGACACATGTGCAGCCCTATGAATAGCAGTATGGACTTTAAAAAAAGTCATAAATCCTTTTTTTAAAGTGAGTCATGTTGTGATGACCACACACCGCCCACTTCACACTGGGTGTGATTTTTTCTGTATTTTTGTGTTGATATTTGAACTGTTTGGTTGCTGCTATATATGACTATGAATTGAATACCAAGGACTTTTTTGGACGGATCTTTTAGACAAAGTATTTTAAATGTAATTGTAACGTTTTACTTTTCTTTTTTGCCTAATAAAATATTCAATCAATCAATCAATCAATCAATCAATGTCATCAGGGTTCTCCATATATGTTCTGGACAACTGGATCTCCATATTATATGCCTACTGTATATATGGGCATATCTGGACATCCGCCTCTCAGAATGTGAATTGATGCCGGGCACCGCACTCCCTTGAGTTTTCACCGATGCGTGTGCTTTGTCATCCCCTGTATGGGTATGACCATATATGGGAAAAGCGGTCAAATTGTGGTTAGGTTTAGGACTTAAGTGGTTAATTCATAATACATTTTTGGAACGTTTGGACTGCCAATTCCCACCATGCTCTTACTTCGTCCCCGGTTACGTAAAAGTAAAGATCATGCATCAAGTATTCAAGTCAGACATAATGTCATCCTAAGCATTCTGTAACTTCCCAGGGCAAAGGATTAAATGTGTCACTGGAGTCCCCCTCCTTTACGCTGCTGTCTCCCTTACGTGTCCCGCTGTTTTTAGGACGAGGAGACTTTTGTGATGTCACCTCAGACCGAAGAGGGTCGAGACAAATGTCCATACAGCCCGACAACTGGCTACACCGGTCTCATCGTTGGTAAGACCCACCACAACACACTCTCTACGCTGAGCCCTCCACCTTTTTACTAAGTAGGCCTATAGAGGGTCTAAGTGTTTAAAGCTGCATTCCATAACGTTTTTCAAGGACCAACTTTGTCACATCACAGGTTTACAGGTGTAAAGAAGTGGGTGTTTTTTTTTCTTTTTCTACAAGCTTCAGAAGGGAGAAGAAGAAAAAGGAGGGGGGGGGGGCAGGGAGAAAATTTTAACTGTAAAGAAGCATATCAAAGAGAGCAAAAATAATAACAATCAAGATATCTACATATATACACATAGCATAAGACCAGCAGGTACAGTACTGTACTGTACGTACATTAGTAAAGTTAAAGATTGCAGCTCTAAGCCCTATATACTTTGTCATACTGTACAATGCACAGCAAAAATAGCTGATCTGCAAGCTTTATTTTTAGAAAAGTCTCATCTATAGTGACATGCCCAAAATAGGGATGCCAGGGTGAAAGTGGTGAATCCATTGATCAAACTGACTGAGCGGTTTTCTTCTCAGACCAGCAGATGTACACAGCCTCTCAGTACGAGTTCCGAAGCTTCCCGGACATCCGCCGCAACTCGCCGTCTCCCGCGCTGAAGACGGAGGACGCGCCCACGCGCTGGCTGACCGGTGAGTGTGTCGGGGTGGCCAGTGACTTGCTAAAACGGTAGCGCTTTGCAATGTGTGATATATACAGTACATACACCTATTCAGATGCACGCAGCATCCACAAATAATTTCAACACAAAACAACAACTGGTGAAAAGAGAGCAAGTCTGCACTGTTTCAAATGCTCCCAAAACAATGTCTCAATGCTTCCAGACAACGTTTCCACCAGTGTTATCGAGTTGGCTTATTAGACTGTAACAAGCTCACAACGCGTCGCGATGCGTCGCGTTGTAAGCTTGTAAATCTGTTATTTTTGGAATATTCTTGAAACATTTTAACAACACAATACGGGGGTGCCTGGCACAAAATGTTTTCAGATGGGGATACGTTTAAGTTTTTTACAGATTTTTCATCTGAACATACAATTACAATTACATATTAATTTGGGGGTCCTTGACATGAAAATGTTTCAGAACCACCACTGGTTTAAACAACATTAGGAAGCAAGCCCAAATAAGCAACTACACTTTAAAAACAAGCCCAAACAAACGCAACCTGTAACTATCAATATTTGCAAGCGACTTTATACAGACACGCCCAAAGTTGCTTATCTCTGCTGTCGGGCAGAAACCAGCGATGTCCAATATATTTACTTTTCAGGAAATGAAAAACGTGTTTTTAGAACAACACAGCATTGCCTAATAAAAGTTGGTATGGTAAATACATTGTCAGATATTTGAATGTGTCCTTATATTGTCATCTCTTTACCCAAATACAGCTCAAGTGGAGTTAGGAGGTTTTTGACCATTAATGTGGAGATGGGGTATATTCCCGTCTGACTTGGTCATTCTAATCAATGGGGGTCAAATCACCATTAATACCAATGTATTACCACAAGTTGGAGTTAGGTGGTTTGACCGATAGTGTGAGGATCCAATGGAATTAGAAGGTTTAGTCAGAAGAGCCTTTTTTATACTTTTCATTGGTTCAATATTTGTAAAACCCACACACACACAGACGTAAAGGGTGTTCAATAGCACTGGCTTATAAAAAAAATAATTAAAAACGTTGAAAAATGGAGATGGTTTCTGCCCGACAGCGACGTGGCAATAGGCGCACGTGGCAACACTGTTGGCTGGTTATAAAGTCATCTATTACACAGATGACTTTAAATAGGATCTCGTTCTTGCCACAAAATAGGCTATATAATATTGTAGCAAATATGCCTACTTACTGGTCGTAACTTCAGCATGGTACAGGACGTAATAATCCATAAATCATATAAATATAATTTATGAATTATTACAATATATATAATATATTGAAACTTACGTCACTGTAATAGTAACGTGAATTCTTGTCAGACTTGCAATAAATATCCCAATAGTATTACTGTAAACAGAGAAATAAGAAATGACACACGCCTTCTTAATAACCGTAGTCTCCAAATTTATTAAGGTAAATAACTACACAAAATTGATCCAAAATGTCAATGCATTTCCTTGTACGTCATAACTAAGTGATCTATGTGTTCTTTCATTCAACGTTTAATGACAGGCTGGCGCTGTCATCAAAGGTCATGACTTAGACCTATTGTAGACCATATTTTGAGAGAGGCCGGTATGTAACACCTTCTCCATCAATATATGTCAACTAGAGGACCAGTTAGATAACTTAGAACCAAAAGCAAAGTATTAGTTCACCCACTGAAATGAGGGCTTAAGTTTTAGTAGTTAAAGTGTAACATAGGATATCGTGTGGGAGAGGAAAGAATTGAACAGAAATTAACTACCACGCTGCCTGGAAAAATGACATATCATGGGGCCCTTTAGGAAGAAAGAGACCGACACATACATACAGCCTATCATCAATTGTTTGCCATAACGTCATGTGTTCAGAGTCATACGACCTGGGAGTCCTTTTGTGACAGTCTTTTCCAGAGTCCAGTGAGCGGTCAATGTCTGCCAGGGGTACGGTGGGAGAGCTAGAGTGTCCGGGCGCTGCGGCCCTCACTCTCTCTCCCCCCCCTGGGCCTTTGGGATCAAGTCAGGCTGGGTTGAGGAGTAGCAGCGAGGAGAAGCAGGAAGAGAGTGAGAACTGGCTGACCAGTGCTTCTTATAGTTAGAAGGAGGAGTCTCCATCCTTCTTGGCCCATTGGGGGGGCGTGTTAGAGGCAGCTGTGCGGGTGGCCACTTCCCTTATTACAGTATGAAAACTACATTTCTCTGCTAACTTTCTTGGGGACCTTCTACTACTACATTCGGCCGGATATTGGAAATCACGATGAATTTAGAATTGTCTAGGTACTAGACGTGAAGGCTTTACGTCAAATAGAAAGCAGGATAAGCATCAAAGTGTAATTAACAAGGAAAGCATCCCTTTAAAACACCAAAGTACATATTATTGTTGTGGTCACAATACAGGACAATAATTATATATATTTTAACGTCACAGAACATAACACGTAATCAGTTTATTCACATTTCTTTTGCTCACTGATACTTGTGTGTTCCGTGGGTCTGTGTGTATGATATTGTGAGCGCTTGCCAAGACATTCTTCCAGGTCATAAAAGTTGCAGGTTACATCCTTATCTTGAAGGTTCAGGACAGAGAGCGAGGGAGAGAGAGAACCAACTAGGAAGTGTGTCTTTGCAGACATTCAAGTGAGCAATAAAGGTCTCTCCTTATCTCAAAGCCTGTTGTATCCTCAGGGAATCTGTGTTCCCTCTGGATGAAAAGGGGGGGGGTGGGAGAAGATGAGCCAAGGGGTCCATTTGGTTATGACAACCGAAAATCATTTTAATTAGCTTTCTTATGTCCATACCTTGGCCGATACTACTACAGAACACCCCTTTGTTATCAAGCTCAGACGAAACAAAACGTTGACGTCACGACCTTCGATAACACAAAATAAAAGGTTAGAGGACAAGTCACAGCACATATGATGATATGGGTTCTATTACCCATTTCTAGATGACACACACAACATATGCAATGGTTCCTTTCTTCACCCAACTGGGGCTAGGCTTGTTGGCATTTGGTTAAGGAAATAGTATTTTCACAATGTCTTTGTCCCATTGTCCTAGTGGGGAGGAGAGGGAGAGAGAGAGTGTGGGTGTGTGTGAGATGGCATGGCTGTCTCTTACATCCATTTCCTGTATGTCATGAATAACACAGGCCTCCCTCCCATTTACGTCCAAGGAGTGGGGAAGCTGGAGGCAGAAGGAGAGAGCTTTAGTAGACTGGTAACAGGAGATCTGGCTGACATTCCTTCCTTATCTCTACGGCCCTGTGGGGGCTCAGTGTTCCGGGGACCGCTGGGGTGAAACCGGTCACTGTGATCAGAGGTCAACAGGGGTCCTGAGCCTTGCTTCTAGTCTTTATGCTGTGTCAGCGTGTGGGGGCGGGAGCCCGATACATCTCTTCAGCATCCAAACATGCACCCCTCTGCATAAGTCCAATTCTGGGATGGTCTGATATTGCTGTGATCACTGCCGAAATCCATCATCATGGTTGCTGGATCTGTGATATCATCAAGGATTCATCAGTCTATGAAGACAAAGAAAAAGAAAAAGCAGCAGGGCAAAAACCCAATATGGGACGCGGCCCAGAGATCTTCCGGCCTCTGTGATCCGTAATCATCTGTACATGTCATTATGGCAACACTTCACACATAAAGTCACACATACCAAGGTTGAGAAGCACAGAGGTGAAAAGCAAGAGGATGTCTAGAATTTAGGGGTCTATACCTATACCTAATATCTATTGTATACCTTTCTACTTTCCTTATTCAGAGTACAGGCTGCTCTTTGTGTGGGGCCATGATAATGGTACATCATACTAGGGGGGACACATATAAAGGGGCATGCATAGTACTCGTGTCTATGGTGTTGCCTCTGAGAGAAACATTAACCTTGTAGTGGAAGGATGAAGCAAAACAGATGTCTACGCCTATCAACTTCTACACTAGAGGACTAAATGACCTTCCCTGACTTTTATGGAAAACAGGCAGGGGGTAGCATGCAGTCAGAGTGGCTTTTGTGAAAGTGGGCCTACTTCAATGAGTTTTTTTCTTTGAAAGAAAATAAAACTAAAACCATCAAAAACATAACGGCTCTTATCCCATTCCTAATATGTGTGGGAGAGAGTTTTGGTTTTTAATACCCTATTGGCATTTGTCTTGGATCTATGTAGAAAAACAGACAAGCAAAACAAATAAACAAAACAAAAGAAACCTTCGAAGCATTATTGAAGTCATTGAATGAGTCCTAACACTTGACTTGCCATGCAAGGGTGGTCTTCTCTGAATGTCTAAAGGATGTTGTTAGTTTCCGATCCGATTCGTGTCAGTTTCTGAATCAACACATGCCTTCAGCTATTTCTGCCAGAGTAGCACTAACAGTGATGTGGCGATGGTTTAATTTAGACACTGGTGTCTTAAGTTATGGTTTCAGCAACCTTTGTCAGGTTTGTCTTAACCAATGGCCTAGCTGGGCACGGGCACTAAGTAGCTGTGACTTATATAGCACATTGTCACTTGTTTAGGGAGAGATCGGAGATTTTGTTTCAGTGTGTAAACTGCAACCATACTACAGTAAAGAACTACAAACATGGCGACCTCTAATTAGTTACCTAAAGTCAATATGTCTATTTGGGCACCATGCTGTCATGGCTGTTGAGCCTTGGTCCATTGTCAAATAGGTTTAGTTAGAAAATAACTTACACGTGGTCTTAGGGTCACCCTGGGGGTCCCTTAAGCTATCATTAAATAGGCAGAGATGAGCACCTTGTGACAGCATTCAGCACTGCTGTCCCTGAATTGCGTCTAACAGACTTGGTCAACAGTTGGCAATCTTAGGGTGATATCATTGTTTATGACTGACCCCCTTGATGCGGAGTTGATGAGTCACGGAGGCCTGACGGAGTGATTTATCAGCGCCGCATTATAATGTCACACCTGAAATTGCCAAGTTTTGTATCACCTAAAGGGTGGGGTCTGTGAAGTGGCTTAGCATAGCGAGCCACTAAGTAGACTACATGGGCGGGAAACAGAGTACCAGTGGTCAGGGTGTCTGCGTAGACGTGGTGGGTCCCCTGAGGGCCCACATTTTAAGTTACTAATAGCAAATGGCACGGGCTTAAGATGCCACGTGGAAAATGTCAAATGTGCTTAATTTATTCTGAGCTTCAACCATTCATTAAGCTTATGACCAATAAGGAGAAGAGCTTTATTGACAGGAGCTACAAAGAAAAGAAAAAAATATATAGCACTAATGCATGGGTTCAATCTTAATTGGACATAGTACTGATGATTAAACCTGTTAGCCTTAGCATAGGTCATCAGTATTATCGTACAGCGCCTAATCTGAATAATATTGATACTGAACAGTTGCATTACCAGATGCATATGGGAAGGTATGAATTGGATTCCATACATTGTTCAATTTGACTCACAATAATAGAGGATTCATTCTGGCTCAAGCCAAGATACCATAGTTGACTATAATGTTGTAATCAAATTATGTAAAGTTCAACAAATCAAATGCAAGTATATTAATCCTGGCCAGATCATTCTTTGACAATTTGTTTAGGACTGACATAATTGTATTCTCAAATTGGAAGCCCAACCATAAATATTTGGTAAAGTATAATATATAGTATATAATAAGAATGTTGTTCATTTAGGATTACAACAAATAAACAGGAGAATAGACTTCCATCCTGCTTAAAATTTATTTTTGTACACATAAATTTGTATTAACTTTAGTCAACGATAAATTTGGTTGGATCATACAACATGCGGAAATAGTACATTAATAGACATTCAAAATGTCTTAAATTCAATTTATAGTCAGAGTCCATGGCATTACCTGATTGAATGTTTTCATTCAATGGATTATAATAATAATGATAGGTAATGTTCAAAACTGTTCCCACCACATCATAGTCCAGTATCAAAATTATACAAGCAGCAGAGGTACTATTTAGACTAGATTGTCTGTTAGATTCGGTTTCAATCCCTTCGTTCGGGAGACACTCAGATTAAACACACTGTGGCCTTCGCCCTGTCAGTCAGGAACAGGTAGAAAACATGTGTTTTAAACTAACACCATGGTCAGCTTAGCAGCTTTGATTAAGCAGCCAGGGGCAAACAATATAGACAAAATGTACATCTTACAGCTGCGTTTTGGGACAGATAGCCAGAAAGTGGCTGGAAAAGCAATGCCACCTTCACGCTGTGAGGAAAGTGGGAAACACTGTTTTGGCGTCAATGGGCCGTGTTACGACCTTGGGTGTATAGGGATTACAACGTGTTTCAATCAATTATGAAACCACAGAATAAGCGTGATCAGTCTGCAAAATTCCCTTGGAGAGCAGGCAATTAAAAAAAAACCCTTCCATTAGCCGAGAGCCTTTTACAACAGTCCAAACTTATTGTGTCGTTCTAAAGAAGAAAGAAAGACCTTTTAACACCGCATGGGCCTGAAGTTGAATCAAGCAGTTAACTTATTAACACCTATGGGTTTTGGGTGACCACTATATTGGTTTGTATGGGGTGGTTTCTTACACGTTCGAAGTGTGCGTTCTCATACCACGCGTGCAAACCATATGCCCGCCTTACAAGCACAAAATATAGCAGACCACATAAGTTATTGATTATTATTTTTATTTTTTTTAGGCAGTGCCCAAAAATATATCACACAATTCCAACACTTATAAGCTCCGTCCGGGAGACTTATAGACTTGCATAAACCAAAAGGTACTAGGAATTGTTTAACCAACACCAATGATCATGGTCAGTTCAGCCGCAGTGGCTTACATGAGTTTAAAGACTAAGCACATCATTAACTGACCCAAAGGTGTGTCTTAGTTAGATAGCCATCATGGGGCGGTAACGTCACATCTGTGTGAAAATATACTACAAGCGTCAACCTCACGTTGGTTGCTATGACTACCAGTCATGCGTCATGGACAGGACCGGTTTCTTTCCATGGCGTCCCATGGAGAGGGTGCATTGTGCGCCTCACACAAAAACATGGCCCATATGTCTCATGGCATGACCTTTTGGAATAGACAAAAGTTGTTTAGTATAGCTTGCTTGGAATGTACACAAAATTAAGAGTCCCCCCTCAAAGCATTTGGCTAGGGTAGGATTTTTGGTGTTGGGTCACGGGAGGACGCGCATTGGTTTTCCGTGCGGTCTGTCTATCAAACCGTGACGCGACCTTGATTCTGGGGAATCTGACTACACTGCTATGTAGGGAGGTGCTAAGATACGGTTAGCGCTAACCATATGAAACAACATACACTCATAAAGTATAGTACAGTAGGTCACCGTTATGAAATTTGTAATGTGTTGTGATTTTTGGTGGAGACAACAAAACTATCTGTATATATCTCCCACAACTCTATCATCATCATTTGTCCGGGGGAAACTAGCAGATCAAAACTGCTTGTCCCCCATTATTAGGAAAGCAAAGAGGAGACAATGACTGAACAACAGTTTCCAACACGGTAGTTTGTGGTCTAACTGTCATTCTTGACTGATACCCAAAAACAGGTAAACTACGTCCCTTGAACTATGGCTGTTTATAAAAATCGCCATACCAACTGTTCTGGCTGTGACAGAGTATAGGGCATGACTCTATTTCTCTTGTGACAGGAGGGGACTTATTATAGCTCCAATTGTACAGGTCAGTTGGAGTAACCTGATATCTACACCTTGTTGAAGTGGTGGAGTCATGGCTCTCAACTCTACTCAATACAACTCACCTAGTCTTTTCTCAGTGCATTAATCACCTTGTGCTGGACAAATGTCTTTGTTTTGGGCACTCTCCTTTTTTTTTTTTTTGGAGTGGTCAAAACAAACAAAATTGATAGCTCAATCTACTGCATGGGCAGGCAACGTAAACACTGTATCACTGAAAGGATACACTAGCGTATACGGAATTCTATTGAATGATCGTGATACTGTTACTGGATTTTTAACACTTGAGCGCTTGGTGAGCATGGCTAGGTTGCAAAAATTGCGTACGAGTGGCATACGACCAAGTACTTTTAGTTAATTAAAATATTTAATTTGGGTTTGAGATCACTTTACCCTAGATAAGCATTCTCAGACCCTTTTTATATTTATACAAACAAACTTAAAGTTAGAGGTTTGATCAATTATAGTTTTAGCAATTTATTTTTACTTAGAGAAACTAAGCCCTGGTTGAAATGAAATATTCACTTCCTATTAACATATTTCAGAAACGTTTGGGCTTTGAGTATGCAGTAGTGTGCAGTGACATTGTTTTCTCATTTAACTGGTAGTAAACAGGGTTGAAGTGGAATGCAATTTCACTCTCATCTTCCCAGAGAATCAGAGACCCGGAATAACCAAAACAACAGCATGGAACTACATCTCATACAAATTTAGGACTATGGGCCTAGTTAAGAATGGTAATCTCAGAGAAACGTGGTTTCTTAGGGAAAAAGGCAAAATGTTCGAGCTTACTCCAAAAGTCCAGACAAGCACTATTAGTGTTAAAACTCTACAGATTTAATCAACACCACACGTGAGTGCAAGCGTTACTCTAAATCAATTGTCCGTTCCTTGCCTTCTGACTTTTAAATAGTTTCTATCTCGACTCCACATTTTGATCAGGACTTGGGCAAGGTTTGACCTATAACATTGTTTAGTCCTTAATTTGAATTAAGGTGGAAACATTAAACCAATTATACTTAGGCTCCCATCAAATCATGGTGAAATTAGCAGTGGTCACCTACATTTTTTTTAAATGATAGGGCCTGTAATTTCTCCCGGGTTACATCCGGTACTTATAGTTATTCTGTCTCTTCTTTGTAATATACCTACCATATGGGATAACATATGCAAGTATAATACTTCGAAGATAAGAAAACTGGGCTTACATATATATCCTCCAGTTATTCTGTCTCCTCTTCATAATACACTTACATATGTTATCCCATATGCAAGTACATTACTTTGAAGATACGAAACTGGGGCCACATACGTAACCTCTAGTTTTAATCGTCTGGCAACAGACTCTCATCATTTAATAGCCTAAGATTGTTTCCTAAATAGACGAATACAACTTTGAAATCATCAGGATAAAAATTAGAGAACTTAAAGTACATTACAATTTGAATCCTTATTCGAAAAGTTAAAAATGTTAACAGCAATTTAGCATGTAATTGTTTAAAATCTACACATTTTTGAATTAACCCCATAAAATGATGACTTCACGTTGAAACTCAATTCGATTAAGTCAGAACTTTGTCATAATTAAACCATCGTATGTAGTTGTTCTCTTAACAATTAACGAATCATGGCTTTAGATCGACAGAATAACGACCATGAATTCAAAATCAAATTAAATTAACTCAAAGGTAAAATTTGGAATAATCAAACAATCGCACCCAGTAGTTGCATGTCATTCATTTCAGAATTTTGGGCTCATTTGAAAGCCATGTAGCCACCGTAGGCTAGTATAAATTAAAGATTGTCCTGATCAACGTTTACTAACTCAGCTGTGTTGGGGATCAGAGGCTGAGATTGATTGAGATCAAATGGGAACTCGAATAGAAGTTTTGTCTGCGGGAATAGATTGGCTACAACCATCTTGAAACTTTTATTCAATAAATGATCAAAGTTCCTATGCTTGTCTTCAATTTAGGAGTAAGTCAACAACATTTAAGCTGATCGGTACTGATTGTCTCAGTCCTAGTACTCTACGCCACAAGTATCACAGTATCACGACATTCAACAGACATGCTTATGTCAAACACAAGCAGGGAAGGAGGAGGGGTGGTTTCTTGTCATTCATTTCCACGCCTGAATAAACATTTGGGTTTGCTACAGAGCTGAGTGGCAGAGCACTCACATGAAGTTGTAAAACTTCCCCCCCCCCGGATGACTGATGACTGGTACTCTGTTTTAGTTTCGCAAGCTGGTCTTGCACCATTTCTTGCTACTCACATAGGAGATGCCATTTTGCATTCAGTTAGAAAAACATCAGAGGTATTTTGAATGGGACACAAACACCCCCTACCTCCGGAAATAGTAGCCTGTAATTGCTACACAAATGCACTTTGAGGGACAACATCTCATGAGGAAGGAAGCCTTTTCATTCCCTCAGATTAAAGGTAGGGGCTTCACTCACCGTCCAAAGTGCTTAAATCACAGTGGGCTTTACCTATTAGTCCATAAAATTCAAGAGGGCTGTTTACTCTTTGTCTTGAATTGTTTGGAAATGAGTAGGTGTCTTTTTGGAGCCCATGTGACTGAGATTTCACCCTGTAGACTTGGTCAGCCAGTCAAGATGAAATCACGGGCCAGTTGGAAAAATAAAGCAACTAATTATTTTTTATTTTTCCTTCTGGTCTGTAAGCTATATTTGGGATTCCCAGTGAGCATTAAGCATTATCATAATGATTCACTCGAATTTCCCCGTCCCTTAAGACTGTATTAAACAGCTTGAGAGGTGTACTAGAGCTAAAAAACCCGCTTATGGTTTATTAACTCAGTCTGATCTGTAAGCTATATTTGGGATTCCAAGTGATAAGTAAGCATTATCATAATGATTCACTCGAATTTCCCCTTCCCTTTAGACTGTATTAAACAGCTTGAGAGGTCTACTAGAGCTAAAAAACCCGCTTACTGGTTTATTAACTCAGTTCAGTTTAGACCTAATTTCGCACTTGGTTATGCTTAGAAACCATTACCAAATTTGTCAGGATTAGAAGGGATCTCATTATCTAAGTAGCTAGTTTAGAAAAGTTTGAACAACCTTCAGAGTGCTGAACCCACATTTAAGCAAAACTTAATTCGTTTCCCGGGGGAGACAAAAACTCTTTTTACTGTGTCTCGCATTCGCTCCTGCCGAAACGTGGGTGACGTCAGTTTTAAAAGGGCGGATCAACTTGCACACAGATGTTATCAGCATGCGGTTTAACTCAATATTTCCAACAACTGCTTAAAAACAGTTCTTAGGAATCTTGAGGCTCTTACTTCTGCTAAATGCTACTCAACTCAGCTGTCCGTCTACTGGGGACAGCAGACCGGATTGTTTCAGCACAGATATAGTTATGATCAACTTAATTCACTAAACTTGATTACGAAAAAAAAAGAAAACAACAACAATAATTGGCCTATTATTATTGTTATTTTTACCCGAGAAAAAAAAAATATGATTTTTTTTTTTTTTTTTTTTTTTTTTCAAAAATATTATTTTTGATATCTCAGTGTTTACAGTATTGGGATAAGAGTCTGCCGAACCGCGGGGCACCACCTGTAGCAAATATGCCTACTTACTGGTCGTAACTTCAGCATGGTACAGGACGTAATAATCCATAAATCATATAAATATAATTTATGAATTATTACAATATATATAATATATTGAAACTTACGTCACTGTAATAGTAACGTGAATTCTTGTCAGACTTGCAATAAATATCCCAATAGTATTACTGTAAACAGAGAAATAAGAAATGACACACGCCTTCTTAATAACCGTAGTCTCCAAATTTATTAAGGTAAATAACTACACAAAATTGATCCAAAATGTCAATGCATTTCCTTGTACGTCATAACTAAGTGATCTATGTGTTCTTTCATTCAACGTTTAATGACAGGCTGGCGCTGTCATCAAAGGTCATGACTTAGACCTATTGTAGACCATATTTTGAGAGAGGCCGGTATGTAACACCTTCTCCATCAATATATGTCAACTAGAGGACCAGTTAGATAACTTAGAACCAAAAGCAAAGTATTAGTTCACCCACTGAAATGAGGGCTTAAGTTTTAGTAGTTAAAGTGTAACATAGGATATCGTGTGGGAGAGGAAAGAATTGAACAGAAATTAACTACCACGCTGCCTGGAAAAATGACATATCATGGGGCCCTTTAGGAAGAAAGAGACCGACACATACATACAGCCTATCATCAATTGTTTGCCATAACGTCATGTGTTCAGAGTCATACGACCTGGGAGTCCTTTTGTGACAGTCTTTTCCAGAGTCCAGTGAGCGGTCAATGTCTGCCAGGGGTACGGTGGGAGAGCTAGAGTGTCCGGGCGCTGCGGCCCTCACTCTCTCTCCCCCCCCTGGGCCTTTGGGATCAAGTCAGGCTGGGTTGAGGAGTAGCAGCGAGGAGAAGCAGGAAGAGAGTGAGAACTGGCTGACCAGTGCTTCTTATAGTTAGAAGGAGGAGTCTCCATCCTTCTTGGCCCATTGGGGGGGCGTGTTAGAGGCAGCTGTGCGGGTGGCCACTTCCCTTATTACAGTATGAAAACTACATTTCTCTGCTAACTTTCTTGGGGACCTTCTACTACTACATTCGGCCGGATATTGGAAATCACGATGAATTTAGAATTGTCTAGGTACTAGACGTGAAGGCTTTACGTCAAATAGAAAGCAGGATAAGCATCAAAGTGTAATTAACAAGGAAAGCATCCCTTTAAAACACCAAAGTACATATTATTGTTGTGGTCACAATACAGGACAATAATTATATATATTTTAACGTCACAGAACATAACACGTAATCAGTTTATTCACATTTCTTTTGCTCACTGATACTTGTGTGTTCCGTGGGTCTGTGTGTATGATATTGTGAGCGCTTGCCAAGACATTCTTCCAGGTCATAAAAGTTGCAGGTTACATCCTTATCTTGAAGGTTCAGGACAGAGAGCGAGGGAGAGAGAGAACCAACTAGGAAGTGTGTCTTTGCAGACATTCAAGTGAGCAATAAAGGTCTCTCCTTATCTCAAAGCCTGTTGTATCCTCAGGGAATCTGTGTTCCCTCTGGATGAAAAGGGGGGGGGTGGGAGAAGATGAGCCAAGGGGTCCATTTGGTTATGACAACCGAAAATCATTTTAATTAGCTTTCTTATGTCCATACCTTGGCCGATACTACTACAATATCTTGTTGTTGTTTTTTTCTTCGTCCAGAGGCGGACTTCGTGGGCTCGGCGCTGCTGAGGGAGAACGAGGGGAGCGGCTCCGGGGGCGATGACAAAATCTACTGGTTCTTCACAGAGAGGAGCCAAGAGCAGACACCCAGCTACACGCACAGCAGGGTGGCACGGGTGGCACGCATCTGCATGGTGAGAAGAAAGAGAGAGAGAGAGAGAGAGAGAGAGAGAGAGAGAGAGAGAATTGCCAGTGGTGGAAGAATTTTGGTCACTCGTGGCCCCCGGCCCGCAGGTTGAGAGCCAGTGATTTACATTTCCATTTTACACTGTAAAGCTTTCACCTGAGGAATTATACGCTCCCGTCTGCGTTCTCTGTTTAATGGCCTCGTCATTTTCTCCTACAGCAGCAGAGTGTGCAGCCATCGTACCAGCTGCTGTGTGTTCTGTGACCGTATGACAAAGCCAATGACATTTAGCACAGAATCTGCATTCCGTGTGTGTGTGCGTGCGTGTGTGCGTGTGTGCGTGAGTGCGTGCGTGCGTGCGTGCGTATAGTATTACTATACTTGTGAGTGCCAAATCAGTACAATAGAATTTGAGACATTATGAGGACAATTGTCCTGGTCTTCATAAGAGAAATGGTTGTTTTATGGTAACAAAAACAAAACAAAAAAAGATTCAGGTTGGGGTTATGGTTAAGATTAGGCATGTAGACGTTAGGTGTTTGAGTTGTGTGTGTCTGATTTATACTTATTTGCTCACCGGTGTTGCACACCACGAATAGCCGACCTGAAAGCTGCGACGCGTTGTGAGCTTTTAGATCAGATATTTTCAGTGCATGATACTTTAGGGCAAGGGTAATAATGTGGCATTTGTAAAATTGCCATGTTTAAAATTCCGAGGTTCTCACAAGAATTGTAATCTCCTCTTCAGGGGGACAGAGGAGGTCGCCTGACCCTCCAGAAGAGGTGGACATCCTTCCTGAAGGCCAGGCTGCTGTGTTCTCTACCTGAGTACGACTTCCACTTCAACATGCTGCGCAGTGCCTTCGTCCTGCACGGACGCACGCCAGGCGAGACCCTCTTCTATGGCGTCTTCGGCCTGGAGTGGTGAGCGGGGGTTGGGTATCGATTGGGTTTTACCCAATACCAGTGCTAAACTGTTTTTTTTTTTCTTCTAATGGTGCCGGTGCCTAAACGGTGCCAGAAACGGTGCTTTTCAATACCAAAACAAAACGACATTAGTCAATGAAAATATTTTTGTTTAGTTTAAAATTCAAAATACAAATCTTGTAGTTCACACTCCCAACGTACTTTTACATTTTTTTCACTTTTTCGATCTGACATTATACAAAAAGTAATAATGCACCAAAATCAATCTTCTCACAAATCATTCAGATGGGTCAGCCATACTAATCAAAATCAAATCATTCTTTTAGAATATTGAATTATAGTCTATTTTGTGTAATTTCTTTTGTAGGGCTTATGATGGCAAAACTGGCATCTAAAGGGTTCATTTCATCGTGATTAATTAAATCATGATATAAATTAAACAAGAACCCCTTCATGAAAAAATGGGGCAAATAATTTCCGAATAATGATAGAAGTCAAATTTGTTTCTAGAATATCGAATTATAATGTATTACCAAAAAAAAAAGGTTAGTGGTATATGATCAAGGCATCTAAAGGGTTAATTTAGTTAATTAATAGTTAAATAGTTAAATCATGATATAATGTAAACAAGAACTCCTTCATGAAAAAATACATTATATAGTTAACATTCTCAACGTAATTTTCTTTTTTTTTAGCAAGGCATGAGGGTTAAGTCAAAAATATATATATATTTTTTTCCACCACAGTTTATGTTGTCTGGGGTCTCTGTGGCCCGTCTCAGAGTTCTTTTGAGAGTGTGAATTTAAATCAGCAGAGGACAAGCAGATGAAAAGCCAAGAGATCGATGCACTCCAGATTATTCACAGAAGACTAGAGGCAGGAGATGAAAGACAGCTGTGAAAGACAGAACGAGATAGAGAAGAAAGTTTTACACCCCCCCTCCACCCCAAAAAATGAAAGAACATTTCGGGGAAGGGTGGAGAGTGAATATAAATTGACAATTTAGATTCTGTTGAAAGTGTGTTTGAGTCTAAAGGGCTTTTGAGTTTCTCAATAGGGTTCATGGCCTGAATGTTGATCAGCATTGCCAAGTCCGCTTATTAAGCAACGTTGGGCTTGTTTTTCTGTAAAGTTGTTGCGGGTTGCGTATTTCTGAGGGATTGTTTCTAAAGTGTGGTTGCTTATTTGGGCTTGCTGTTTTAATGTTGTTTAAACTAGTGGTTCTCAAACCTTTTCATTTCAAGGACCCCCAAATTAATAGGTAGGCTATTTGTCCACGGAACGAAGCGACACGTTGTGAGCTTGTATATCTGCTATTTTCAGTATGTTGTTGATCTGTGTCTCTCTCTACCTCTTAGGAGGAGGTCAGAGGTTAGTAAAGTGACCATCCTCTCTGTTTGCTGAATGACTGTTTTGACTGCAGGAGTTCACGTAAGGATACAGACATGGAAAACTAATTTAGAAATGTTCTAACTATAGACCAGTCGTGGAAAAAGTACTCAAATGTTTTAGTTAAGTAAAAGTATCGATACTGCAATGTAGAAGTACTCTGTTACAACTAAGAGTACGGGCTTTTATTTGAGTAAAAGTACAAAGGTACTGGTATCAAAATGTACTTAAAGTTCTAAAAGTAAAAGAACTAAATGTTTGAAAATAGCAGATCTACAAGCTCACAACGCGTCGCGATGCGAAGCGTTGTGAGCTTGTAGATCGGCTATTTTCAAATAGCCTAGGTATAAAACAGGGCTGAAGTGGCTAATATATGTTTTATAATGTAATGATTTATATCTGCAACGTAACTAGCAACTAAAATGTTCAAATAATTGTTGTGGAGTAAAAGTACAATATTTGCCTCTGAGATGTAGTGGAGTAGAAGTAAAAGTACTGAAAATTGGAAATACTCCAGTAAAGTACAGTACTTGAGTACATTCACTAAGTTACTTTACACCACTAACATAGACTGAAAGAAATATGGACGAAGGGAACGGTGAGGTCACCCATTGGTTTCTACAGACTCGCTTTGAAGCCACTGAAGCCCTAGTAGAACACCCTACGTTATCATCAACTTTATTATCAATTAATGGGACCATCATTTACAAAACATGGTAATTGAAAGAAGTCATTGTAAAGTCCGGTCAAATCCCCATTGTAATCAATGGCGTGGCAGTTGTTCTGCAGCCAGCAGCAGGGGAAATAGGGACACCTGCTAAAGCCATTAATGAGAACTGCAGGGAATAAGGCGCTTCCTTATTCGCTTCATTAACAAAAAAAAAAGGATGCTTGCCGTCTGGTTCTCACAAACCAAAGCACTGCTTCAAAGAGAAGACTGCTTGTGGGGAGATAGTGTCTCTGACAGCATTAGGAAACATGCATAACAGTTCAATCTGGATTTATTCTATTTCTGGGCAGTTTATACTCTAGTTTAACCAATTAAAATCGGGAAAGCATCTGTGTCATTTTAGATTTTAGCTATATAGCAACTTACGTTTTTCACAAAACTCTTAGGATTTAGAACGGTGGTTCTCAACAATAGCAGATATACAAGCTCACAGCGCGTCACTTCGTGCTGCGCTGCAAGCTTGTTTACCTGCTATTTTTTAAAGAAAAAATAAATACAAAATCTTGAGGGGTGTGGGGGTCCCTGGCACAAAACATTTTACAGATGGGGATCCACTGCCAATACATCAATTTGGGGGTCCTTTGGCACAAAAAAAGTTTGAGAACTACTGATTTAGAGGGTGTTAGAATCGGGTGTAGAATCGGCCTCTGGTCTTAATGGGTTAAATTCCTTTGAGTAGGAGAGTTTAGAGAGACAGGGGGGCTGAGGAGGGTAGAGAGAGGGGAAAGACGTGCAACACAGCATGACGATGTAAATATACCCGTATAGACTCGGCACACTAACCGTTCACCCACCAGTGTGTATCCCTGGCGATGTCCCCCCCCCCCTGTTGATGAAGAGTAAACATTGTTCCTCAGCGCTCATAGCTTCTCCTCTGGGTTCACACTGTTTGCATTCTGCAGCGCTTGGCCCCTCCCTCCCACACACACACACACACACGCACACGCACACACACACGCACACGCACAGATCTGTGAGCTGTGACTAATTTTGTAGCATCCCTCGCTCCTCACTCTGTGTTCCCTTGCTTCCTTTCCTGTGTCCTCCTGTGTTGCCTTCACTTCCATCCTTGTCCTTCTTTTTTTTTAAACCCAGTGAGCCAGTGTATCACCACCACCACCACTGTCTCTATGGAAACTGGAGGTGTACTGTTGTGTTATTGTACCAGGCTTGTGATCTGCTCTTTCTCACCGCGCGCGCGTGTGTGTGTGTGTGTGTGTGTGTGTGTGTGTGTGTGTGTGTGTGTGTGTGTGTGTGTGTGTGTGTGTGTGTGTGTGTGTGTGTGTGTGTGTGTGTGTGTGTGTGTGTGTGTGTGTGTGTGTGTGTGTGTGCACACGCGTGCGTGGTTTTGTGTGCTACAGTATTGCTATACTTGTGAAGACCAAAGTACAGTAGAATTTGAGAAATAGACATTTTCCTGCATCCTCACTCAAATAATTGTTGTTTTATCATTTAAAAAAGATGTTTAGAGATACCTTTACACTAGGAAAAGATTCAGGTTGGGGTTTAGGATTAGGTATTTAGAAGTTAGGTTTAGGGATTCGAGTTTTGCACTTAATTGTGCGCTGGTGTCGAGCACCGCATCGCGACACGTTGTGGGCTTGTAGATCTGCTATTTTTGGGTTTTAGGCTTACGGTTAATGGCAAAAATGTGTAAATATGGCAATCAAAAATCACTGTCCTAAAAGGTTGATGTGCTCACAAGTAATGCAAACCTGTGTGTGTGTGTGTGTGTGTGTGTGTGTGTGTGTTTTTAGGAAGAATGTGAAAGCATCGGCAGTGTGTCGGTTCTCTCTGTCTGAGGTGGAGCAGGCCTTTCAGGGTCCCTACATGGAGAACCACAACTCTGGCTCCAAATGGCAGGAATACACAGGCAAGGTTCCTGAGCCCCGGCCTGGGATGGTGAGACGCACGCACGCACGCACGCACGCACGCACGCACGCACGCACGCACGCACGCAGACAGACAGACAGACAGACAGAGGTATACAGACATACACACAGCGGACTCCCTCTTTCTTTGGTGTTTTGCCCAGGTGGGCGTGTTAAATGCCCAAAACCTGACCTTTATTTAACCTCACAAACACTATGCCTAAACCTAACCCACGCACTATGTCTAACTCTAACCTCCAAACCACACACACCTGGGTGAAACACCAGGAAAAGGAAGAGTCCGGTACACACACACACACACACACACACACACACACACACACACACACACACACACACACACACACACACACACACACACACATACACACAGATGTACACACACAGATGTCACAGACGCACGCACGCACGCACGCACACACGCATGCACAGACAGACAGACAGACAGACAGATGTATACTGTACACATAAACGTATACACCCACACAAGTTGGTATTACTAACATTTTTAACATTTTCTTTTGCGCTAGCCTGAGTTACTGTACCTATATGTAGTTGCACGTGGGTGTCACTTGCCGAAAACAGCAGATCTATAAGCTTACAACATGTAGCAGCTCGTCTAAGTATAAATCAGGCATAACTCCAAAACCAAGCCGTGAAACTACTGTAATCCTAACCTGAAAAACAACCATTTCTCTTGTGAGGCGCAGGAACATTGTCCTCACAACTACAGTAATCCAAGCACGCTCACTTGCTCGCACACGCACACGCACACGCACACGCACACGCACATGCACACACATACTGTACCCGCACGCACACACACACACACACACACACACACACACACACACACACACACACACACACACACACACACACACACACACACACACACACACACACACACACGCGTACACACACGTACACACACACATACTGTATGTTTGGTATTACTGTCCTCTCTAATAAGCGAGCGCAGCCACAGTCAGCTCTTGTGAGATGAAGCACAAGAAGAATTGCTTCTAAATCTTCCTATCCAGTCTTATCTGCTCTGTGCCAATGAGAGCAGATAACACTTACCACACAGAGCGACGCAGAAAAGGAGAGAGAGAAAGAACAACCTTAGGACGGCAACTCGTATCGCAGCGTATGCCATTTCAACACATTTCCATCGTGATTAAAAACTTCAGGCTGCCCATAGAAGCTGCTAGCGATGATAGCAGCGGCCGCCATCCAGCAAAGTGTCACTTCAACACTTTGCAGGGCTTCATTTAAACTCTGTGGGTAGCTGGAAGGGTCTTTAAATGTGTGGAGTGTGGAAGCCTCTTAGAGGGGATGTGGGTAAAGTCCTTTTAAAAGGAACAAGGAGAAGGGTGGAAAACGTATTCCCTTATTCGGGCGCATACAGAATCCCTCGGTATGTCAGCACTCGGCGGCCGCTGATCCCCACAGAGGTGCAGTGTAACCCAAGAGAATAATCACCTTTCACCAATGGATGTACAGTAGTTGCATTTTTTTTTAGCTGGCGGGGCGCTATGGCACGCACACGTGTCGTGCACACACTCGCGCACCCGCTTGCGAATACACGCTTCCGCGGTCTGCGATTAAAATAACCTCTTAACTATGTATTTTTTCGTTTCTTTTTACTTGCATAAGGAGGATAGGCTACTTTATCATCTACAATTGTGCCTATGCACGTACCTTGCAGAGCACTGTAAATTGAGTACATTCATGAATCCTTCAGCTACTCAAACGTTACCCAAACGTTCATATCGGTGGACTGCTTTTAAAAGTGGCCTACAGTACTTCAGGTCACACAAATGGATCACTGCAATGCACCCAGCCAGTAGAGTCATTCCTAATTCACGCTGTTGACGCTTGGCACTCGGTGTGAATGGTTGTTTTTTGTTTCAAATATTTTTATTGTGAAGCACAAGTTATAGTTGTACATTTAGCTTCCTTTTTTTTTTTTAAACAAAAACAAACAGACATAAACACAAAACAGACAGGTAACATGAAAAAAAAAAAAAAAAAAAAAAACTTAAGCAAAAAACAAAGGGACCCTCCCGCCTCCCCTCCCCCTCCCCAGAAGTGCTGCCCCAGATTACGTGCGACACGGGTCGGGTCATCCACAAGGATTAGCCTTTCAACCTTTAAGAAAGGAGACTAAAGGCTTCCAAATCTTTTCAAAATCTTTCAGTTTATCTTTGAGTATATATCTGATTCTTTCTAAATGTAAGGACTCTGTCATCTCGTTCAGCCAGAGTTTGATTGTGGGGGTCTCTTTCTTCTTCCAAAATAAAAGTATCAATTTTTTTGCAGCAATAAGGCCATATGAAAGAAGGCGTTGTTGAGGTAGTTGTAGTTTCTTCATCCCTTCTGATACCCCCAGGATGACTAACACTGGGTCTGGATCTATCTCTACCTCTAGTATATTGGAAAATAGTCTGAATATCTCTATCCAGAAATTCTGTAGGTTGGGACACAGGGCATAACTGTGCAGTAGCGTTGCATCTGCTGATTTGCACTTATCACATTGGGGGGAGGTGTCTGGGAATATTTTGTGTAATTTTACTTTTGAGTAGTGTAACCGTGAATGGTTGTTTTTTGATCGATATGCTATTGTTCTAAGTTGAAGGCTTTCTCTCTCGCAGGGCACAAACGTGCACACACGTGCATGTGGGGTGCATGTGTGCAGCTAAAAAAGCTCCACCTCGACTACATCACCCCCCCCCCCCCCCCCCACACACACACACACACACACACACACACACACACACACACACACACACACACACACACACACACACACACACACACACACACACACACACACACACACACACAGTCAGATCATACTGCTAAATCTCTCCCTCCTCCCTCCTTACCACATCTCTTGCTTCTTAAATCTCTCCATCTTCTCTTTAACATCATCCCTCACTTCTTAAAGCTCCTCTGCAGAGCACAGCGTCACTGAATGAACTGCTGTCCTTTAATAACCACTTCAAGTCAGGATTTATTTAATTTTTTTTTCGCAATTTGTTGTGAGCTTGTAGATTGGCTATTTCTGCTAGTTAGAAAATGTCAGGACATGTGTTGGGGACATTCTCGCCTATAATAATGTCAAAATAGAGATGCCAGGTTGGAAGTGATTAAATCTACCCCTAATACCTCTAATAATACAGTGCAGTGTTGCCAAGTCTGCTTATTGTAAGCGACTTCTGTAAAGTCGCTTGTAAATATTGGTAGTTGTGTTTTTTTAGGCTTGTTTTTTAAAATGTTGTTGCTTATTTGGGCTTCCTTCCTAATGTTGTTTAAACCAGTGGTTCTCAAACATTTGTCAACGACCCCCAAAATCATAATGGATTTGTCCCCTGGCCCCCATCTGAAAATATATTGTGCCAGGGACCCCCATACAAGATTTGTGTTGTTGCGATGTTTCAAAAATAGTCAAAAATGGCCCATCTAAAAGCTGTCTAAAAGCGACTACTGTAGGGCTAAAGAGGTAAAACTCTTAACTGGTTGCTTCTTTTGGGCTTGTTTTCATCGACCTGGCCGCTTGTTTCTCTCGCAAAATCCCTCCTCTCATCCCTCTCTCATGCCATATCATGCTACTTTAGAAGACCATAACGCAAAGACACTTAAAAACATATTACAAGAAGCAGATGTACTGTATGAAGGCCTATGTGTCATGTCCTCTTCAACACAAAACCACTCAAACTCAAATCTCCACATTGGGAGGGTCTTTTACAGCAGGGGGTCTTCAATAAAATTGAGTTGCAGATTAGACTTGTTCATATCTATCTCTATTTCATAGATAGCTTCACAGACTTGTTTGACAACATTTATCATTGTTTAGTGTTGTGTTGGATTCATGTTAATGTGCATTTTCAGACAGTTTAACCAAAACACTCAATACTTAGAAAACTTGTACTTGGTCTGCTCTTTTTCCTGCCCTACTACACCAAACCTCTCTCTCTCTCTCTCTCTCTCTCTCTCTCTCTCCTCTGCAGTGTATAACGGATGCGTTGAGGTCAAAGGGCGTCAACTTCTCCACCTCGCTGCCAGACGACGTGCTGGACTTCGTCAGGAGGCACCCGCTGATGTCCCAGCAGGTCCGTCCCGCAGACAGACGCCCCCTGCTGTTCAGGAGGACCACGGACTACACCCAGATGGCCGTCCACGCGGTCCAGGGTCTGGATGGACACACGTACCATGTTTTATTCATGGGGACAGGTGTGTTCTGAAACGCGTATTTTCCATCGCTTATCTGCAATTTTTGAACGGCCAACATATAAATGACTGAAGTGGTTAAAATGATTGTGATGCTGTATTAACACATTTTACTGGGGACCCCTCGGAACCTCCCCTGGGGGTCCCTGGACCCCACTTTGAGAACTACTGGCTTATACAGTATAGTCGTCAGAGTGGCGAACTGACGTTCAATTCGGTGAATCGAAATTACAAGCAGGATTACGATTCTCGTTATTTCCTTCTGTTAATCGTGCATGTGATTCAAATTAAAGTTACTTATTGAGAGCCGTCAGTGCTGGAAAAAAAGATTTAGTAAACTGGACCTGAGTTGTTTCACTTTTTTTCCGTCCAGACCAAAATAGCAGACCTACAAGCCCACAATGCGTCGGCAACGCGACACATTGTGAGCTTGTAGATCTGCTATTTTTGGCTAATGTCCCCTCCCCAGAATATGGATGCTGGGGTGCTAATGGTCGAAACATCGAATCGGGACCTTAAAATATAAAGTAAAATGGTGACATCAGTAGTATTACATAGTATTAATGTCATACATTTTTGTGGTCACATGGAGTGGGCTGCATGCATTTTCAGAGCATGTTTATTTTTGAATCAATCTATCGCGTTCGCGGTTTCGGATCAATAGAACTGACACACACGACCCCTATCGGCTTGAGTAAATGTACTTTCTGCCCGCCGCACACAGACGAGGGCTGGCTGCACAGGGCCGTAGCGGTGGAGGGGCAGCTGCACATCGTGGAAGAGCTGCAGCTGTTTGAGGATGCTCAGCCTGTCACCAGCCTGCTCATCTCTACCACACAGGTACTGACTGGTACCACCCGCCTTCTGTCCAAAAGTGCAAAATGTTCTAATCCATAAATTTGATGGTCCATCTACATTTTGACGTGTGTGTGTGTGTGTGTGTGTGTGTGTGTGTGTGTGTGTGTGTGTGTGTGTGTGTGTGTGTGTGTGTGTGTGTGTGTGTGTGTGTGTGTGTGTGTGTGTGTGTGTGTGTGTGTGTGTGTGTTATTGTGACTTTGGTATTAATGTCCTACATTTTTGTGGTCACATGGGGTGGGCTGCATGCATTTTCAGAGCATGTTTATTTTGAATCAATCTATCGTGTTCGCGGTTCGGATCAATAGGGCTGACACTTTAAAGGAGGAGTTCACCCAAAAATGACTTATTTTCGATCAATTGCACACCCTATGAAGACTTGAATCCATGGATTCTTTTTTGTTTTTGTCGCATTCCTAAGCTAATAATTTGATTCCTGTCTCCTACCGGCTAATGTATCCGGTAGGAGACACAAAGTAGATTATTTGTGTCTCCTACCGGAAATACACACGGTCATCAAATTATTGTCTTAGGAATGCCACAAAAACAAAAATAAATCCATGAAATCAAGGCTTCATGGGGTGTGTAATTGATAGAAAATAAGTCATTTTTTGGGTGAACTCCTCCTTTAAGTTACCGATTTATCAGTATCACAATGAAAACATTTTTTTTAAAGAAAAAAAAAATACCATGATTTCAAATCACCGTCCGATGCTTGTGCGCCTGGTGGATTTTTTTGCGTTACAACGTTCATGTGTGTATTATTTGTAAATTATTTGTATGTGTGTGTTTGCGTGCGTGCGTGTAGATGAGTGTGTACGTAGGCTCTCCAGTGGGACTGGTACAGCTTCCACTGTCCACCTGCCACAGATACGCCTCCTGCCATGAGTGTGTGTTCGCCAGGGACCCCTACTGTGGCTGGACCGGAGCCCAGTGTGTGGACATTACATCATACACAGATAGGTGGGTGCTTACTCTATGTATATGTGACTACCGTACATGACTGTCCAATCCAATACACTTTATTTATAGAGCACCTATAAAACAACAGCGTTGAACCAAAGTGCTGTACACTCAATAGAAAAATAAAAAATGAAAAATTCAATAGAATATACAAAGAGATAAAATAACTACAATAATAGAGTATAAAGACACTTTGCTTATCGGAAACATCAACTCTCAGTCTGGATTAAAAGCCAAGGAGTACAAGTGAGTTTTCAAATGTGATTTAAACACAGGCAAAGTTTGAGACGCTCTAACATGGAGTGGAAGATCGTTCCACAGTTTGGGCGCTACAGCTGAAAACGATCGATCCCCCCCTGGTCTTCAACGTTTTGTTGGGGGGACCACAAGGAGTTGACTGGTCAGTAGATCTGAAGGACCTGGGGTTTTTGACAGATAAAAGCTGTGTTATGTACATTGGTGCCAACCCATTTAAATATTTAAAAGCAAACATTAAAATCTTAAACTGGATCGTCTAACGCAGTGGTTCTCAACCTTTTCAGGCCGTGACCCCTCAAATGAACCATATTTGAACTGGGGACCCCCCACCCTGATAAGCACTTGGAATAGGAGTCGAGGCATTACATTTAGTTTGACTTGGTTCCACAGATATATTGTGAAAATAGCCGATCTACAAGCTCACAACGCCTCACGTTGCGAGGCGTTGTGAGCTTGTAGATCGGTTGTCTTCAAAATGTTTTCCTCTTTCTTATATTATTTGACAATTATTCCAATGTTTGACAATTCTTTTAGTATAGTTTGTTGATTACTTTTGATGCAGTAATGGCCTTTTTTTTGGTTTATTTTTTTGTTTTTTTAGGTATTAAAAAGGTCTTAAAAGTCCTTAAATTGTCACTTCACTATCATCTGGGGACCCCCTCCCAATCCCGACCCACAGGTTGAGAACCACTGCTCTAAAGAACAGGGAGCCAGTGGAGAGCACCCTGGGCAAGACCTGGGATGTTGGTTGTCTAGGAAGTTGACAACCGGAAATGGTTGAATTTGGCAGAAGTACCGCCCAAGGAAATGACGTTGATGCTTTACAAATCTGTTAACATTCTCCGTGAATGAAACTAGTGTTGTGATTGGTCAAACAATATTGTTTTCGGGGGAAACAGACATCTTGTCCACTCAGGACTTCCTAGACACTCGCTGCTTTAGGTCGTGACCAGGCTCTTCTCTTCGCAGATGAGTGAGGCTGGGACCGAGGCTAAGTGGAGGGAGGGAAGAATAGGGGAGATGTGATCATACTTCAGAGGCGAGCGGCAGCATTTAGCAATAACTGTAGGCGTGATAGGCAGGCTTGGCTAACGGCAACATAAAGTGCATTACAGAAGTCGAGGCCGACATAAAAGCATGGATAAGATGTTGGAAATAAAAGAAAGGTTAAAACAGACTTAATTTTGTATAAAAGCTACAATTAATAACAGAGTGTGTGTGTGTGTGTGTGTGTGTGTGTGCGTGTGTGTGCGTGTGCGTGCGTGCATGCTTGTCCAATCAACCATGCATGAATGGATCAGCTGATTGTGTGCTGGTGCCCATGTGTCTGTGTGGTGTGATGTGACTCACCTACTGGGTTGTGTGTGTGTGACTCACCTCCTGGGTTGTGAGTGTCGCTGCGCCCTGTGACTGTCACACTGTCACACTGTCACACTGCCATACTGTTGCGTAATGACAAGCAGAACAGGACACTTGTTGACTGGAACCATAAACCTGGTTATGCAAATATGTACAGTACACTGAAAATCAACAAGCTTGTCCCTGGAAGCGATGCTATAAAAGATAACTCCATACTATGTATGCAAGTTCAACTGAATAGAATATATTTTCGATTAGCCAAATAAAATAAGGCCTAAGTGGGTACTGTATGTTTTGTAATAATCTAAATATGCAAAGGTTAGAGGATTGGAAGTGAAGTAAAAAGTAAAAATGTTTGCCTCTGAGATGTATTTTCTGCATATCTTCACAGAGCCAGGTTAATCCAGGACATTCAGCATGGCAACAGAGGATGTGAGAACAGCACTGGGGACGGTAGGTACACAGATCATCTAATCCTTACTTTAACCACTTAATCCCTATATGGTTGACCGGAGTCCCTCAGGGCTCTATACTAGTGTCTTTTCTGTTTTCTGTTATTGTGGGGAAAGCTTTAGCTGAAAATAGCTGACGCATCGCAACGTGTTATGATCTGCTATGATCGGCTTGTCCACGTACATACTGCACATTTCTGGTTTCGCTAGAGAGAAATCAGTTTGATATTCAACGCAGAAATACACTTACAACATCCTGTTAACAATCCGTCGTCCTTCCCGCGGGAGGACAAACAAGTGTACACAAGTGTGTGTGTGTGTGTGTGTGTGTGTGTGTGTGTGTGTGTGTGTGTGTGTGTGTGTGTGTGTGTGTGTGTGTGTGTGTGTGTGTGTGTGTGTGTGTGTGTGTGTGTGTGTGTGTGTGTGTGTGTGTGTGTGTGTGTGTGTGTGTGTGTGTCACCCACCAAGGCAAGCTATATACCATTTAAAGGTACAGGTCTTGTGATTAAAATAGCATCCAAGATAGCATCAAAACAGATGTTACAATCAACGCCGAAGTCCAACATACACAAACAAACAAACATTCACAAAGCTGCAGCAACTAAAGTTCAAAGTTGAATTCTACTCCACCAATATGAAATATTTCCACAAAAATGATGTTCTTGCTTCGGGGAAGAGTAAACATGATCCAATCCAGTGATATATAAAATCCAAACCACGTTTTTCAGTCAAGAAACCAACAGAAACCTTCCATAGGGTATAGCAGTGGTCGCCATTTTGTGGTTCCACTCAAAAAAGGCCATTCATTTTACCCATTTCCAAAAGTATTGATATCAGTTATTTTAAGCCTAGAATCAAGCCATCCAGGCTCCTGGTAAATCATGACCATAAAACATTTGATTCTGTAAAAAAACAACTTGCATTTAAATTAAATGATTAAATATAGTATATCATATAATTAAATATTCATATTTTTGGCGAGGTACTGCTCTGGCCTCCAGGGAGTGTGTGTGCACAGTTTCACGTCGATCGGGCCATTGGTGCTGGAGATTAGCTGTACACACACACACACACACACACACACACACACACACACACACACACACACACACACACACACACACACACACACACACACACACGGACAGATGGACGGACAGGGGCCAAAACATAGTTTCGGCCACACCTGAGGCCACACCTGAGGGCAGGGTTATTCACATCTAGCAAGCTTCTAGTAGAGGATCTAAGTACTCGTGAAGGATCATAGCAGGAAGTCTGCAATGCAGGCTGGCTCTAACACGTTGAGAGCTTTTTAAACAAGGACTGTAGCATCAACAGTGGAAGTGACAGAGAGACAGTGTAGTGTCACCAACACTGTAGTGATGTGTTCTCTCTTTGTTTTAGCAGTCTAGCAGCACAGTTCTGAAAACAATACCTGTTAAATAGTGCATTGCAGGAGCCCAACCTACTTTTTTCAGCCCCTTACTGATTTAGAATATATGGTCATACTTTGGCAATATTTCGGAGTTGAAAGTTTTGGTCACTTTGAATTAAAACTCAAATCAGAATCTTAAATTACACCTAGGCTTGATACTTCTGCTTTGATCAAGGGATTCAGGTTGCCAAGTCTTTATAAAGAGCTCATCCTTTTTTGCTTCGGGGCCCACCAAATAAGTTGTCTGTCGTAGCATCATTACATTTTAGAAAAGTATTACTCAAGTTCACTCAGCCCTATGTTCCCTCAACCCGTTGTTATGTCTCCTTATGCCATTGTTTCAGAGCTGACAAGACAATCTTATGTCTGTTATGGCCATGTTGTTTCAGAGCTGATAGTCCAGCGGAGCCGCTCTGTGATGGCCGGCGATGACGTTCTGCTGCAGTGTGAGCTCAGCTCCAACCTGGCAACCCCCGTGTGGACCCTGGACGGCAGTGAGCTGCAGGGCTACGGCCTGGACTCGGGCTTCAGAACGGGCACGGACGGCCTCCTGCTGATCGGCGCCCGAGCGGACCAGGGTGGACAGTACACCTGCTACGCCTTGGAGAACAACCTCAAAGTGGCCATGGTTGTCTACAACGTGACCGTGCGTCTGGACGTCCCGCTCCCTCATCCCCCGTACATCGAGCCCACCGACGGTCTGGAGGTCAACGGTCCTTTCCCGCCGCCTCAGACCACCTCCACGCCCACTGAACTACCCTTCGCCTCGTCCGAGAGACCCCCGCCGCCACGCCCACCAGCTCCTCAGCTGCCGCGCTCCGAGTTCCTCTCGCCAAGGTTATTCTAGTTTTGCGTTTGTCATTCATTTTCTTTCTTTTCTTTTTGACTTTTTGTTCTCAATTTCAGTTTAGTGTTGATTCGTTTTTTAAAGCATGCTTGCGAGTTTAGTTTAGTTTGTATTTTTTTTTAAATACTTTTTTATTGTACTATGGGGTAGTCAGGGGCGAGATCCAACAAGCTCAGGAAAATTGCAAAATTAGCAGATCTACAAGCGGACATGTTGTGCACTTGTAGATCTGCTATTTAATTTTTGAAGACAATTTGTTATTACAGCGAATATGATTTCACATTCACCCAAAATACTAGGCTTACAGTAAGTGAGAAATATTGACAAGTTAGTTAGTTGTCAATACAGTTTCAGTTAATTAGCAATTTTTTTGTAAGGCCTCGTTTTTATTTTCATTTTAGTTAGATGTTCATAAAGAATTGTAAACATTTGTACAAAACTTTGAATATATGTTTTTTAAAGATAAACATTTTTAACTAAAATCTTTGCTTCTGGGGGTCCCTGGAACAAAACATTTTGAGATGGGGGTCCGCGGCCAAATACATTGATATTATAGCAACATAAGTTTTTTTTCAAAAAACTGTTTTCAAAAATAGCTACAAGCTCATAGAGTGCCGCGCTATGAGCTTGTATATCTGCTATTTTTTGAATAGCCAAAGAAATCTTAAAATGACAGATGCATTCCCGGTCTTAATGGGTTAATAACCCCCGCCTCTCTCCCCCGCCCCCGTGCAGGAACATGGAGGCCATGTACCTGTCCCTCATCACCATCCTGGGTGGGCTGTGCGTGGTGCTGACCGTGGTGCTGCTCTACGTGGGCTTCTGCCTGCGGGCCGGCCACCGGGGGAAGTACTCGCTGCGCGCCGCGGACCCGGACCACCGCAGGAAACACAGCAGGAGCCGGAAGAAAATGCACCGTAACTCCTCCCACATGGAGCTGAAGACCATCTCCAACGGTAACGTCTGCAACGGGACGTCTAAGCAGCACGCGGCCCATGGCGACGACGAAGACATGCAGGTGCGTACGGTCATGGTATTAGGCCCGTCATAATTGTTACGTAATCGTCTGATCGCGATTATCCCGTTAAGACTCAAGGCACATTCTACAAATGTGCCTTCTAAATCAGTTGGTTCTCACACTTTCAAGATCTTCTCCAAATTGTTCAAAAATAGTAGATATACAAGCTCGCAGCGCGGCACAAAGTGACGCGCTGTGAGCTTGTACATCTGCTGTTTTTGAATAGCGGACGCTAAATCAAAATGACACAGATTCTTTTCCGTTTTTTTTTTTGTAACTTATTTTTTATTGTTTTCCAGTTAGAAAATTCAACAGTCAAATAAACAAGTATGAGATTGACACATAGACAGAGAAATAAAATGATATTTAATGGGTTAATATAATGAAAATTATTTTGCATAATGGTAAAAAAAAAAAAAAAAATCATCTGTTGAAATTATTTTGAAACATTTTTTTTTAAATTGTGAAAATAGCCAATCTATAAGTTCATAGATTGAGCTTATGGCCTGTTTTGGCCTTGGTAAACAATTATTAAAATTGAAATGTATAGCAATTTGTATTTATACGTTCCAGTATTCCTCGCCAAAAAAAACACAAATTAAATAGTTCATCACAATTTTTTGTTTGACGCTGCAGGACGGAGGCTTCCTCCAGATCGTTCCGGGCGAGGGACACGCGTCTCCCAACCACACGGATCAGCCTCCTCCCCCGGCCCCGCCCCTCCCTCCGCCCCAACAACAACAACAACAGCTCCTCCTCCTCTCCTCCTCCCCGTCGTCGGAATGTGACTTTTTCCCCGCCAGCAACGGCCCGACAGGGCTGGCCAGGGCGCCCCCTAGCGGCCTGTCGGCCACACTGCCCAGTGTCCTGCGCAGGATGAACGGCAACAGCTACGTGCTTCTGAGGCAGTGCGACTCGGACGCCGTCACCGTCACCGCCGCCAGCCCCGCCCCTCCTCCTGGCCACTCGTTCACCGACGAGCTCAACCGCATCCTGGAGAAGAGGAAGCACACCACGACGCAGCTGCTGCCCCGGCCCGACGAGAGTTCTGTGTAGGAGGAGGTTATAGCTAGCTAGCTCCCCTCTGTGGTGGGAGGGCTAAAAAATAGGTCAGAAAAAAATCCATCATTACTGATGAATTGATGACTAAAAAAAGCCAACGAGCGGGTTTTTGTCCTGTTAACGTCATTCCTGAACTTTTGAAAAAGGGGATTCTATTCCATATTTTTCCAATCCTTTACGTTTAATTTTTTTTTTTTACTTTCGGAGAGATTTCTGGACCAGGCCTCAATTCCAAAACGTTTCCATTCCAGAACAAAACAAAACAGCATGAGTGAACTCACAGAGAAGAGGATGGAATGGCCATGCGGATCTACCTCAGCTCAGCAGAGCGTAGCATGCCATACTGACCCCCACCCCCCCCCCCCCCCCCATACACACAGGGACGTGCAGAGAATGGTAGAGTTGGCAGGGTGCTGAAATTTCTAAAAAGGGCACTTTTGGGCGAAAATAGCCTATCTACAAGCTCACAACACGTCGCACTGCGACACGTTGTGAGCTTGTAGATTGGCAATTTTCGGTGTGCGCTCAACTAAGTAAGCCTTTTTCTGCAGATGTGGCGTACGAGTACGCCATGGATTTATACACAGAGAGGGCAATTCTTTCAACATAAAACGCTGCGATCAAGTTCAGGAGATTTCGGAAAAGGCGATTCTCTTGAATGCTGCCTTCGGGTATGGCATGGCATGGAAAGGGGGTCGTTTGCATTTCTTTCTCCATAATTAAATGGAGAGGGCACTTTTTACAGACGGGTAAAGGGCAGGGGCTCAAGCCCCCTTTGTTGTCTATGTGTGCCCGCCCGTGCCCATGCTGACCCCCCACCCCACTTGCTGATGCAACCATCCACATGTCAGCCGGACATGTCAGCCGGACGGGGCCCCTGGGCGGGTCAGGCCCCAGGCCCGGCCTACTGGACCCCAGAGAGACCGGTGGGGGCTGACAGGAACACGAGTTCCATGTGAACACGACCGCTGTGAGGACAAGCCGTGTTTTGTCTCCTTTCGAAACGCAACGGGCAGCTAGCCAATATTTTGTTTGCATTTGCAAGTGGTGAACAGATGGCTTAAATGCATATTTAAAAACATATTTCCTATGAACACGCATACCGAGATAAGTGGCGCTGGTGTTAAGGCTGGAGATGATGTTGATTATATTTTTTTAAATGTTTTTTCTTGACAATATAACGGGACTAACCAACAGCAAAATAACACCGTGAACTCAAAACAACGCAAAGGAAAGCTTAACAGTATTAATGATTTTAAAAGCACTTTAAAATGTGATTGAGACTTTTGGGGACACTGAAAGAAATGAGAAGCACAAGGGAAACCTGTCCAAGTACAGTTGCAACTCAGGTCGGTTTCACTAAGACTAGATGGGTTTAGGTGGATTAAGACACCGCATGGTGTTCAGAACCAGCGTACGAGGGGGAGGGAGGAAGCCTTCGTTTTGAATGAAAGCTTCTCTGCGTGGATGGAAGGTTCCAGCAGCTGTGCTGTATCATCACACATGGTACTGTACTACACACTGAAGGCAACAAGCAGGAAGAAATAACCCAACAACCATGACACAGACGGGTCCAAATCTGCTGCTCGCTCCCCATCCATGAGACCAGAGCCCAGCATGATGTGTGAGTCTCTGCCTGTAACCTGCCAAGTGTCCAAGGTACGTACTAGTGAGTGAGTGAGTGAGTGAGTGAGTGAGTGAGTGAGTGAGTGAGTGAGTGAGTGAGTGAGTGAGTGAGTGAGTGAGTGAGTGAGTGAGTGATTGATTGATTGAATACTTTATTAGCAAATTTGGAAACAGCACGGCAGTATAGTTACAAAAGCCCCCTGAGCTTCTTTCCATTGTGGTCCATTGTACTCAATTCATCATCAATACATACAACTTTACATTATCAGCAACAACAACACTAAATGCAAACCTAGATATATTTACAGAAAAATAGGAGGGAGCGGGGGGCAGAGGATGAGTACTTTTCTGCACAAAGTACTACACCCAACAATGTACTCAACTCCAGTACCTGAGTCAAAGTTACAGTGTAACGGGCCTGCTGCCAAACAAGCACTTAAAGAAATGGACCTACTGTAGGTGTTGGGATGCAGCCATTAGTTTTAGGAAGCGGCAGTATACTTTGATTTTTGTGAAGGCAAGTGAGAGCACCATCTTTATTTTATTGCTCATCTGTGTTTCGCGATTCAGCTCTTTTTTTTCCATTTCTAAGCTGAACTGATTTTTTTAGGACTTGTAGAAAGGTAGAGTTTGAGTGATGTGAAAAGCTACAGCACCTAGTTTATTCTTTCACAGACATTTTAGAAAGGCTTCTGATTTATCAAAGGAAAACATCCAAAGCAAGACTATGGAGTCTAAAACAGGCTGAAGTGAACACTTTAATGTGCACTCGCTCAGGCACAGAGGTGACTGGTATAGCACAGACGTGCTATACCTTTTATTCCTTTCCTAATCTCTGGGTTTTGCCATTAACTTTGCAGTCATATTGTCCCTTTTGTGTCATTCAATCTCTTATCAATATAAGTACTCTCAGTGTATCATTTAGCCATAGGGCAGAAAGTTTAATAAGACACTAACTTAAGTATAGAACCTACCTTTGATTTAGGTCTGACCTGCTACAGGAAGAGAGACTTTGCTGGACAAAAATACACAGATTTCCATCTGAAAGAAATGTTTACTTGTAAATCAAGTGGCACGGTTGTTGGTCACAGTCACTAACTAAGCCTTGCAGTTGAATTACTAAAATAAATCAGTGGTTCTCACACTTTTTTGTGTCAAGGACCCCCAATGTATTTGGCCGCGGACCCCCATCTGAAAATGTTTTGAGACAGGGACCCCAGAAGAGAAGATTTGTGTTGAAAAATAAATGTATATTTTCAAAAACGTTAAGAAATAGCAGATGTACAAGCTTGCAAGCATGTCACTGAGCTTGTAGATCTGCTATGTTTGAATAGCCAACGTATACATGGATAAAGTGGTTAAAATGATTGTGTCGCTGTATGGAACCCCCCCAAGGACCCCTGGGCGTCCCCGGACCACAGTTAAATTGCTGATTTGTTAAAAACCAAATGGACCGGTACAGGTCTGTAGCACCAAGAGTGCACACATGGAACCAGAGTAGACCCTTCATGGGTCCATTTTGTTCCATATGTACACTCAGTGTTTTGAGGGTCCGAGGCCAAATGCATGCCAGACATGGGTCCTTGAAATAAAATTCAAAGATCTAGAAGCACTGGTTTTGAGGGGTGCAGTCCCTGAATAGGCTCTATGCACAGCAGCCATATTGGGAATGAATTGGGCCCCTTCCTTAATTACTTCCTTCACAGGTGTTACCAATGATACTAATTAAGGCTCTGTTCCATTTAGTGTGGCATATTTTCAAGGACCCCCATAACTCTGAGAGTGTACAAATGGAACCAAATGGACCCTTACATTGGTTCCATTTGTACACTCTCAGAGTTACACACCCACCATAAGGGGCCATTTGGGAACCAACGTGTTTCTAGTGAGCCAACATGCACAATATCAGCACCCTGACCAGAATGGAACAGAGCGTCATTAGTATTCATTAGTATCATTGGTAACAGCTGTGAAGGAAGTAAGAAGAGGCCCAATTTCTTTCCAATATGGCTGCTGTGCATAGAGCCTATTGGGACACAGCTTATGACTGAGGCGTACAACAGAGAGGATCAGAGCTTCCCTTATGTTACCAGTAAGACAGCAAACTAAAATTATGATATAAATACCCGTTTGGTTTCGTTTATCTTCTGTCTGGACAAGAGTTAAAGCTGACCTGTTATGATAAGACTGAATACACTGAATTTAAAGTTGGGGGTGGGGGAAAAACTACAATTTACCGTCTTCATTTCCTGCACCGATGCCTCAGAATAAAGCTCCAAAGAGAGCACAAATGTGAACCGACCTCTCAAGACATCACAACGCTGATTGAATCTGTAAACCTGTCAGGACGCGCCTGTGATGTCGAGGCTGCACTTCTGAAGGCAAAAACCAAAGCAGTATGGGAAGTGGCACTGATCAAAGACATGAAAAGAGATGGAGGCAGCCAGGCAACGCAACGTTGCTGTCGGGTGGAAACCTTGTATGTCCAAAAAACTTTCCTTTTTTTATTATTTAAAAAAATAAACTTTTATAATAATGAAAATAGCAGATTTACTTGCGCACAATGCGCATTTTGCGCTTGTATATCTGCTATCTTCACAACTTTTGTGCAGCGCTCATTGTATGATGAAGTGGGGTATTCAATTTATGAAAAAAAGTTAAAGCATTGGAGATACGATGTTAATGTCTGGGCAGCAATGACAACACATTACAAGCGCCTCATTAAGGCCCATTCAAACCACCTCAAAGCATGACATGACAGCAAAATGACAAGTTTATTTTTTTTGACATCTTTCTCTTTGTATAATCCCCATGGTGACATTTTAGAAATCAATGCTGTCGCTCTATAAATGATTCAGCCGCATTATAAAAGAACGAACAAAAACAACAACAAGCACCGCATGGAAGATGAGTTGCTGGCTCTGATGCTAACTATAGCATCACCGTTACTGCTCCTTTTGATCTCAGCGCTGCTGTCTTGCCCTGCAAAAAAAAAAAAGAGAAAACAGCACTAGAATGGCGGAGGGAGGAGAGTCGAAGACAGATTGATGAATATACATTTTCTCTCCTGGCTTTTTTTCCCCAGGTGAGATGAGGATGAGGATCGCAGGTCGGAGTGGATCTCTTCTTAACTTCGGTTTCTGTCTTCTTAACGTGATCCGTCCATCAATCCCGTGCAACGTCGACAGGACCGGTTGGCTGCAAAGACCTTTCCCTAACGAGGGAGTGAAATGGAATTTCAACGTTGTAAAAAAAAAAAAAACACTTGAACCCAAGCATCCGTATTCTGGGCGCAAATGGGGACATTTGCCCCAAAATAGCATATCTTCCCGCTCACGTTGTGAGCTTAAAGATCGGCTATTTTTAGCTAAGGGTATGAGGGGGGTGGGGAACGCACCAAGTACAGATGCAACTCATGTCCAGTTTACTAAGTAGTGAGGGTTTAAGTCAGGGGTCTTCAACAGGGGGTCCTTGGCCTGAAAACGTTGAAGACCCCTGGTTTAAGTGGTTCAGAACTGGGATAAACACTGCAGAAGAACAGCTGCTGTGTTCTACAGGAGTACAATGACAACTGTGTTCATATCCTATAATATACTATACTACACCCCTGGTCTGCTCCTGAGCCTGTCAGAAATTGTATGAGCACAAAATATAAGGCAAGCGGTTCCCAACCTTTTTGTGTGGATCAGGGCCCACTCGAGAAAGCGTTTGCGGCCCACCCATCTGACCACTTAACGAGGTGTTTATTTTAATTACAATGAAAACCTTTTTAACATTCATATTAATGTTATATTATTCATAACATTTTTGTGCTTTGGCAATTATTTGGGGGCCCACTTGCCACAGGTTGGGAACCGCTGAAATGAGGCGTCTTCCTTGCCTTTCTGTCGTCCACAGACAAACCAAAAGCTCAAAACCAAGTGGATCATCATCGCCCCCTCTGGATGGATTATGCTACAACACTGCTCTTTTTAACATTAACGACAACTACCACTAAGTGACTCATCTTAATGTAAAAAATATATTTATGCCACGGTTGCCAACTTGAAAAAACAAATGTGTGCTTTGTATTGCAAAACCTGTTCTCTAAACAAAGGAACAGAGACGAGACATATTTATTTTTGAATTGTTTTGTATATTAATTGAGTTCTGTGATCGATGTTGTCTTTTCAATGTCACTTGTTGTGAATCTCCTTAACGATCGTGAATAAAATCACATAAAACCTCAGCATCCGTATTCTGGGGGAAAACTTTCGCGGAAAATAGCAGATCGGCTATTTTCTGGGAAGATATTTAATGTAGAGCGAAAACAGAAAAGACACAAATATAAAGCCCTGAGGGACTCTCAACAACAAACGTAGGGGTTGAAGTGGTTAGGTGCACATATGTGACACACTGAAGCATGTTAGCCGAGAGCATGCAGTGATTTCACCAGGAAACACATTATACAACATTCCTGCACATAAGCCCGATTTATACTTCAATAAGGGAGAGATCAAGTTGTAGCAAACGAAATGTGCGGCGATTTGAACCTCAGTCTATCTCAACTCCAGAGACAATATAGGCTCTATGCATAGCAGCCATATTGGAAGGAAATTGGGGCCTCTTCCTTATTTCCTTCATGTTAGTATCACGTTACCTATGATACGATGATATGATATGAAGGCTCTGTTCCATTCTGGTCAAACAGAGTCAGGGTGCTGATATTGTGCATGTTGCCTCACTAGAACTCTGCTACACCAGTGTCGCACAAAGTGTGGCTCAGGTACCCTCATGGTTCCTTGAGGGCGTTCCAAATGGCCCCTCACGGGTGTGTAACTCTTGAGAGTGTGCAAATGGAACCAAATGGACCTGTAAGAGATCTCCAAGCTCACATTGCGTCGCAGTGTGACGCATCGCAAGCTTGTCGTTTCTTGGTGCTCGATTAAGTATAATTCAGGCTTTAAGGACGAAGACAGAGGATTATTAGAGCCAATTCACCTCTCCTAGCCTTTTGATTAAGATTTGCTTAGCTGAGCATTTCTGTCAGCTTGTTTAGTAAATTCCACAGCGTCGCGTTAGATTAAATCTCTACATGCATGTGACATCAGGCTTGTTGTGCACACACACAGTAAATTAACATCTTTATCACGCTAACAGAAGGAATAGAATTACAATGGGTCCCTTCACATTTCTAATAAAGCTTTATACTTCAACCCATACCTCTGTTTATTGTTGCTTGTGTGTGTATTTACAGTTTGCTTTTTTTGCAGACATTGCGTTGCATCATCAGCAAGATACGGAGGAGGGAAGGATTAATCAAAGCAACTTGTCAAAGCGCTGGAACAGAGCCATGTGGGTGTGATCTGGAACAGAGCCATGTGCTGTAATCTAGTCTAGATAAATCAGACAGCTCACAATGACAGATTAGATTAGCAGGGAAGGAAGCATCTTCAACACTATTGGAACCATGCCTGACTTGCCGAAGCATGGCCTTAGGCAAAGATGTGTAATTTAGCAAGATAGCCCAACCCACACTTTGCCACTATGTAAGAAATGGTACTTGGTCTCCTAAGTGGGCGCCGTCTGACGGCAGATCTCGCGAATGTCCTATGTTTACTGAGCTATAGATGTCGCGTGAGTTTGTTCCTGGGACAAAGAAAGTCGAGAAAGGTCGAAGTTGATTTTCTCTTGATTTGTCTCTCTGAAAGAAGCCATTTTCAGAGAGAAAACATTCAGAATGTTGGGAAGGTTGTGTGACTTGTGAGGATTTAGCTCAGTGAACATCGATCGGGCTAAAGAATCGTTCAGAAGCTGTGCTCACGACACGTTCACTTCTCCCATTGGAATGAATAGACTTCAACCTGCTTAAGAGGTCACCTACGTCGCGCAGAAATGGGAAGGAAACGCCAGTTGGGCTGTCATGGCCTCAGGATCCGTCCGTCCGTCCGTCTATTCCATCCATCCATCTAATTTATCTATCTGCTCGCATTCTCTTGTTTGTGGTTGATTGGTGGGAGGAGTTTGACTTGGCAGAGGTGTGGCTTAACAAAGTGATGCACATCATTGGCAGCACCTGTGCACTACTGCCTCTCTGACAAGCAGAAGAAGACATGTAGCCTTTCCTCCTTTAGAGTTTTCTTTCACATGGATTAATTACCATAGATCAGTGGTTCTCGACATTTTCCGTATCGGGGCTCTCTTGAAGATTTTGAAAGTGTTTCTCAGCCCGTGTTAAGTGGTCAGATGGGTGGGCCGAGTGCATTCTCAGAGCATGTTTTTATTTGTGTTCTGGCTTGGATCAATGGAATCAACATAATTAAAAAATCCCTATTTATCTGTATCACATAGTGTTTTTCCAATTAGTTAGGGGCCCACTTGCAATATCCTCAAGGCCCACCAGCTGACCCTGGCCCACAGGTTGAGAACCGCTACCGTAGCTTACTAACTTTCATGTGTACAAGATAAGAAACGTTCGGCTTTTCTGCCTTTATTGATAGTCTAAGTGGAGATGGACAGGAAACACAGAGAGAGACATGCAGCAAAGATTGTCAGGAACAGGACTCGAACCCGAGATGCGCTGTCAGGCTACATTAGAGCCTGCCCAGACCGCTAGGCCAGCGGTCCGGGCCCATGTGAACAAGATTAAATACCAACATACTGTAGTGAATACATTTCCACTTAAGTGCGCCTCCCTTGTCACACACCAATGCTTCACACGATTAAATGTTAGGGTGCTTTTTAATACGATATAATTTATGAATCAAATTGAAACATTAATCAAACACGACTTTCCTTTCCTTTGATGTTTTTGCTTTCTTTACTTTTTTTTTAATTCCTTTCTCCCCAATTTAGTCGCTATGGAGTCACTGGGTGTTTCGGGGTCTTGCAACAGACACCCTCCTCCAGGCGACCCGACCAAGGCTGATCAGACCCCGGCCTGTAAATGGCATGCTACTGCCCCCACTGTCTCTTGGGGGCTTAGGGTGGCAGGTAATCATTTCAATAAGGGACACGTCTTTTAGTTTCCAAATAAGAGACGATTCCTTATTTCAAGGGACAGTTGGCAACCGTAGTGTCAGGTAAAGTAAAGTGGGACACTTCCTTTGTCAGAGAGACACACCTGCTGCTGCCAGTGTAACAATAAGACTGCAGTGGTGGATGAAGTACTCAGATTTCTTTACTTACACTATAGTAGTAGCAATATTTCACAATATAAAAATACTCTGTTACAAGTAAAGGGCCGTTATTCAAAATCAGCACAAAGGTATTGGCATCAAAATATACTTAGGTTACCAGTATGTATACTGAAATGTTTCGAAATAGACAATCTACAAGCTCATAATGCATTGCATTGTGACAAGTATAAATGTAGAGCTTCATTTTGTATGTTTTGTAATTATAATCGAAACAATCTACAAAGTAACTTGTAACTAAAGTTTTTGAATACAGTAACTGTAGTGGAATAAAAAGTACAATATTTGCCTCTGAGATGTAGTGGATTAGATTGAAGAACATTTTAAATACTCAAGTAAAATTGCACTTAAGTACAATAATTGAGCACACGCATATAGTTACTTTCCACCATTGTGGCCACTTCCTTGGCAGAGGCAGAAACACCTGTTGGCACTTAAACAATAAGTCACTTGTTTGAAATGAGGGTAGAAGACAGCGTGATAATAAGCCCATCAGCCAGGATGGCATGCAGACAAAAGCACAGGCGATTTATGAATGTGTCAGTGTTTACAGCTTCACAAAGTGATTGTTTTCATCACGTGTAGTATTACAGTTGTTATGAGTCATTCCTTTTCTTTTCTTTTTTTAAAGCTGCGGCCAACAGGAAGAGCTTGTTTTTCACTTAGGCATACATGTACACAGTAGGAGTGGACCTTGTAGTCGTTGGACCGTGGTTACGTAACAGCAGCCACCCCATGTGTTGCGGCCCCTGGGTCATCCTCAGACAGGTACCGGCCAACTGTCCATCCTGGCCATAGAACCTTTTCACTGCAGCCATTTAGAGCATAGCAGCGGCGGCCATTTTCTGGTTCCATCGTTCCAGACGAGATTTCCCAAAATATTGATATCAATTCATTTAAGCCTAGAATCAAGCCATGCAGGATCCTGATGAATCATGACCATAAAACATTTGATTCTGTGAAAAAGATGTTTTAATATTTAATTTTATCATATACTATATTTAATAAATACCCTTTGTTTTGCGGTTTTCAAAAAAAATAATGTTTGAGTTGAAACAAAAGCAAAGGAAACACACATTACAACAGGACATTAGAATGTCACAAAAACAAAAGAAGTACAATTAAATAAGATTTAAAAATACAGTGCAGAAGAATGAAACGGAATCCAAAAATACCAATGAAAGGCAGCGGTAAACAGAAATGTTTATAGGTGATTTAAAAGAACTACTGTAAGAGTGGCAGTTTGGTCCAGATATGTGCATAAAAACTCAATGCTGCTTCTCCACGTTTAGTTCTAGGAACAGAAAGCAGACCTATCCCAGTAGGGGAAAGGTGTTTACAGTGACACTCGAGTCTTTCCAGTGAGTCAGCGTGCACAACAGCACCCTGACTCTGTTTGACCTGAATGGATCACCAGTAAACACCTGCTTATCCCACCATTTAATGTGAATGAATGAATAATGGATTTGATTAGATTTTGGCCAAAGAAGTCCAAGTTTCAACACAATACAACTTAAAGTGTAACATAAAGTGTAATAAACACTTCCAATGTGGTCCTGAAAAAGATTGTTTAGTTTGGGGTCCCAGAGATAAAATTGTATCAAGGGGTCTGTGGTATACAGGAAATCAAACTGGGGGGTCCTTGTGACTACAGTATGTCACAAGGAAAACTTGAGAGAATATCTGTGTCCAGATTTAGGACAGAGGACCTTTATACTTGACGTTTAACCACTTGAACCCCTGCATCCCTATTCTGGGGGGAACATTCTCCAAATATATCCAATCTACAAGATCTGTAGATCTGCTATCTTTGGCGAAGTGATTTGGTGTAGATCGAAAAAGAACGTACTAAGTGCAGTGCAAGTATATTGCAGTGCTGAAGTAATATTGATGAATTCCAAATGTTAGCAAAGTATTCTGCTGCACTCCTAGACTTTTTGAAACCCACTTTGAGAAACCCTGCAGTAGTTATTTTTTTTAAATCTCCTCAGTTTCTATTTATTGTTCTGAATTCTCATCAGGCCCGGAAAAATCAGCACTGTTGTTCCTTGGAGAGGACTTGGTAAACAACACAGACACATGCACGCACACGCACACTTTTGTATTACTATTCTTGTGAGGACATCAATCGTTTACGGTGGCGATTTTATGAATAAGCTTGTAGATCTGCAATTTTCAGTATGCGAAACTGACAACAAAGCATAAATCAGGCATGCAGTAACTCTGAAACTATGAAACCAACCCCTAATCCTGAATCTTTTCCTAATTGTAAGCGTAACTCTAACAATTTTCTTTTAACTATAAAACAATCTTTTGTTGTTGTTGCTGTTGTTGCTGTTGTAAGGACCAATGGACCGTGCAATGTCTTTTCCCTCTACATTCTCTCACAACAAGTATAGTGTACAGTACACGCACACATTCACACACACGCACACAGAGACAGACATCATTAATGCACAGTCACACAGATGGCAAATCCTCAGCCATTTATCATTAGAGCTTCTCTGGGAGAGGCTGCTGAGCCAGAGGAGTTGAGGGTATAACAGTGGGGTTCTGTTTACACTGGGGCTGGTTCTTCATCCCATTCTGCCCATTTTTCTGCACGGCTGTGTTCAGCATGTTTTATTGACGTTGCAGAATTCCACACAGACCACACACGCACGCGCGCACGCACGCACGCACACACACACACACACACTGCACGTCACATCACATACTGTTTGGTGTCTAATCTGGTTTGTGACTCATTTGTCCATGGGGCACTAAGCAGCGTGTGTGTGTGTGTGTGTGTGTGTGTGTGTGTGTGTGTGTGTGTGTGTGTGTGTGTGTGTGTGTGTGTGTGTGTGTGTGTGTGTGTGTGTGTGTGTGTGTGTGTGTGTGTGTGTGTGTGTGTGTGTGTGTGTGTGTGTGCGTGTGTGTGTCTGTGTGTGTGTGCGTGTCTGTGTGTGTGTGTACTTGTGAGGGTCAAATGGGTGCACACCAGTATAGTATAATTAAACAGACATTGTGAGGACAATTCGTTGTTGTATGGTCAAATAAACCAATAAAAGAAAGAGAAAAAAATCGAGATAGGCTTACAATTAGGAAAATATTCTGCTTAGGGTTAGAGTTACGACCGATTTATACTTGCGCGTTGGTATCACACACGGAAAATAGCAGCTATACAAGCTCACAACTGCTATTTTTGCCACTGTATCTAAAAAAAGTTAGAAAGAAAAAAATATTTCTTTATTTTATTAAAACCCATAATATTTTGATAACTGATTAAATCTGTTTGTTTGACTAACTGTTGCACCCCTACAGTATTTATTCTCTATTTCTCTCTCATGCTTCACACAATTAAGGGACACACTTTGTTCCTTGTTTTTTGGGGAATCAATCAATGACACGCATCTTACAAGTTCAAACAGCTCATATACATTTACTATAATACAGGTTAACCACTATCAACCCTCTAGACTAGTCAACATGGACCCGAGTTGTCTCTGTACTTGGATCGCCTTTTTCTGTCTACTACACCGAAATTATATTTGAATTTCGGGTAGTTGGCAGCCCTACATGTTGCAGACCTATCGGTTAACGCCCAACCTGTGGGTCTGGACCATGTTTTTTGTGGGGGGGGTCCCTGATGACGGCGAAGTGACAATTTAAGGACTTGTAAGACCTTTTTAATACATAAAAGAAAAAGTAATCAACAAACTATACCATAAAAACTGGTCAAACATTGGCCATATTGTCAACCGAGTCAAACGAAATTGAATGACTTAACTCCTACAATTCCAAGTGCTTATCAGGGTGGGGTGTCCTCAGTCAAATATGATTATTTTGGGGGGGTTGCGGCCTGAAAGGTTGAGAAACACTGGGTTAACGAAAGGTCATAGACGACGTCACCGCTTCAGAGATTCGGTGTCACACACACCAACGGTGACACATCAACAGGAGTCATTTTCAACAGGAAGCCGGTGACAACAAAGTGACACCCGACCCTTGTAGCTGGATGACGGGCGTGTGACGCACTACAAATCAAAACGGAGCCACGGCCACGACTATTTTTCTTTGTTTAGCGTTCCAATGATGCAGTGAAACATCAAACATACATAATTATTTTATTTCACTATTTCCACTCCTCTTCTTCCCTCTCCCCAAAATTACGGTTTCCGTTCCGTAAATGGAAGAGAATCTCATTCTTGCCGTTGACCAGTCTCTCTGTGTATAATTTTGAAATATTTGAACACAAATGTTCTCTTCTGGGGGTCCCTGACACAAAACCTTTTCAGATGGGGGGGTCTGCAGCCAAATACACATACATAATTTAAAAGTTTTGAGAAGCAATGATTTAAGCACAATGGATTGAGTGACTCACTCTGCACCAATGTAGCAGACCACGCTTGGCCGTTAGCTTTGTTGCCACTAGTCTGAACATAGCATCAGGATACAGCTAATGCTGCTGAGACACACATGAGTACCGACTACAGTGTAGTACGTCCATATGCAGTGGTGTAATAATCAAAAGGTAAACCTTATTAATCATGCAGGAGTTTCAGCTTCCCCCAGCTGATGGCTGCTCATGCAGTCATACTGAGTGCTCGGGGGGAGGAACAGTTAGGGGTTAAGAGTCTTGCTCATGGACACCTCGACACATAGCTGGGGCCAGGACTTAGACCTTGGGCTTTCTGTGGCCTCTCAACCCGTGATTCAGCTATGGCCGCTCATGGTGCCACACCAGAAAGGGGATAAAAACCTAATTTGCCCATTCAGTCCTTAATTGAATTAAACAGAGACCCTGATAGTTTCTGTACTACACTGCGTCTGTAACCCCTTTGTAGAGTTAACGAATGCTCTTTATACGCAGGATCACAATAATGTCACTTGTTGCTCATTTCAGACAATGATCAATGTTGCTGTTGGTGTCACAATGAGCGCAGTAGGAAGTGTCCTCCTATTGAACTGATTCTGCGGCTGTGACAAAAGGGGATGCGTGTCACATTGCACCCTCCTCTCAAAACAAACACATCACTGTTGCTGCTGTAGCTGCATGCAAACAGGCTTCTCCCTCTTGTCTTCCTTCCCAGACCGGTTTTTGACGCCAAAAAAGCCACGCGTTGCTGCTGTCACACGCGCCATACTCCTGTCAATCAGCCCCTTGTGTGTGTTTCCTTCGCTGTGGCTGACTGACTGACTTACACGCGCTGCCTCTCCAGACAACACACACATGCCGAGTACCCAGCCAGCCAGACAGACAGACAGACAGACAGACAGACAAGCATTGTAGACCCAGAAAGGAATCCTACCGGGGAGCATTTCAGTTCTGTCCAGGGAAGCGATGACAACAATTTACAAATTAGGCTTTTACAAAGTGCAAGATCAGAGCAAGAGACAGGACACCCTAAATGGTCAATTAAATAGAGTGCAAACAAATCAATTCAGTGCTAAAGTAACCAGGTAAAGGTGCTAAAGTACCAGGTAAATAGTCAAACCTAGTGTCTAAACAACATGCCATCTACATGGAATATAATACATACATATTGCATTGTCAATGAGGATATCAAAGTCAACATATAACATACACAGCATTATGTGAACAAGTAACCACTAACCATAGCTATATCCATCAGACATCTGCATAGTAATGCTAGCATCTACAAAAAAATATACGTAAGTGATATAAGGAATGAGGCGTGCTAGGGGGTGAGGTAGAATTTGAAGAGGTGAGTTTTCAGATTGTGGAGAGAGAGATGAGTCTAGGATACTTAGCCAGTGTGTCATAGGGAAGGGAGGGACAGGCTTCCTGTGTTAGCTGATCTGAGTGAAGTGAAGGTACACAGGTGTCATGATCTTGATTGACCTTGTAGGTCATCACCAGTGTTTGCGGCCAGCAACCAGAAGCCAGTGACGGGAACACAGAACGATTATATACCTGAGGTCCATCTGAAGTGTCTTGGTTACTAATCCTAAATTAGTCATTCATTATAAACAAACCCTGTGGGGTTGGTAACAGAGAAGAAATGGGAGGATTTGGCGTCTGGATACAGATTTACGCCCCACAAAAGCAAGGCCCATACAGTATAATCAGTGTCTGTCTCTGTCACAATACAAACTTTCTTTGGAGAATGCAGTTTTCCCCAGATACACAAAAAAACACAGCAACAACCCTGTGGTGTTCTGAGTATGAAATCAACAGGAGGACATTTCTGTCCCTCAGAGACAACAGACACACTTGTAGGGAATGTCTCCTAGAGACATGTCACCTGGACAAGTCGTCCTGACAACCGGTGACATCACACGCATGCAGGCACACTCGCTCACACAC